>NW_026067895.1:1203611-1409705 GCF_014885135.2 Alexandromys fortis
TATATATTCATATAAGTATGGCAGTGTTGATATGGGTCAACACATTGAAAACAGACTAATTACAGCTGAATGTCTCCAATACTTAAACAAGTCCTTAGTCATGACACCTGTGGCATTATTCCAGATAGTACTTTTGGCTGAGGACACCAGGAGCACTGAGGTTTATCTGCAGCTACTGAAAGCAATGATCTCAAAGCTGTGTTGGTTTCAGTGGCTGTCTCCTTCCAGCTGAAGGGATTTCCATGACAAAACAGGACCACTAGCAAAGGCTGACATGGAAACCCCGGTTAACTTTCATCTTTATACTTTACAGCCGATTCTCAAATCTCCTCAGTGATCAAGTATTATAAAATTGGAGACTCCTTGTAAATAGTAAAGGGAATTTGATTTTAAATATCAGGCCATCGTCTAACCAGAGGAAGCTTATAATAAACTGCTAGATTCCTGCACACAAAATAACTGTGACTAACTCTGAAAAACTGGCTTGTTTATTGGTAGCACCGATCCCCATTTCTCCTGCTGCTGACAAGGAGTCAGGGCATCTGACGGGTCCAGTTTTCCTTGGGCTGATTTGAGGCACTTATTAGTCAACTAATCTGGAGCACAACGTGCTTTGGTGGTCTAATGCCACCTCCGGTCACATATTAACCTCGTTTTAGCTTAAATGCTCTATTTAAATGGGAAACCTTATCCAGCTGGCAGGGGAATAGCACTCACTTTAAATTGGATATTATTTTGAATTACAGTCAACTCCGTAATTCAATTCCGTGTGATGTAGCTGCTAAAAAGCCAAGGATCTTAGACTGCATTAATAAAAGTGTAATTTCTGGTTTATGGGAAGTAATCGTCTTCCTATATTCTGATCAAACCACATCTGGAGTATCATGTTCAATTACAGGTCAACATTTTAAGGACGGCGACAAATTAGCATATGGCCTGAAGAGGACAAGCAAGGGTCTGAGAGCTACTGCCATTCATGAGGAGTGGGCCAAGGAAAGAGGACTAGACGGTACAGAAAACACGATGCCTGGCCTCAAATATCCGAGCTGTTGGAATGTAAATGAGAGAGAACGTTGACCTGTTCAGAAGCACCACGGGTGTAGATTATTTCTATGCATGAGCAAAGACAATGAAATAGAATGATTTTCCATCTCTCTTTTGCTAGGACACAGAAAGCTAGGAACAAACCAGCAAGTGACAAGCATTTCCCCCTCTCACGTGAGGTGACTGACCAGCCGATCTCCATTACAAAAGCAGATGGCCCAGTATGCACAATCAAGTTAATGTTGTAGTGGCCAAGAACAATGTGTGAGCTGAGATCGTCCCCTTCTATATCCCTGAATCTTCATTCAGTGCTGGCCATCTCAGGAAGCCGAGAGGGGCAGGCGAGAATAAGAGAACGTGCCCACTTCCTCCCTCTCTCCATCCCTCCCTACCCCCCCCCAGTCTCTGTCTCTTGTGTGTGTGTGTGTGTGTGTCTGTGTGTCTGAGTGTCTGAGTGTAGCTAAGCCTGATATCAGATCCACATCAGTAAAAGCCCAAGTGATGGATGACTACACTGAGCTAGACCCTCGGACCTGAGACACATAACAAAGGAAGCTCCCTCGGAAGCTAATCCTTTGCAAGGCACTGCACGGAGTGGCCTAGCTACTGGGGTGGCAAGTACAGGTGGACTGCATTCTTTCTGGCCCACAGGGAGGAGATGCTTCTGAAAGGGGTTCATTCTCTTTCCTACAAACTTACTAAAAACTTTCCAAAGTGAAATCTCTTTATTGCCCACAACTTTCCAGTAGGACGTGGTTTTCAAATTTTCAATAAGGGTGGATAAAGGCAGTTCTGGCAGAAAGGTGTAAGGACTCACCATGGGCCGGATCTGAGGCTTACAGAAGAAAAATGTCAACGTGGAATTATCCTACAAAAAACTTTGCAAAGGAACCACTTAGGAAGTCATCTAGAGGGCTGGAAAAGAGGCTAGGAATCCAAACTGTCTGAGGAGCTGTGACTGAGTAAGAAGAGAAAAGCATCACCATGCTAAAGAAAGTTTATGTAAGGCAGCCCTGGCTCACAATACAGAGCTAAGCACTGGAAATATCTTCCAAACCCAGAACCATTTATCCTGAACCATGACAGGTTAAAAACTGCACCTTTATGGGAATTCTTTTTGATCCCACTCTAAAGCTGATACTGGGAGTGGGGGGGGGGGGAGGGAGTATCAGTGAGAGAAACAGAGAAAGACAGCCATTTATTTCACTCAGGACTTCTTAACCATGGGCAGCTAAGGAGGCTGAAGAGAACCACATTAATGTTAGATGCTTGTGATCACTCATGAGTAGATATTTAAGACAGGCAATATCCTGGTGCAAGGGCATTCATTAGCTTGTGCAAAGCTCTGGGTTGGATCCCTATCACTGAAAAACAAAATAAATTTAAGAAGTGAGACTTTTATGCCTAATAATAACCAAGGTTATTTTTAAATTTCTAATAATTTTTAAATTATGTAATCATGTAAACAAATCACCGTAAACAAAATACAGAAGCTGAAATGTCGTCCCCATAGCACAGAAAGCATAGGGTCTCCAGAACAGCTTGGAAGGGACAGTGACAGAGGAAAAAAACAGGATTATTTTGCTTATTCCCATAGAATTTCACACAAGTATACACACATACACACATGCACACATAAGTGTACATACATACACAAACCCCTTCCATGTAAAAGGCATAGGTTTCCCATCAAAAGAAGAAATTATTGATATAAAACTGTGTAAATATAAACTGAGCTGCTTAAAGGTATTGCTCTTTTCCCATCTGTGTCTCCTGCAAAGGCGATGGCTGACAGCAGCATTTTCAGGACACGTTCACTTGAACTCTGATCTAGTAAGGTGGCCCTACCGCGGGGGGACAAGGTAACCTAGAAAATCTGCCAGTCCCCAGGTAAACCACAGTATGCTGTACGAAGATTGACTTTGCTCTAATTGTGTGTCTCTGTCTGGGTATGTGCCCCTGAGTGCAGGTGCCCTCAGAGGCCAGAGATGATTTATCCCTAGGAGCTGGAGTTGCAGGTTGTGAGCTTCCTAACATGGGTGCTGGGAAATGAGTGTGGACACACTCGTAAAGACTGAGCCATGTCTCTGGAAACCAGAGAGGCACCTGGGAACCTCCAGTTCTTCCTGTGCCCCTAACCCTCAGACTAGGATATTGCCATTTAATGAAGGTGAGAGACACAACACACGATGACAGCTTCAGGACGACTGAGGCGTGAAAATTACATTTCTGATCACCATTCCTGAGAGCCGAGTTTCCAGATCTGACTGGACTGACAAGGGAGAGAAGAGAAAACAACACGATGGCGGGGGCTGGATCTGTATGCTGCTAGCCCCTCCATCCCAGCTTCAGGCTTGCTTGATTGGCTTTATTTTCTAGGACTGAACTTTGAAAGATATTAGCAACTAACCCAAAATCTCAAAACAGAAGGAAAGGGGGAAGATCTCGCAAATTGGTGTGGGAAGTATAGGGAAGAGGTTTATAGAGCACCGAGGTAGAGACAGACAGGGGTGATTTGATTCTGACGAATGGCACCCGCTGCCCAAACTGAGAGAGAATCCAGACATCTTTATGTCTGATCTCCAATAATCCTGCCAGGAGGTACAGAACCGTCGATTTAATTAGGATGTCAAAGAGTTTGGCTGAACCCCCAAATAAATTAGGCCGTGAAGGACTAGGAATTCATTTATTCAATTTCATTCACTCGATAAATATTCACGGGGCACTTTTTCTTTGGCAGGTACTGTGGTGGTTACTGGAGATAAATTCAGGAGCAAAGCAAATACAAACTTTTCTGCTGCCGAGCTTAAAGTACAGCTGAGAACACAGATACCAGACAGGGAATTACAAGCATGGATAAGGGCAGCAAGCGCGCTTCAATTGCATCAGTGAAATCTGGTGTGCACGTAACCCGTGAGGATACTGCTTGCACACGTGCCGGAGAGGGTGGGTGAGGGGGATTTTTTAAGCTACTAACCTTTTTGGAACAGTTTGGCAAACCTGAAGGAAAGCAGGGCTATATAGGTGATTAGGTTTGTAGGCTGAGATTCACCACATTTCTGTGCATATGCATTTGCTTTTATTAAGACGAATTCGCAGAGGCATTGGAACATGTACTAAGGTATCTGAAGGACTTTCTATTCTCCCCTCAAAACCTTTATTTCTGCCAACTCTCATCTATTCCTGGAGAAAAGTGCATGATTGTGGCAACAGAGACAACCTTTGCTGTCCCTGGGTAGTTATATTACACAACTCAGGGTGCTATCAAGAAACAGCATCAGTAAGGTGACTTAAAAACAGACAATCAGTTTTTTTTTTTTTCACAATTCTGGAGGCTGCAATATAAGACCAAGTTTCCAGCATAGTTATGATTGGCTTCTTTTGAGGATCTTTTTCCTGGCTAATAGATTGCATCTTCCTACATTGTCTTTGCAGAGTGGCATAAGAGACTCTCTCTCTCTCTCTCTCTCTCTCTCTCTCTCTCTCTCTCTCTCTCTCTCTATCTCTCTCTCTCTCTCTCCTTTCTCTTCATTTTTTAAATCTCCCTCTCCTTTTCTCTCTTTCCTGCAGTCTCTACTATTTCTTCTATGGTATTAGCTCTGGTCATTTGGACTCTGACTTTATTAATCTTTGTCATCTTACAGGTCCTATCTCCAAAGCCACTCTAAATACCAGAACATTTGAAGGCAGCACAGTATAGCCCATTGCATTTATAGTACTAAAGATAATAGCATAATCATTCTAGAATTTTCTGAAAAGGAATATGAATAAACTAAGATTAATCAAAATCAAAACCTACGTCTTTGCACTGGCTTAATATACAACCTGGGAGGGGGCTGCTCTAGTAATATGTCTGTGAAAACAAAATTAGACACTCCATAACCAATTTCTAAGTTTGTTCAGATACTCTAACTTTTATTAAGCGCATTGTTTTCCAAGGAATGCATGAGGTTGAAGAAGAAGTTAGGGGTAGTACCTCCTTGGAATGAATTGCTTTTCTGTTCCCTCCATCCTTGAAGAGACCCATCAGGTCTCATTGGAAAAATTTGGAATGTGTAGGCCATCACAGTAAACTTTGAGTGCTAGCAGATTCACTGCTTGATGATAAAAGCAGAAGCAAAAGCCATCGTGTAACTATGATGGGATGTGACAAGCATCACATTCCCCATGAGCTCAGAGACATTAGGGAAAGTAATGAATTGGTAAGAGGTACACCTGGGAGAAACATGTAGCACAAACATCCTCAAAAGCAAACCTGGGTGATTTTATAACTGGCCAAAACAGGTATATACTGGTTTGGCAATGTCTTAAGCAAAGGAAAAACTACGAAAATCTTTGTTTTAGCATTCTTTTTACTTATTCTTTGTGTGTTTCATATCATGCATCTCCATCCCATTAGTTTCCCCATCCCTTCATATCTGACCTCTACCCTTACAAATCTCCCATTTAATAAAATAAAATTTAATAGAAAAAAAGAAAACAAAGAAGAAGAAAGGAAAATAATCAATCTCTAAGGGATCAGACCCAAAGCTGCAATAACAGGATAATCAAGAGGAATTCCAGTGAAGGCCTAGCATCAATATCATAGTAGAAACCAGAGGCCTTGGACCAGACCAATGATCTTTACAGTGCACACTTATGAGTAAAGATAAGTATGGATAAAATAATTTACTGCGGGACTCACTGTGTCATACTACAACTTCCATGACTAAGAAAACCTTAAAAGTTGCATATTGGTTAATCTGCATTGAAACAATGGGGCATCTAGATGTCAAACAATTTGTTAGGCATATTTTTTCAAAGATTTTCTTAAAACACACGCACGCACTCTTATTTTGACAAGCAAAAAACAGGCAAAAAGCAAATGTTACTTTCAATCTTAAAATTTTAACACTACCCCATCTCCTCTTTGCCCTATAGAATGTGGAGATGTTGTATACCATGGAGCAAAAAAGGGGAATAAAAAAAATGTTTGGAACTGGAAAAGAAAAGGATGTTAGTGCACTAGAAAACAATACAAGGAAGAGTCAGGAAACAGGGAGCACAAAGCTGATGGAAGCAGGCGGCAGCTGTAGGCAGTGCAGGCGAGTAAAAAGGCTGGCTTCAGCTCCCTATAAACCTTGAAAAATGACTGTTAGGCAAGTAGCTCTGTTTTCTGTCTCTACTGCACTTGTGACATTGCATAAGTACCTACTGGAGTGCCAGCTGTTTAGCCATCTGCCCCTTGGCCACCATCAAGCTTCCCGGAATGCAGAAGGACCTCACCAGGCTTCAATTAACTGGTGTTCCACAGCGACACCCAACAGCAAGAGGAAACGGTGAGAGCATCAACTGGGATGCTCTCCAGGGATTGATTTCCTGGCTTGTTTTGTTTTGTTTTGTGTTTTTTCTCCATGAACTTATTACCAATAAATATTATTCTCTGGACTAGGTAAACATATTTGAAGTTTTTTTTAAAGGTACTTTATGCATTGTTGCCCAAGAGGGTAGAAATGTTTCCTAGAAGTTATGGAAGAAGGAAAGAGGATAATAAAAATGCTAAGTTGATTTCTTTTTATAAATCCCAAGGGGAGTATAAAGAAGAAATATAAAATTTTCCCAAGATCTACCTACACACAGTTGCTGACATTTTAACGATTAAGAGTTTTACATGTATATGGAAGCCAAAAAGAAGATTCAAATGATACAGGAATATGGAAAATGAGAATTAGATATCCCCTTTGCCCTTTTTCCTGCAAATGCTTTTATCCAGGAAATTTGGAAGAAATATGTTGGTCTGTGCCCTCCAAGAGGCAGGCACCAAGGTGAAAGTAGATGTGCAGGAATGACCTTAAGAAAGTTAAATGAAAGAAGGTAGGAGACACTGAGAGCTGCATTAAAACTCAGTGCAGTTTGACTGAGGCGGAGTTAGGCAGGAAAGAGAAGGGAGGATAATGACACCTCAGACTCCTGTGCAGTTTCAGAAAATTATACCAAGACCATCTGGGATTCCTAAACCTGGTAAGTTATCCAAGGAAGCACTGACTCTAAGGAGGAGCCTACCTAGCGTTCAGGCTGTACTTAGTCCTTAGATGAAGTAGCAGGGGAAAACATGGCTTCTAACACAAGCCAACAATGGATTTAAGTTCAAAAGTTGCACATCTTCAGGTGACAGTGTTCTCTTCAACCAAGAAATTCTGTTAGTTAATAAATTAATAGAATTATTTCTATTAAATATTTTTGTGTCTCACATGATTTATAAATTTAACTTCACTCACATTTTTATTTATTTATAAGCATATTCTTCTAAAATAGAATATACATCTTGTTAATTAAACTTGAAGTATCTTGGTCTTTCCCTCTACTTCATATAGAACTAGCTAACTATTCTTAGCAATACTTCCCTAATATATCTTGTAGTTAGATGATATATTTCAATTAATAACTTGTTGCTAAGGCTTCTTTTAAACTTAGATTTGGTAATTGAAAAAATGATGTAAGGAGAAAAATTCAATGCTACATTGATAATTTATAGTGATATTGATAGGGAGAGTGATATTTCAGATTCCACAAGAAAAAGTTTAATATAGAGGTTTGGAAAGGTTATCACTAAGAATCTATGTGATATGGTGGGGTGGGAAGCAGGGCTAGACAGAAAGAAAAGTTGAATTGAGGTACAGTCTTCCTGTGGACAATGGTCTTTTATCCTGTCATTTGTATTATTTTAATAAAGTGATAATTGGCCAGTAGCCAGGTAGGAAGTATAAGCAGAGCAACCAGGCAGGATGTAGAGGCAGGGCAACAAGAAGAGGGGAATTCTGGGAAGATAAAAGTCAGTCTGCAGTTCATGACCCAGCCACAGAGGAAGCAAGATGAGAATGCCTCACTGGTAAAGGTACCAAGCCACATGGCTAATACAGACAAGACTTATGGACTAATATAAGTTTTAAGAATTATTAAAAAGCCTGAGCTAATAGGCCAACCAGTTTATGATTACTATAAACCTCTTTGTGTTTTCTTTGGGGCTGAACGGCTGTGTGACCAGGACAGACAGAAATCTCAGTCAACACAGTCTCTTCGATATTATAGAGTTTAAACCTAGCTTGTGTTTCATAATGGCCCCATAACGAGCTAGAACACCTCCATGTGTCGCCAGTTGACTGCTAACTCCTTGGCCCAAACACTCATCATCTTTTCCAGGCAAACTTCAGAAAACTTCCTGATTAAACTTCATAGGTTTTCTGCCTGTTCGTTATTTTCAACAGTGTGCTTTGCTGTGATTTGTATATGTTCATGTGTTAGAAGTTTTCTACCAAAATTAACTCTCATTTTGAATATCATTGCAGATTTTCTTTTCTATATTCTTAAAGGTATTTCATTTAGAATCTAATAGTTGTCACACCAAAAATTGTTCAACCTGGTACCATTTTCTGACATTGTTTAGACTTTGTTTTGTTTTTGATGTTCTTTGTTTTTAGGTGCCAGGGAAAACTTTGTGACCTCTCCAACCAGTTCAGTTTGAGAATTTTTTTTTCAAAAGTTCCTGAAGCACACATCAAAATGTAGCCAAGAGCTCAGAATTGGAGCCTTGTGGACACAGCCTCTAAGAATAAAACTGGAAGAAAATTATTCTCAGATTAATAAGTAAGTTGACCATAAAATGAAAATGGTAGTGGTGTCGCTAGTTTTAACCATTTGTTTCGTTGAAACAAACAAACAAAAACCAAAAAAAAAAGCCCTTTTCCTGTGTTTATTTACAGTTAACCTATGGCTTGCTTTTTTAAAATCACCATTTACTAAATGAAGGAACCAAATCTAGACAAATAAGTCATTCACCCAACTCTGCAACATATCGAAAACTGACTCAAACTAGAGCATATGACAATAAAGCAATGATCTTCTAACACTGTGCCAGACAGGACATTACAGACTAATTGTGTTTATGGTTTTACCCTGCCTAGCATGCTAACAGAACCAAAACTGTTCAAAATCTCTTTAAACTAGCTTTACGGCAGCTTCATCAGGGAGCAGACAGGAAATTATATAGGAAGGAATTCATGAGTGAAGGAATTGAGGGATGGGGATTGAACAGAAAGCCTTCAGAGATGAAAACAAGCATCGCTTACAAAAGATCTGAGGGAAAGGGAAAGGCAGTCAGCACTCTTACCAACTACATGCAAATCTGAATTGGCACTCAGAGCTTTGAGGGCTTGAAAGTTACCAAAGCCCTGAACGTTCAGTTAGATCACGGTAATGATGAGTTGGGATAATAAATACAAGGTCTAGGTTATAACACTCCCAGTCCGTGTAGAAGAAAAATCAATAAGACCAGCTTCATATGAAATGAAAGCCCTTAACCTCTCTAACGGCTCAAGGGCAAGTGTGTTTATGAACTGGAAGCATGATGAACTAGATGTCGGCCAATGGGGCATCAAGCTCAGGACATTCTTGAAACTCCACATTGTTTATGACTTCCGATTAAGTGTATTCTATCTAGGCCATAAAAATGACATGAGTAACTAACAATTTAGCCATACTGTGTATAAGAACACATCGGAACTTTGTGTCCCTCCAATTTACACTGCTTCATTTCTGGGTTTCACTAAGATACATTGAAGTTTACCAATTATTTTAGGGGCTCCTAATGCATGGCAGTTCTGTACTTAGTTTCATGACTACAGAGACACCATGATGTTGTCCCACCTCGGTGTAAATACCAATGATACTAGTACTTTCCATACAGGCCAGATTTGCAGTATTTTCTCATATTGTTGAAAAATCTTTCTCTCTGTTACTCACTCATTCTCTCTTGCTCTCTTTCTCTCTCCTTCTCTTTTTGTTCTGAATAGATAGGAAATCATATAGCTGTTAGTCAGACATGATAGATAGATGATAGATAGATAGATAGATAGATAGATAGATAGATAGATAGATATGGATGATATATTAAAAAATAAACTAAATAGTCAATCTACACAATGTCAAGCGACAAATGACCCTACTTCTTAATTACCTCTTGAATGCATCCATTTTCTTCCATCTTGATTGCCAGAATTTATCTCTCCTCATTTCCCCTTTTGTTGCCTGGACTTTAGTAATAAACATTATTACCTGAACTTCTTATTCTTAAAAGACTTCAAAACTTTGTTCCCACAGTTTGTAACTATTTAGTCATGCTAAACTTTGCCAAGAAGGCTTACTTTTGTGCCTAGAGACAGAGTTTGAAATTTATAATATACTTTACAAACCCATTCAAAAGCCAATGCCTGACTCCTCCCTGTTTTGCCTTATCTCATGGCATCCCAGCATTCTTGTTCTTGATGCTCTTCAGCCTTGCTGAACCTTCTCATCATTATGTTCTCTTTCATGTCTGAGTCATAACTGTTCTCTCCAACCAGAACTGCCATCTTTCTTCTTCCCTGACCACATAATTTGAGGTAACATAGCAATTTCTTCTTCTTCTTCTTCTTCTTCTTCTTCTTCTTCTTCTTCTTCTTCTTCTTCTTCTTCTTCTTCTTCTTCTTCTTCTTCTTTTTTTGACATGCCTTGGATCTCACAAGTTCAGGGAAGACTTTCCAGGTTGCTATGCTACATTCAAGAATCAGATCTTTCTTATTTGACTTTGTAAAACCAACATAGTGCATGGATCACTTTCGGAATTAATGCACGAAATATGTTACAAGAGTGGAGAATCCTGAACCTCTTAGTGACTATGATGACCTTAACATGGTGAGGGTCTTGCCTCTCTGACATGTATGTACAGGTGAAAACATGTACTAATACATTATCACAGAGGAGTGCAGTTTAGGTTGGTTAAGACAGATTCTTTGCATAAAAATGTTTTTCTGCTATCAGATACTTGATGTGAACATTAAAATGTGGTCCCTCGTGGATCTGAAAGAGAGTAAGGAGCATATGTTGATGGGTTTGGATGGAGGAAAGGGAAGGGGAAATGACGGGTTGATATTATAATCTCAAAGAAGAAAGAAAACAGAACATATAGACCCTTAATACAAGCCATTGGTGGCACATGTGAGTGAGTGAAAGATTAAGAGCATGAGTGCTAGTGGCAAGGGTGTTTTGGAGTATGACAACAAACTCATAGGCAAGACCCTGTCCCTGAGTCTTTGACTTCCATAGCCTACCAATAGGCACACACCTGGAAACACCGCTAAGCTCAAGCCAATCATCGATGAAAAGTTTCTGTACCCCAATAAGCCTCTCAACCAATGCAGCAATCCAAATCACACCAAATCAAACACTGAGTTTAGAGAAAGCCCTAATTTAATAGATAAAACGCTCCTGGATCATTTTCTAGTCCACCAGAGAGGAGAAGGAAAAGAAGGACTGGAAAACCCCATGTCTGTGGTTGGGGGGGTAGGGGCAGTTTTAACACCCTCTGGGAGAGGTCTTCAGCATCTCAGGGGGAAGGGTCATTATTTGGCAGGCTTTCTGAAATGCAGCAGAATTTGGAGAGAGAAGGGGGAGGGACTTGCGGTGCAGTTTCCACTAGAACATCCCAGAGTCTTTGGGAATATGGATGCGAGGGGCTGGGGTTGAACTTCCACCAGAACAATCCCCTCACCAATATGCACAGAACAGACCCTGGCCATAAAGACTTCAGAATTTGAAAATGGACGAGTACCTAATTCGTGTTGGGATAAGAGCATCTGGTATGTTTTGTTACAAAGGTGTTGAAATACATTTTTTTTTCCTCTAGGTATTACATTAACTAAACTGGCTGTGAAATTAACTCTGCTGGAAGATAAAGAGAAACAGGTCAGAAGACTTGACAATAGGATGACACCAATCACTCACGTTAAAGATTTCTCTCTAAATACTTATTTACATCTTGATGGGAAAAACATCTGTGAATTTACTGTTTCAACGAGGGACAGAAATTGCTTCAGGGAATCAAGTGTTTTAAGGGTAAAATAAAGGACTCATTATTGGATTATAAAGCTTGGTTGATTATAATAATCTATACAACTTTAGACCTTTGGATGCAAGGAGATAAAGCATGGCTGACCTAACATTCATACAGTAAGTGTATTTGCAGATGCTAAAGAGAACTGGACATCACAGTAAGCAATTCAAGCAATCTATACTGCTGGCAGCGTTTTCTCATAAGACATTGATCAACTGCAAGCCCAGAAACGCCCTCCCCCTCCCATTTGCTTACCAACCCAGAAGACTGGGATGCTGTCTTTATATGCCCTGCCTGAGGATATAAAGCAAACTTTAAGTTTTGAACTGGAAAGGTTAAATGAATTATTTGACTATTCATCTTGCAATGACTCAAAATTCATTCTGCTTAATGATTCATTATTTTAAAAAAGTTGAATATGAGTACCCAGGAGAAAGGGCATCATGGTAATTACTGCATTATATTAACTGTAAGTATCTAGCCAAGAACACTGTCTGCCCAAAATAAGTTTGAGAAGGGCTGGGTGGAACAAGAGAGTCATACCAAATGGTCATCTACTTCATAATAACTGCAAGGTACTTCAAAACCATGTGTATTAAGAAGTAGAAGTATTCTAACCTGTTATATATAGAACTGTGTTTTTGAAGGACCTGTCTATTGGCATCTTAGCTCAAGAAGAAGGTAGTGATTGTTCTAATGATTGTGGTTCATGGTTTGCTCTTTTGAGAGCATCCCCACCTCATCTTTTAGGGAACGTAGGTATTCTGGTGGTGGTGGTAAGGCCAGGTTGTAACGTAACTTCTGCACATAAATGGCTAGTGTAAGTGACTCCACAACTGTTGGTTGGGTGCAATAGGTCCCTGCCTGCCATTGCACACTCAGGGCTTGGTCCCATGTAGTGGAGCCCATTCTCTTTTGTCAGGTTCTGCTGTCTTCATCCATTTAAACACCATGTAGCTTTAAGTCTGATTGCTTCATGGCATACTAGGAAATTGGAAAGGAAGAAGTACCTCAAACTTTCACAGTTAGACTTTGGACTGTAATTCAGTATCATCCCAATTGTGGTCCCGCAGCCAGGTGGAACTGATCATGTTTATATTAGTGTGAATTTATGATACTGTGGTTTTTCTCCCCAGGATGTTTGTATAATACACTTTGTATCCAATTATAACATGATGGCTTTTATTCTCTGGGGAATTTTAGGGTTTGGAAGGAGGACTATTTTGGAGGCCAAGACTTTCTCTGGTTAGTCTTAGTTTCATCTCTAACTCTTGGGGTGGAATTTTAGGTCACTTATTAAGCAGGATTCTGTCTTTTCCACTGACATTATAACAATACTACCCATTTACCCATTAAGTTAATTTGGCAACACAAATGAAAGTTAAAGATGTATTCTTAAGAAACTTAATTTTTTTTTCTTGAAGACTGACTGTTTTTATAACCTTGGAAACTTCAAACAATTTGCTGTCAGAGAGTGAGGAACTTTGGGGGAAGTGGTCAACTCACAGGAAGCTGCTGCAGGCTTTTATAATGGCTCTGAATTCACTTCAAATGATATAAAAGGAAAAGAAACTCCTACAGAAGAAGGGGAATTTAAATACTAAATTCAACAATCTTATATGGTAACCCTACACTTAGATATCATAAATTAGAACATTTTTAAACGAATGGTATTTTGCGCACACGCATGTGCACGCACACACACACAATACATACATAGATGCTGAGTTTCGCGACAGATATGCTTTCTAAAGCGTTAGCATCTGTATGACAATGAGGATCTCTGTATACTCAATACAGCATCACATCACTCCACTAAATGAGACTATTGTCATCATAAGTAACCGTTCGTGAGAGTGAAGTCTAGATAAACACTTATGCATTCACAGATGCAGGTATCACCAGATATTAACCGCCCCCCAACCTGCAAAAGATTAGATCTTTCTTACTCAGCTCCTGAGACACTTGGCCTGACTATATTGGGGCAAATTTTCAAGTTACTTAAAAACTTTTTATCTTTATTCCTCTTCCCTTTTTTTCCTTATTTTCATTTGTCTCTTTATTAATCCTTATTCTCAAACATGAGTAAAATGTATCCACTAGCACATAATATATTCAATCATACATTCCACATTAGTTTTTTTTAAAAAAGTATATTAAGTATTTAAACAAAGAGAATTGAGAAAAAGAATGATGGATGTAACAAAGCACTGTCTCATTACTAAAATGTGGTCATGAATCTAATTTGAAAACACAGTTCTGAAAAAAATGCAAAATTACATTAAGAAGATTCTTAATTGATCCATATATATGTGTGTGTGTGAATGTATATATGACCTTACAATATATATATGGCTGCATATATATAGGCTTACATATATATTATACATATATAATATATATGGCCTTGTACACAAGCATATTATTATTACATACAGAGAATGGCAAGTATTATTCAGCAGGTTGTGCTGATATTTCTCAATGGAGGCCAGGGTAATTCCATGGGGATATCAACTCATTAGGGGCCAAGTAGAATAACCATGCACAGTAGTAACTGTCCTGTAAAATTAATATTAAAAGAGAAAGTGAAAGGTGGATGGTGGAACATCAAATTGGCACTTCCTTCCTCATTGTATCCATAGTTGCAAATAGGGACAACCTCATATTGCATGCAGGGATATTGGTGATTTTATTGACTTCACTTTGAGAGATACATAGATTCTAAATTTGCAGCTGAAATCTAGATCTGTTTTTTTTTTGTTTTCAGTAGTTATAAAACTCCCCTCAGCTTTACAAGTCCATTATTACAAAGTGAAGAAAAACACATAAATATTTCAGTAAGAACTAGTACCAACAAGTTGGATGTTTTATTGGTACCCCATTTAAAAGAATCACTACCATGAACACAAATTAGAGCCAAGATAATTAGGCAAATATCAACCTTTAAGAGAAGAGACCCTCGAGATGTGTGCACATGACCATAATTCCAGCACTTTAAAAGGCACAGCCTAGAGGATCATGAGTTAAAGGGTTGGCCGGCTATACATGGTAAGAACTTGTCTCAAAGCCAGGAGCTAAGGATATAGCAGCTCAAAGGTAGAGCTAGCATGCACAAGCCCAAACATGATATCACAAAAGCCCTGTGGTAATAACTACAATACTGGGAATAACAATATTTAAGATGCAAAGGAGAGAGTTCAATCACTCTCTTGAACTACTGAAGTGGATATGCTCGATTTCCAAGGATCAACCTCTTATCAGGCTCAGATCTAGTCCTATGCTGGCTCCTCAGTTTCTGCTGCCTCCCATAGGAGTCATGGAACTTGCTGTTTAACTGTGGCCCTTACCTTGGGCCAACCAGAGCATTCCTCTTAGGTCAGCAAAATTGTGCCAGGAGTTGTAAAAAATCTCTGTGCCTGTGGGCCTCTTACCCTGTGTAGGATCCCATCTCTACCCTGGGTCCTTATCTGTTCCTGATGCTTTGAGTTCTAAACCATATTGACTTTGCAGAAATACAATTTGGCGTCTCAGTTAAGAAAATAAATAGTATTAGCTAACAGAAAAGTATTATTTGAAAACCGTTACAGAGTACTTGTAACATTTTTACTGCTGTGACAAAATATTATAACCAAGATAATTCATAAAAGAAAGGGTTACATTGTTTTTCCTGTTTCAGAGGGTTTACAGGGCATGATGTCAGCACAAAGGAACATCTGAGAGCACACATCTTGATCTATAAGTATCAGGGAGTAGACATAATTGTTCAGAATGGTGTGAGTCTTTTGAAAGCTCACTGTCAGTGGCATACTACCCCCAACCATGCCACACCTTCTAATCTTTCCCAAACAGTTCACAGCATTCAAATATATGAGCCCGTGGGGATTATTCTCATTCAAACCACCACAGTCCACTCCTCGGCCCTCATAGGTCTGTGACCATATTATAATGAAAAATGTGTTTAGTCTAACTTCAAAGGTTATTATTTAGTTTTTTGCCTCAACACCCTTTAAGAGTTCAAAGTTTAATGTCTCCTCTAAGACCCAAGGCCATCTCTTAATTCCAAACCAATATAAAATCAAAAAGCAAATTACATACTTCCAACATTCAATGTTACAGAATATGGATTACTATATCCAAAGGGAGAAATTAGAGCATAGTGAGGAAATATAATGGACCAAAACAAGAGTGAAACCCAGCAGGGCAAACTCCAAGTCCTGTAGTTCCACATCCAATGTTAAAAAGTTTAGATGTTTCTCACCTTCCAGCTTTACTGCATGAAAGATACATCCTCCTCTATGCTGGTTTCATTACCTGTGTGCAACTCTCCTTGGCAGACCTCCCATGACTCTGGCATCTCTGACATCTCTGGGGCTCTAACACAATCCAGGCTTTACCTTCACAGCTCCAAGCAATATTCACTAAGGGTATCCATGAAAGAACTCCCCTGCCACATACCTGGTCACATTGGCTCTTCTTAACCACAAAGGAAGATTCTACACCTGATTTACTCATGTATCCTTCATGAATGTAATGTCAGAAACATAAAGATGATACTCCAAATTCAGTTGCCTACTTGGGATGGCAACTTTGAATCACATTTGAGCAGTTTTCCTTTCTTGCTGCTTTTGAAGAGCAGAAAAATCGCTTAGGTCTTTTCATAAGTTGGAAGCTTAGCTAGGTGTGGTCTTACCCTGAGGGCACCTATCCCTTTATTTCATTTCAAATGAGCCCTTTTATTAATCTTCTTATCTCTTTCAGCACAAGCTTTGGTTCAAACATTAAATTTCCTGGAGCTATTTTCTCCTCAGATTGTACATTTTCTATTTCTGTTTGCCCAACTTGCTCTTCTTCATTACCGATCTGCAAGACTAGTTGTCTTGAAATCTCCTCCACCAAGGAAATCAGTCCAATGCTTTTTAATTTAGCCTTGGGCAGATTCTTAAAACAAGAACAGAAGACTGTCACAGTCTTTGTGAAAATATCACAAGAATGGTCTCTAACCCAGGATCTAATATCTTTTCCCTCTGAAACCTTTTGACCTGGTCCTCTGCAGTTCACACTGCTCTCAGCAGTACTGCTTTACAAGATCAACTAAGATGTCCCATTAAGTCTTGCATTCAACTGCTTTCCATGTCCTAGGTCCCCCAAACGTCTTTTGTATCTCAAGACAAAACAAACAAACAAACAAAACCCAACAACACACTAAAATTCCTTACAGCAGTAACCCACTCTCTGCTACCAACTTCTGTCTCAATTACTTTTCTATTGGTGTGAGAAAACACCAAGACCATGACAACTTATAAAAGAAAGACTTTAACGAATATTAGAGTCTGTGACAGCACAGTAAAGGCATGGTGGCAGAAATAGCTGAGAGCTCACATCTTGATCCATAAGTAGGAAGTAGTGAGAGGTATGCTGGGAATGGAATGATTATTGAAACCTCAAAGCCCAACCCAGTGACACACTCCAACAAGGGCATGCCTCTTGATCTTTCCCAAACAGCTTCACCAATTATGAATAAAGTATTCAAATATATGAGCCTATGGGGACCATTCTCATTCACACCACCACTTACTCTGCTAAATTACCTCTAAGATCATCTTCCAAAAGTAATTCCTTTAAGTCTCAGCATAGCCTAAAAGTCAAGTAATGGTATACTGAACATTCCAGAATTGAGGAGACTAAGCACAAAGAGCTAAAATCTGTTTGCCTGAGGTCACATTCAGGTTAGAACAGAACTGATATCCAGTAAGAAAATCTACTCAGTGTTGTTCTCAGGACTATAGTTACTATGTATTTTGACAAAGCAGAAGTTGGCAGAGTATTTTTCTGTAATTGTGTTACCATTTAACAAAAGAAATAGCAGTAACTAAAATATTCAAACTCATTTCTATAAGTGAAGAGCAGTCAAGTTAGCATTGTTTTGTTTTAATTGTATTACTATACTTGGGACAATTTACAAAACAATTAGCCCATGACTAATCAATTGCTTAAAACATAGCTACTTTTAGTCGTAGTCTTTTGTTTTTACCCAAACTCATTTCACACAACATTATCATTAATGTCATTTATTAATCTTTTATTTAAATACTGTATGTCTAGTTATAAAATCTTTATCTGCCTTTCAAAAACAGCTCAGTGGTAGAGCGATTGCTAACATGCCCAAGGCCCTGGGACAGTAGTGAAGACTGCTGCTCATTATGACCATGCCGGGAAGTCTTGGTCAACGTGACTCAAGCTAGAGTCCTCTGGAAAGAGGGAGTCTTAACTGTATGGATGGTGCCACGACTGGGCAGGTGGTCCCAAGTGGTGTAAGAAAGCAGGCTGAGCAAGACATAGAAAGCAGATCAGTAAAGCAGCATTGCTCTGTGAATTCTGCTTCAGCTCCCGATCCAGTTTCCTGCTTTAGTTTTTGCCCCTACTCCCCTCCATGAGGTCACGGTGTTTTAGTTGCTTTGGTCATAGTGTTTTAGCACAGCAATAGCCAACCAGAATAGAACTCCTCATCAGATGCATCACCGAGGCTGTCATGAGCGCTGAGGAAGATCCTGGGACACCGATATGAATAATGACTTACCCAAACCTTTGTGTTGTAAGCACAGTCACCTCTTGCCTCCAAAATATACATATTGTGAGTAAACTGAAAGAAACTGCATGGGAGTGAGTAGCGTAAATTAAGAGTTTTCTTATATTGGAGCACCGGACTGAAATCTCAAGGTCCAAAGCAGGAGCAGAAGGAGAGCGAACATGAGCAAGGAACGCAGGACTGCGAGGGGTGCACCCACACTGAGACAATGGAGATGCTCTATCGGGAACTCACCAAGGCCAGCGGACCTGGGTCTGAATAAGCCTGGGTTAAAACCGGTCTCACTGAACATAGAGGACAATGAGGACTACTGAGACATCAAGAACAATGGCAATGGGTTTTTGATCCTATTGCATGTATTGGCTTTGTGGGAGCCTAGGCTGTTTGGATGCTCACCTTACGAGACCTGGACAGAGGAGGGTTTTCCTTGGACTTCCCACGGGACGGGAGGGAGGGAGGGGGACATGATTGGGGGAGGGGGAGGGAAAGGGGAGGCGGAGGTGGGGAAGAGACAGAAATATTTAATAAATAAATTAAAAAAAAATAAAAAAATAAATTAAAAAAAAAGAAAAAAAAATTATAAAAAAAAAGTTTTCTTATAAAGTTCCAAACTGACTTGATTTTTCAGTATTGCTCAAACTGACTTGATATTTCAAAGAAATGATAGGCAGTAACATATATGAAACATGCCAAGCACAAGTAGAAGAAGCATGAAGGAAAAGCTGCTTGTGAGGTTTTCGAAACCCTAATGTGTTCTCGTGTAAGGCAGAGCACTGAGATGATAGAGAAGTAAAGTCAGATGGGGCCCCAGAGGGCCTCACAACATTTGCCAGAGTTGCTTTCTAGGTCTCCAAAGGCCCAGCAATCTATATACTAGAGGGCTTACCTGTGTTGCTTTTGGGAAATGTGGAACCTTTAGGAGGGAGGACTTAAAGAGACTAAGTATAGGTCATAGGGGTAATGCTCTTGGGGGCTATTATGTCTCCAGCCCAACCCCTTGTCTCTACTTCCTGCCAGCAGGAGATGAGAAGGTCTCTTCTGCCCTGTACCCCCACTAGGATGCACTGCAGCCACATGGGCCCCAAAGTAACAGGGCCCATGACCATTAATTGGCACCTCTAAAACCTAAAGAGAACCTATGCACTATTTTTTTTTTTGTCGTGGGTTTTGATCTCCACAAAAGAAAGAGAACATCATTTTAGGATAATGGGAGGAGGGAAGTACTAGCCCATAGTTGTAAGTAAGCAAATGACATAAGGAGGTTGGCATTCTCAGAGCAGCAATTCTGCCAGTAAGATGACAAAGGAAGAAAGAGTTGGTGGGGAAACAAGGCTGCAAAATGGAAGGCACGTGCGGAGCCTATTGAGGTAATCCAGCAAGAACAAGGGCGATTCTGAAGGCACTGCAAGGAGCTCCAAAGAGTGCTTTGAGGACTGCCAGTCCTACCAAGCAAGTGCAGAGCATCCCTTGTGAGTGCTTTTAAGAATCTGCAGCTCATTTAGAAGTGCATTCAGGCATTTTTTGCATGTGTGGCAAGGACGGTTTTCCAAACAATGGCCCTCGAGTGAAAAATGTCCTCATTGGGATGTGCATGACACTCATCATGATAGAGATCACTTCCCCTAAACCCTCCAAGAAAGTAGCTGCTTCTCCCTGGAAATCTTCATATGCTCTTGAAAAGATGTGGAGAGCCCCAAAGGTTAGCTCATAGAGATATTCTCTTTCATCTCCATCCAGAATTCTACAGAGTTGCATCTAAGATGTGCCTAATCGCAGCATCAGGAAGGAAATTAAGTTGACTCCGACCCCACCCCACATGGCCAGGCAGCCAGGCCAATCGACTCAGCTGACAGCTACATTATACATCCGCTCCTGCTGACACGCCTGGCTTCCCGGAGCTACGAGGCTTTCAGCAGTTTAGGAGGTTCATTAACATTCACATCTTTCCCAGCCTCATTATCTTACCCAGATGTTCCCGTGACTGCCCCTTTAAAGCATCTCTGTCTATATTTTATTTACATTTGTTCGGCAATATTGATGCTTAATGAATAAATGCACTAAACTGTCAGTACTGGAGACTAATTAAATCCATGTATGAGTCTGAAAAGCTGATTGAAAAATTTGCAACTAAACTGGGTTTAAATAAACACTTTAGTGTAGTGCTTTAATTACACTTTAGTTTGTAATGTAATTTTTGGCTGTTTAAACTATGATTTAGGCTGAGCTAATTACAAATGATTTTCTACTCTGTAATTAATAATAACAAAATTGTAATTAGACAGCTGCTCAGCATCAGGGCAACAGTTTGTGTGTGCCGGCTCACGATGATTGGCCTGGCAGAGGCAAAAGCAGAGCACTTAGTGGTCGGGGCAGGCTGTGTCTCTCCTCAGCTGTCTTTAAAGAAGAAGGGCAGCTCACACAGGTGAGTTTCATAATCCCCGGTAATGACAAGAAAAGGGGAATTGGTCATTACAAGCTGAGTGACACCCAATAGACTGTCTCAATTCTGGTACCTCATTTTTAATAATAATAAAAAAAAATCTTTTCTTTCTAAATGCGGCTTCCAACTCACTCATCTTCCTTTTTGGGGGAGGAATTTAGTGAAAAGTGACAAGGATGTCAATTAGTAAACCTATCTATCATCGTCATCAGTGTGAAGAGGGTGTCTTAGATTTTTATGCTAACTGGATTTGACACATCACAAACCATATTAAATTTCAGGCCATAAAGCTGCAATTAAGTTATTATTTATGGCTTAGGGATCTATGTATCAGGATCCTGCAGTGGCCCAGTGAGTGTGGCTTATCTTTGGTTCATAGTGTTTATAGATTCAGAGACAATACCAGAATAGCTGACAAAAGTAAGAATTTGGCTCAGGCAGAGGCATTTTACTCAAGCTGTCAAGTGACTTCTGTGTGTGCTCAGTGCTTCCTTAAGTGCTGCAAGCCCAGGGTAGGAGGACTCAGAGCTTTTATGGCTTCCATACATATAGTAGAATCTGCACTGGTTCCCATGGCCTCACTCTGAAAGTCACAAAGCATTGACTCTACCACAGTCTCTTGTCTAAAGTAATCATTTGTCCATCTAGATTCAGGGAGAAGAAACCTCCAAATGGGTGAGCAGCAAGCTGTGGTACCCTGATTGTGTTTCTTACCCATAACAACAACAATAACACAAACCTTTTGTTAATTAAATCATAACCCTGCATAGTGCTAATAGGAGGCATTGCCTTGGAAAGATGTTTGGGTTTTATGAGTGAAGAATTCATGAATAGGATTGGTTCCTTCATAGGAGATGCTGAAAAGCTCCTTTGATTCTTCTACCATGCAAGGACTGTAAGAAGAGTTGTGACGTGGGATTCCCCTCTGTATGCTGTGAATGGTGAATGTGTGTGTGTGTGTGTGTGTGTTTAACCATTCATTAATAAAGAAGCTGCTTTGGCCTAGACAGGACAGAATAGAGCTAGACGGAGAAACTAAACTCAATGCAGGGAGAAAGAAGACAGAGTCAGGCAGACGCCATGTAGCTGCCAGAGGATAAAGACCCCAAAATTTTACCAGTAGGCCATAGCCTCATGGCAAAATACAGATTAATAGAAATGGGTTAATTTAAGATGTAAGAGTTAGTTAGTAAGATGCCTAAGCTATTGGCCAAACAGAACCATAATTAATATAGTTTCTGTGTGATTATTCAGGTCTGGGCAGTGGGAAAAACAAACAAGTAGTCTCTGATTACAGAGATGGCTGTTTGAGAACCAGTCTATGAGCACTTTGACCTTGAACTTCCTAGCCTGCAGAACTGTGTGTTAAAATACAGATGTTTTTGATCCCCTTTATATATGATAACTTGTTGTAGCAGCCCAACTAGCCTATGACAGGTGACATTGCCAGATTATATGAGATAGTAGATGGTATAGTCAACATTGGAAAATGCCATCTGCTGTAGATTGGTAATTTATAGCTTCTGGGCTTCCTTTCCTACACACTGAATATTTAAAGTAACCCTAAAATGGAAATGCCATTGAGACCTATCTCTGCATCACAAACTTTAGATGGGTGACATAGAAACAATCAAACTTCACAATATGTGGCACAGGGGAAGTAAGAGCTAACATTCATGTGTTCCTATTGCTACCCAGAGCCTTACAAAAGAAGGTCTGCTTGTTAGTCTCTAATTACAGGCTGAATTCTGAACAGCTTAATTCTGAACATCCCACTTGTTTGATAAGTTTCGACCTCCCCAACTCCATCTCTTCTCCTATTTGACTATTCCATTCTTATCCTCTGTGGCATCTTTGTGAATCTGCGAGGTCCATAAACATGACCTTCTTCAGATGTCAGTTGAGGTGACAATAGAGGAGTAATCCTTGATCAATTTATTCTAAAAGATTGGTACATTACAATTGTTATATTACATTACAATTGTTATATTACACATAACAGCAAATTTCTAAATCTCTGTCTAACCTCTCCTTTGCCTGGCTTTTCCTGACATACATGTAAAGAACCACCACAGATGAGACCTGAATACTTCAGAGGATGAAGTTTGTCAAGATGTAATGCTGTGGAGTGAATGGAGATCATAGAGACCCACCCCTTACCTAATACCACATTTATAAGCACTTCAAGTTATAAATAATCAAAGTATATATAGAATTAGATAATGAAATACGAAGAGCGAATGCCAACCTAAGTTTAGACAAGTAGCAATGAGGAAGTAAAAATGGTCTCATTTCATGGGGGAGTTAGTTCATATTTGCATCTTATTCTTATGAATAATTATTAAGGAAAATACTTTGTATGATGCTGTGGGACAATGGTTTTACCCTGTAAAGATTTTTTTTCTTGTACTTGTTTAATAAAATGCTGACTGGCCAGTAGGCATGCAGGAAGTATAGGCGGGGCAACCAGCCAGGAAGTATAGGCGGGGCAATGAGAATTCTGGGAAGAAGAAACTGTCAGTCTGCAGTAGTCACCCAGTTGGAGAGGAAGCCAGACACAGAGCAAGCAAGATGTGACTGCCTCACCAAAATGGTACCAAGTCACGTGGCTAACACAAGCAAGAATAATGGGTTAGTGAAAGATGTAAGAATTAATTAATAAGAAGCCTGAGCTACTAGGCCAATCAGTTTATAATTAATACAGGACTCTGTGTAGTTCTTTGGGATTTAACAATGGTGGGACTGGATGGGACAGGAACCTCAGTCAACAATATTAACAAAGGAGAAATATTTTTACTTGTAATGCACATGGGTGTTTTGCCTTCATGTGTGTCTGTGCAGCACCTATACACTATGTCCTCAGAGACCAGAAGAGGCTGTCTGATTTTCTGCAAGTGGAATTACAGACAGTTGAGAGTGTCCATGTGGATGCCAGCAAATTGAACCCAGGTCCTCTGGAAGAATAGCGAGTGCTCTTAACTGCTGAACCACTTCACACACTCACAGGCTGTGACATATGTGTAAAGGTCAGAGGAAAGCCTGTGGGCGTCAGTTCTCTTCTACCATGTAGGCCCTGGGGACCAAACTCAGGTTGTCAGGCTCGACAACAAGCACTGCTGAGCCATGTCACTCACCACAGAATATTAGTTTTAGTAATGAAAGAAAAGGTTGTTTTGTGGGGTAACTTGAAAGAATAAAATGAAAAGGAAATGGAGGCAGTTTACATGGGTCTATCGTTTAAGTAATTTCCACACAACAGAAAATAACAACAAAATATTTTCAACCAATTGAAAAGTTACATTTCACAGCTTAAGAAATTTGAATATTCAAGGAAAAAAGTTGAATTCAAGAATTCATTATGTCATTGAAGGGTTAGGAAGAGATACGATTAAGAGTATATGTGAAAAGTGTTGACTTTCTGGAAAAGCAGTGTTTGTTTCCTCCATCAAAGAGGGATGAATGAGAAAACAGGTGTGTAGAGACTTCAGGGGTGAAGGCAAAGACAGAGGATGCTCTAGTAGTTAATCTTACTACAGAGAGATGGGAGGGCCTGTGCTTGAGGAGTCTAGCAATCTACTGGCTTCTCAGACTGTTTTTAGTAGCCTGAACTGGTTAGAAAGTGTTTTTTGGCTGCTGTAATGAAATCCTAAATATACAATTTAAAAAAAAAATCTCTTTCATGAAAAATTCTGAGTGTATGGTTGTTTGGCAAATCAGGGACATGAACAAATCAGGCTCAGATGACGTAGTGTTCCATGCTCACACCGTTTCGTTCTCCTATTCCACACAGTATGATGTGAGTTACAATTCTGCCTCTGTTCCAACTGTCATAGAAAGAAACTAGAATGGGAGAACACAACTTTATTACTCTTTAAAAAGTTTTCATCAGCCATTGTTTTAGCGAGTAGGCGATCTTTTATTTACTTTAAAATTTTTATTATAAACATTCACTGTACCCGAGATAGTTACATCATAACATTTTCATACAAGTTAACTTTACACTCCACTATAGCCCATTTTCCTTATCAGTTATTCTTCTGCCACTATAACTAAGCATGAAAGAAGTTGGATATTCGTATAACTGATAAATGAATGCTACGATACTATGAAGAAAAGAGGGGTATATATGCTAAAAGACCACAAAGAGATCTGGCTACAATAAATATAATAATGTTCAGTGCATGAAATAAAAGAATATTCAGTTATAACATTTTTAAATAAAATGCACAACACACAGAGCTGATGGTAAGAGTCCTGGACCTGAGCTGCTGTAATAAGCTGAACCATGTGAACCATAACACATGAAAGATAAGGACTGTAACTATGTAAGAAGCTGAATGACACACGTTAACTGATGTTTTATGAATAAGACTTCAGCTGAAGCTTGTTTACTCTCTGCACTCCAATGTTTATACAGTGCTTAAGAAGTTCCGGATCTATTTCAGAACCTAAGTCCTCATTTCCATTCATTTCCTTTATTCTTTTACTCGGAGCTCATAATAATATCCTTTCAAAAATTAGCATTTAACTCCCCCAAACGTCTCAAGTTTCCTTAAGTATGTACTTATTTAGTACCTCTCAGCTAAAGGCTGTCTGTTCTTCATTTTCTGCCAAGCTTGCTAATGATATCAAGCTATCTCTGGATGTGATGGGTCAGCATTTTTACCTGGGTACCATTTGTCACATCCACCAACCCCTTTACTTACTAGTTTTTATAGTGGCAGTGTTTTCTCTGGAGCTTGCCTCTAAATTTTTGAATTATTTTTACTGTCTCCATGACCTAAAACTTACTTTGTGTCTCAAAATTTATCAAGATCCTGACTTCTCAGACAATCATTTCTCCCCTGATCCTGTTGCCTCTTAATCTTGTGGCTATTCCTGAAATTACCATTTATTTCATGTAAGTTTGTCCGAATCCATCAGATCCCGATCATTTATGTTTAAATCAGTCTTTTCAATATCATCTTCAGGATGCTTCAAAATTTACACCAAGTTTAGTTTTCCCTTTCCCTTTCAGTTATCATATTAAGAACTCAGCCACTCACTACAAAATGTGTGTGCCCAGCCAGATAGCAGCATCACCTCAAGTTAGGGACCTATTAACCTAGAACTTGCAATTAAATAGGAACTACTGATCCTTGGATGACTAAATACACTGGCTTTGGTATGCAAGTTCCTAACTTAAACTAAGACTTTGGTCAATATTAATACAATTCTCTTTGTGTTTGTAGTCCTTTGCTTTGTTCTATTGTCTTGTGTACATTGTCGACTAGCCCTATTGAATCTCTAATTTGCTTTTCTCTAAAAGTTCAAGTTAACACTAAGACATTTTAATACAGCAAATATTTTACAGGGTGTCACACTTTTCCAGTGGACATGAAGCAGCAGCAATACAGCCATATTTTTGCTAAATAAGGAAAACCTCACAGGATTTCCAACAAAACCAAGAAAAAGCTCAAAGGTTTCCACTTTCCCCACTGCTGTTGAATATAATGCTTGAAGTCTTAGATGGGGCAATAAGACATGACAAGGAAATAAGGGAATAATAAGAAGAGGCGAAAGTATGCTTACTTATTGATGGCATAATTCCATATGAGAACTTACAGACACAAATAGAAAATTATTAGAGCAGATAAAAACTTCAAGAAAACTTTCAGGGCACAAAATTATAATGAAAAACTCAGTAACTTTCATATATAATTAATAACCATTTTGGTAAAGAATTTATTCTCACCATAGTGGCCTTAAATAAATGTCTCAGAAAAAGACTAATCAAGGAAGTGATAGATCACCCCTCTGCAAACTTTAAAATACTGAAAAAAAAAATAATTGAATAACAAGAAGCTAGAAGATGGAAAGACTTCCCATGTTTAGAAAATAAGAGAATTTATATTCTGGAAAAACAGCCTTACTATGAAAAAGAAAATAAAGTAAAATTACCACCAAAATTCCAATGTCATTCTTCACAAAAGTAGAAAAATTCTATTGAAATGCCCACGGAAACACAAAAGACCCTAAATTCTTAAGGCTTATGTGAGCAAACAGAATAATTCTGGAACTAGCCACCTACCTATTATCATACTACAAACAATAGAAATAAAAATCCCAGGATTCTATTGGCACAAAAACGGACACAGAGACCAGTAGACTAGAATAGAAAATATCTACAGACATCTAAAATTGAATGTCCAAAATATACATTGGAGGAAAGACAGACACTTCACCAAATGGTTCTGTGGAAGCTCGACAGCCATACAAGACAATGGGAGCCAGGATTTCTATCTGGTCTTCGTTTCAGAAATCATGTCAAACTGGCCAGGGCCCATGATCAAAACCTGGAATTCTTAGAGAAAAAATAATAATAGGGAAAACTCTGCAAGATACAGGCACAGGCAATGGCTTTCTGTCTAGGAATGTAGTTGCTCAGAAAATAATGTTGAAATATGCATTCACCAAGGGCTTTTTTCTTACCCATTCACTCAGAATTTCTTCACACAAACAGCCATTAAATACTTGAACCTCTAGAGCTCAGATCCCAGCACCCATGGAATTAGCTGAGCATTCTACACAGGCCTGTAACTCCCGCGCTGACGAAGAAGGAGTCATGAGAATCACGGGGGAATGACTGGATACCAGCCCAACTGGTAAAAATTCAATCCCAAGGTTCAGAAAGAGGCCCTGTCTCAAAAGAATAGGTGACCTGAGATTATCAGACACACTCCAGGGTGATTCTATGCCCAGAAATAGCTGGCCAACACAAAGAAGACTTGAGTGGATTTTTTTTTTGTCTCATTCTTTGTTTTGTTTTGCTATTTTTATTTTTTTTAAAAATTTACATACTAGCCCCAGTTCCCTCTCCCTTCCCTCCTCCCACTTCCCCTTCCTCAACCCACCTCACCATCAACTCCATCCACTCTTCAGAGAAGGTAAAGCCTCTCTTCCTTGGGGAATCAACACAGTCTGGTATACCAAGTTGAGGCATGGCCAAGCCCCTCTCCAGTAGACATAGACAGAGACTTCTCATTCGTTTCTGGCAAGGTCTTCCATACAACTCTCCCTTGTATCAAGGCTGAGCAAGGTATCCCACCATAGGGAATGGGCTTCAAAAAGCCAGTTCATACACCCAAGATAAGTCCTGATCCCACTGCCAGGAGCCTTCCCAACAGATGAAGTTGTATAATTGTCATACACATTCTGAGGGCTTAGTTCTGTCCCATTCAGGTTTTCCAGCTGTCAATACAGAGTCCATGAGCTTACACTAGCTTGGATCAGCTGTCTCTGTAGGTTTCCTAATCATGGTCTTGACTCCTCTTGCTTATATGATCCCTCCTCCCTCTCTTCAACTAAACTCCAGGAGCTCAGCTCAGTGCTTGGCTGTGGATCACTGCATCTGCTTACATTGGTTACTGGATATAGGTTCTATCATGATAATTAGGGTAGTCACTAATCTGATTAGAGGGGAAGGCCAGTTCAGGCCTTCTCTCCACTATTGCTAGGAGTCTCAGCTGGGGTCATTCTTGTGGATTCCTTGGGATTTCCCTAGCACCTAGTTTCTCCCTAACCCCATAATGGCTGTCTCTACGGAGATCTTTTTCATTGCTCCTGCTTTCCACTCTCTGTCATGTTCCCATTCCCCAGCCCCTTCCTTCTACTCCCATTCTCTGTTTACCCAGGAGATCTTAACTATTTCCCTTTCCTGGGGCCTCCATGTGTGTCCCTTTTAGGGTCCTTTAAAAAAAAAAAAACTATTGTTTTGCTATTTTTAAAGCACTAGTTTTTGTTTGTTGTCTTGCTTGCTTTTGTTTTTATTTTTGTTTTTGTTTTTTTTTGAAAGAGAGAGAAAAAGAGAGAGCGAGGGAGGGAGAGAGAGAGAATTGAAAGTTGGAAGAGTAGGCTGGTGGGGAGCAGCTATAAGGAGTTGGGGAGGGAAAATATGATCAATATAGCTTGTATGTGAAGGCTTTTAAATAACAAATATCTATAAAAAGAGAAAAAAATTGAAGTGATAGAAGAAGATACGTGGACTTTGCATGTTCCCATAAATATATACACCTGCAACACACATGCACACAAATAAATGATAAATCTTAAGCCACTAGCCATCAGAGCAATATGGACTAAAATTATCTTGAGAGTCCATCTCACCCTAGTCAGAATGTTAGTCACTAAGAAGCAAATAACAAGCCGGACCGTGGTGTTGCACACCTTTAATACCAGCACTTGGGGGAAAGATGCAGGTGGATCTCTGTGAGTTCAAGGCTACCCTGGTCGATAGAGCTAGTTCCAGGAAAGCTAGGGCTACACAGAGAAACCTTGCCTCACAAAACCAAAAAATAAAACTATAAAAAGAAACAAATAACAAAAGCTCGACAAGAATGTGAACAAAAAGGCAAGTTTATGCACTGCTGATAGGAGTTTAGACTAGTCTTCCACTGTAGAATCAGTATAGGTGGTCCTCAAAAGACTAAACGTAGACATACCACATAAAGTGACAGTGCCACGTCTGAATATTTATCCAAAGAAGGCACGCTATCCCAGAGATATTTGCCCATCAGTGCATACTAGTGCAGCCCTGCTTGTGATAACCAACTTCTAATCAACGACCAAGGAAGATAAGAAGAGAATGTGCCACATACACACATTAGAACTGTTTCAGTCATGAAGAGAAACTTACATCATCTGCAGAAAGCATCAATGGAATTGTAGAGAACCATATACACAATTAAGCCAATTTCTTTCATTGTTAATTTTGCTTGTTCCAGATAGAATAGCCAATTATTGCTTCCAGGTAATGAATGGCCCAGCCAGATTTCATTCAGGAAGAAACTTAACTCCCAAACAACATACAGTGATGCCCTTTGACCTGCGTGAAACCACAAAGGACAGCTAAATTATCATATGCAATAAAGTGGGTCTGGGGAAGTTAGACTCCAACAGAGAAGAAAGATTTCGGATACTGTAGGTGGTTTTGTGTCTCATAGGAAACTGTAGTCGGCTTCATTCATAATTCCCTGGCTTGTAGCTCATAAGAAAATTATTAAGAGGTCACTTTTGATCACCAAGTAGCATAACCTTGAATGTAATCTGTCACATAGCCAAGCGGTCCCATCTTTAAGCAGTGATCTCAGATGTGCTTTTGCCCTGTTCTTATTGCTATATATGTTTTTTCAAGTTCATTTTCTTTAATTTTATGAACCAAAGACCTGAACTGGCAATTTAAAATGTTTTTTTTAGCATTTCAATGTTCATTATTTCAGTGCTTTTAATTTTACTTCAATCCTGAAATAGTCACGAATAAGTAATTTTAATTGTGAAGTATAAATGTGCTCAAAGCTCCAGTTTAACATATATATCAATGATTCAAATATTTAAGGGGGGATAAAATTATCCCCAAATACAGATATTTGAAAGTAAAAGTAAAAGTTAAAATGTTTTTTACACTTACATATTCACTCATTTATGTATTAGATTGTGTGTGTGCCTGCTTGTGTCTCTGTGTGTCTCTGTGTGTGTCTCTCTGTGTGTGTGTTTATACTCATTCATACTCATAGGTCAGAGGACAACTTGTAGCAGTTAGTTCTCAGCTTCCACTATAGGGTCCTAAGACTCGTCTTAAATCCTCATTTTTTACAGCAAGTGTTCCTACCCACTGAATCATCTCCCTGCCCCCCAAACTGGCTACTTTACATATTGTTCTCCTGAATATTGCTTCCTTGGGGTAGAACTCACACAAAAGAGAAGTGCTTAACTGTCCCTTTTATCAAAAGGAAAGCTTAACTGAGAAAGACACATTACACAGAAACATATAATTGTTCAATTCATGCTGAGATTTATCATGTGTTTATTTTCAAACTAAAAGCATCCAAATAAAGATTGAAGATAAAATTGAAAACAGGAAGCGTCCACTGACTATTGGGACAGCTGAGGGATTTAGGAACACAGGAGGAGGGAGCCAGGAAAGAAATGATGCCAACTTGAAATAATGGATTACTTAACTTGATGGGAGGGAAGGGCAATGATCTCAGGCAACACGATTAACATGCAACCTATGAAGGAAGCATGTGGGCTCTCATAGCAGTGCTCCACTGCCAATCCACTGGATCCCTTAAAAATGTTCTCAGTGGTGCATATTCATCATATATAATGATAGAATTTCTTTCAAGGATGTCATGTACTTCGACCATATTCACCCTTCCTCTTTAGTTCTCCCCCTTTTCCTTCCTACTAGTCTATATCCTTCTCCTTGGTCTCTTTCTTACATTCATATGCCTATATATTCATGTATCTATATATGCACATCTATGTATATGTATGACTTTATGCATCTACATACAATCTAGAATCTATAGACGAAGAAAAAAAAACAACCCGTGATATGTGTCTTTGACTCTTAATGTCACTTGCCGCATCTTTTTTTGCTGCATGGATAAGGATTGAAACCTCAACTTTTTTCATCTCCAAACATCCCATATCCCTATTTCTACTCAAATGTCAGTGGATTCTAGTAAGGAGGTAGTCAGTTACTACCCAGATGTTATTCCTAAATTACAAGTCTTGTCTTGTAAATGACAGTTTTAACTAATTTAACCCTGTAATCTTCTCTCCTTTTGCACAACGGGAAGCTGTATTGCGATCTATCTGTCATGCATGAGTAAGTACAGAGTGTCCTACTTGTCTTTGCTGAAGTATGGCTAATTACCTCAGAAGGACAAAACAAATCATAATTATGAGCAGGCTGAAGACATTTTCTTCCAACTCTGACCAAATTCATTTCTTTTCCTCTTATAACCTCATAACTCCAACTCAAGGTGTCTGTTTCCAAAGAAGGTCATACTTAAAATATGACTTTGGGCTCATAGATTTTATTCAACTGCCCCATTCTGAGCAAACCCACTACATAAATCAAGGTATTATTGCATTTGTCACTAAATCATATTGCTGGCTTAAAGAAATATTTCTCCAATTGTCATGTGACCAACAGCATTAGCATAATCTGAAAACTTGTTAGCAATGCAGATACTTTGGTCCCACCAAAGACTCTCTGGACTACAAATTCTGAAGTTAAGCCACTAAATTCTGTTTAAACAAGTCTTCTAGATAATTCTGAGGTACACGAACATTTTCTCAATCACTGCCCTAAGAAGAAAACAATACTTAAAGCAAATACATAATTATGGCCACAAGGAACAGAATTTACAAAGGGCACAAAAATAAGAACAGATGAGAATTCAGAGCATTCTGTAGCAAGAGATAGCTACCATCAAGTGCATTTGGTAGAAAATCAAGGCACTCGGCAGGTGAATGAGAACTTTTATGGGTTAGAGAAGATCAGCTGCAGGCTTCAGAAATACTCAAGCTGAAGGCTGTGGGTCCAGAGATGCTAGAGGGAATTAAAAGTAGTGGAAAGCTTATGTGATTGATTCCAGGAACATATTTGCCTTTCTCTGCTTGTTTCTGAGTTAAAATCAGGGTAAAAAAAAAATAGAGAAACTGGAAATTATTGGTCATCTGGGCCAATTTTCAGCAGGGGTATGGTTTAGCTTGCTCATTGGATGTTGTAGAGGTTGTAAGTCTCATTTTCATACACATCTGGCCACATTCTGTTGGCATATGCAACTTTAAAGTCCCATGCCCCTTTTGAGTGCTCTATTAAGTTCGAGAAGCAGAACAGTTCAGGAGTGGCTAAAGACCTAGATCATCTTTTAGCTCTGTTCCCTGTCCCAGTCACTGTGTCATGAAGTCTTTTTGACTCCTGTATTGTCTCATCCTACCAAACACCTGACAAGAAAACACCTTCATAGGATCACTTAGATGTAAACAGCCCTCACTAGAACCACTGGGGAAAATAAAGAACAACGAATAGTTTTGGTAAAGTCCTGGAAACAAGGAACTCCATTTACTCAATTTAAGAAAGAAACTAGTATCATAGGCCCCAAGGATCAACTTTAGAGAACAAAGTACCTGTAATTTAACTATATATATATATATATATATATATATATATATACATATTGCCTGTTCTAACATCCATGGGGCATTGAATATAACAGAACCCAAGGGTAAAAGTCTTCTAGAAGCTGTTGGTCTTCAGAAGTAGACAGTTATGATATTTAAAACAAGCTGATGACCTTGGGTAAAAAAGGTAATTTCTGGCCAAAACTGGATCAAGGTCTCTTTCTCATGGTGTGGGATTCTGAAGGACTTCTGCCTTTTGGTCTGATCTTGACACAGGTAAATAAAAACTATACTCTTACATAAAAAAAAATCCTGTAGATGTTTTTCAAAATTTCAGCTCTGAAGTAGTTCTATCAACAAGTAATTGTTCTCACTTCTCAATGAAAGTCTGCAGTAAATCTGAGCAAGTCACATAAAGGTTTCTATGTAAAACAGTGTGTTTTCCCTTTCTGGTGGGAGGAAGAGAGGTGAGTGTGTGTGTGTGGGGGGGGAGTTGTCAGTGCATTAAGTGTGTATGAGAGAGTAGCAGAATTCTCAAGAGGTTAATTAATTGGATGACTGAACGATGTGTTGTGTGCCCTCACCCAATGGTGATTCTCCTGTTGGGGTAGATCCATGACATCAAAGGAGGGGCCTAAAGTTAGCTCAGAAAGATGATCAACAAGTTTAAAGTAGCAACTGCTGCTCCAAGATAGGGGTCGAGCCTTGATCAACAGGAAAGAGTGAACTTATTGTAAGGGTTGGGTTTTTGATGGGTCTCATGATGTTAAGCTCCTAAGAGCTTATGCAGATTACAAATATACAAATAGAAAAATAAGATATCTTGTAGGTTGAAAAGACATGCTCATATTTGGATTCCAAAAGGAGTCAATTTCTACCTGATAAAGGGCTACTGCTTTCTATTTCTTCAACAGCATTCACAATAACCAAGTTATAGAATCAGCTTAGATGCCCATCAAGAGATAGTTGGATAAAGAAAAGGTGACAGATATACCCAAGCCATTTCATTCAGCTACAAAGAACAAAATTATGTCATTTACAGGACAAGTGCATGGAAGTGGGGGAGTCCATAATACTAAGTGAAATCACCAAACTCAGAAGGACAAATGCTATTTGAACGTTACATTGTGTGTGTGTGTTTGTGTGTGCACATGTGTGTGTGCTTGTGCATGCGCAAATGAAGGCACACTGGTGTCATATAAATACAATATTAAAGTAGAAGATGGACATGCTCAGAAAAGGAAGGAACCTAAGTGGGAGGGGCAAGATGAGAAATTAATGGAAGATGAATCAAAGAATAATACATTAAAACAAAGATCCTATTATGAAGTCCATTATTGTATGCAGCATGATTAATAAACCAAGAGAAAGATATTGGGCTTCAATCTGAAAGTCAAAAAAGCAAAACAGCCAACAACTGGCTCTTACCCCTACCTCAGTCCAAAAATGGTGATCCTGCCTCCAGGAATCCTGAGAATGAGACTGCACCTGAGAGCTGTCTCCTCCCATTTTATAATCCTCCCTGGTGCTGGGATTAAAGGTGTGAACCACTACTGTCCGGTTTCTATAGCAAATTAGTGTACTGGTTTAGTCTACTGGGATTAAGAGTATATGTTACCACTGCATGGTCTGTAAGACTGGCCAGGGTGGCTATTTTACTCTCTTTAACTTTCGAGCAAACTTTATTTATTAAAATACAAATGAAATATCACTACAACTATATAAAATTAATATACAGTACTAAAATTCACTAATCAAGAGCTACAATTATACTAGAAAGATTTCACACCTACTACCTAAATATCCCAAAGAAAATTCTAGAAATTGTCTCCATTGTCCCTTCTTGAGGAGTTTGTGGTAATTTTTGACACACTTTGGTCCTTCTGTTTCTCCATCTTTAGAGAAGTCAGAATATAAATAAATAGACTATGCTTTAGGAAATGCTAGACTTTGAAACGTTATGTTACTTTGGGGCTATGGCTGAGAGCACATAAAAGTAATCATTTTCCTTAGTTTCCTTGTGCTTTGCATAAGGTGTTTGCTCTCTGAATAAATCTTCTATGCATCATTTCAGAATCAATCCACAAAGGAAATTTAGGCCTTATAAGACTTAAATGAAGACTTAGGAAATACAGCAGGGGTCTTGAGCAAACCCAACCTCTGAGGCATAACTTTCTCCATTTATCATTCTCAAACCCAGTTGAATGCAAAAGTGTGTTATCTAGCCATCAGGGGCTAAGGACACATTGAAAGGAGAGAGGACAGTTTGTAGGGATGCGACAATTGTTTTTAGGAGCAGATAAGGTTAGGATGATATTTCATTGGGTGCTCCTGAGAATAGAAAGAAGTCTGTTGGATACCTTGAGATTGTTAACAAACTGAACCCTTTTCCACTTTGTTTCTCTGTCGTCGGGAATGTTACATACACTCTGTTCAGAACAGGAGATGACAAGATGCCATTTGGAAATAAGACCTTCACTTTGAGGGTTGAGTTTCAGTGGATATTGAAAAAGATTGTGTAGCAGCTAGGTGGGCTCTGTATGAATTTTAGTGTATTCTATTCCAATTTCTCTTCCTGTGCTAATAAACTTTTGGACTATATGGCATCAATTGTGATATTAAGACCTCACCTAAGATATACATCAAATACAATGGAGAGGGGGAAAAGTTTATGTGAAGCAGACACAACTTGATTCTGAATGTGGAAATTGTCTGGCTCTTAATAAGTACTCACATCATTTGTGCTGAGCCCTCAAGAAACTTTGCAAAGTCTCTCCCTATGAAAGCTGCGCTTAGGCGGCCACAGAGCGAGATGTAGTGTTGACTCAAAGGTGAAGGATTGTGTTAAAGGCTGGAGGACAGGGGAAATTGATAGGTAGTTATAAACACAAGAAACGAAAGTTTAATGCAGGAAGTGCCCATGAAGACATGTCATGCCGAGACTGGTGATGGCCAGGAACTGATGAGATCCACATTTGTAGTCAATCTACCTGAGCACTTGCGGGTAAGACAGGGTACTAGGTATTCTGTATTTGTTTGGAATATCTTCCTTGATATGATATAAATTTTTCTTTGTCCTGGTTTATTCTTTGTAAGATGGGATGCTCTGGTTTAGACTATCCCTTCTGTCTAAAATATCTACAAATGTGGTTGTCAGCAGGTAGCCCATTAAGAAATACAACACCAGCTGTTTGATACACAGGGCTGCAAGTTTAAGCCCGATCTTGATTTTGTTGGAAACATTCTACATGAGTCACTGCAGTTCAAGTAAGAGAGACATTGCACACCCTTAATTAAGCTTTCCTTTATTGCATGAAGAAATTGTGGCCCAATGGATTTTTATGAGAATTATCTATTTATAGCATTTAGGAAATGGTCTCTATTTGGGAGCCTTTTATTTTAGCTACTAGGTTTATTGTAGAAAAAATATTACTTCTGAGTTTGTACAATTATCCTTTTTTGTCAAAAGTTTGCATATGCAGCTCGGATCAAGATCTGAAAAAAACACGTCTAAATCAGGCAACCTTGATTGTATGTTTCCAAACAAATTCTAAATACTTTTCTAAAGCAGTTTCTGGCCTCTGCTAAGTTGATGGAAAACCTTAATGATATACTTCTAATACAGGATGCATTGGGGGATTCAATTGTGATTGCTTGTAGCTCTAGATAGTGGGAGAGATAGACCAGCCTGCCTAGTTACCAACAGAAATTGGTATTCAGCAACTTAGGAGGTCATCAGGAAGAGGTAAAGAGTTTGGATAAAAGGAAGTAAGGGGAGCCAATGGGGTGTGAAAGAGAAGTCATAATAACAAAAGAAAAGAGAAATTTGGTGCTGGAGTCAAAAGGAAGACAAGGCATGCCAAGATTAGTAAATGAGTCCAATCTGTGTTGCCCACATTTGTCAAATTCCTTAGGTCGTTTGGTCAAATAATCCAGTAGCAGTGTGTTAGTCTGCTTCCCATACTATAGCAAAGCACTTGATGTAACTGAGTCATGCCTCCAGTGACCCAAGGCCTCTTCGAAGATTCTACTCCCAGGGGTCCATCACCTGCCATAGTGGCATGCTGAGTAACAACCCTATGTCATGTGGGCCTTGTCCTATTTTCATTTCTACTGCTGTGATAAAATGCCCTGACAACAAGCAACGTAGGAGACAAAGGATTTATTTTACATCACAGTTCTGGTCTGTAATCCATCACTGTTGGGAAGTCACAGTGGCAGGGGCTTGAGGTAGCCTGTCTACTCACATCCACAGACACAGACGAGAACAGAGACAAATGACCACATGCATGCTGCTAGTTTCCTCCACACATAGCCTGCCTGGGATTCTGCCTATGGAATGGTGCCAGCCTAGTCTTCATGTATCAATTAGCAACCAAGACAGTCCACCACAGACAAGCAACCAGGTCAAACTGATCTAAATAATTTCTCATTAAGATTGTTTTCCTGTGTGACTCTAGATTGTGTTAAATGGACAGTTAAAACTAACCATTACAACAGTGAATCAAATTTTCAGTTGTATGATCTCCATAAGCAATTCAAATTTATGCTTTGGTCCTTTTATTTCTTAGGATTTTTTTAAAGAACAGTTTTGTTCCAATCCTATTTTGTAGAGTGGATACTGACATGAAGGCTTCTATCACAACTTTGCAGAAAGATATGTGACTTACAGATAGTGTCAAGTATGAAGATTGTAATGACAATCTGCTTTCTTCAAAGTCAGAAAGCTAGTTTATTCTCAATTCTATTTTTCTATCATCTATATATCTATCATCTATCTATCTATCTATCATCTATCTATCTATCTATCTATCTATCTATCTATCTATCTATCTATCTATCTATCCATCTATCTATCTGCCAAGCCATGAAACCCAAAGAATAAAAAACAACATAGGTGGAAGGAGAGCCTTATCTAGTTTCATCAGTGACCCACAGCAAAAGGTATACAAGAGGATACCCATATGGTGAAAACTGCAAACTCAAGCACTTGGTTGATACTAGAGGGGCCACACAACATGCTTGTGTTCCAGTCTGTGGCTCTTCCTAAGAGGAACATATTCAGGCAGCACAACACAAAACAGAGGGACACAAGGTAGTATAAAGGAACTGAATGGAAAGGAGTGGCCTAGTTCCATGAGGATTCCCAGAAAATGGAATGTGTAGGTACCAAACAGAATCAACAGTTTTGGAGCACAATCTAGAGATTCTGTTTAAGAACCTGGTACCAAATTATCGTTTCAGACTAGTTGACTCCCACTGAGATCAACATGCCAGAGTCTTCCATGTACAATTTAGTAGTCAAAGCCTGGGAACCATGACATGAGCACTTCAAGTATCACAGCAACGGAATCTCCAAGAAAACTGCAAAAATAAAGGAAAATTAACCAAGTAAAGGCAAAGGCAATTTTTTTATTATTAGATTTTTTTAAAAAATACTAATCCAAGTTCCCACTCCCTCACCTCCTCCCATTCCCTCCACACACCCTCCCACCCTACTCCCCATCTAATCCTCAGAGAGGGTAAGTCACATTGCCTTGTAGAAGGTCCAAGGCCCTTCCTACTATATCTAGGCTGAACAAGGTATGCATCCAAAGAGAAGGGGATCCCAAAACGCCAGTACATGCAATAGGGATAAATCCTCGTGCCCCTCAGTCTGCCCCAGCTGTGCAACTATCAACCACATTCAGAGGAACTAGTTTGGCCCTATGTTTGATTTTTTTCCAGTCCAGCTGGAGTTGGTGAGCTCCCATTAGCTCAGGAAACTGTTTCAGTGGGTGAACCCATCATGGTCTTGACCTCCTTGCTCATATTCTCATTCCTCCCACTCTTCAACTGGACTTTGGGAGCTCAGTCCAGTGCTCCAATGTGGGTCTCTGTCTGCTTCCATCAATTTCTGGATGATGGCTCTGCTCTATGGTGATATTTAAGATAATCATCAGTGTGAATACAGGTCAAGTCAAGGTCAGGCCCCCTCTACTTTATTGCAAAGGCAAATTTTTAATGCAGAGTTGTCTGTGTTTTTATTTGCACTTGACAGAGACTCAAAGGGAGGCACAATAAATAATTATATGGTTTAAAGGCAGTGGTTGGTAAGAGGAGGTGGCTAGAGAGGTGGCTAGAGGGGTAAGTAGAGGAAATATTTAGAGGTGGTTGGAATAAAGAAGAGATGAACTAACTAGAAACCTGAGAATATGTGTGATTGGTTGCAACAACATATTTGGTTTTTTTTCCCCAGAAGTTTTAATTAACTGTTTTGAGTGGGAGAATTAGAGTTGAAACAATGGAAAATTTGATTAGCTAACTCCTGACCATTATTCTGTTACAAACTGTTGCTTGACTATATGGTTTAGCTGCTTTAGCATTTGTGGGTCAGAGATTTGCTTGCATGTATGATCTGGTATATAACATGGACTATTGGCATATATGATCATGTTTATAAGATGAGTTATTATTCATTTACACATTTCTTGAGGATATCAAAGAACTTAGAACTTGAATCAGAAATAATACAGGATGATCATTACATGTCAATAGATTCGCCAACCTATATGACTTTCTCCTGTTATCATGGCTAATATTGACTAAGCAGTGAGGACAACGATGAGAGCAAATATTCCTAAAGTCAAGTTCCAGGCTTGTCAGATGCTGAGTCACTTATTTAGCATTATAGATCCATACTCTATCCTACATAGACATCACAGAGTTGAGAATGGTGTGAGATTTCTCTCTGTATGCTGTGATTACCATTGATACATAAAGGAACTGCTTTGGGCCTATAGTAGAGCTATAAGGGAACAGAGCTAGGCAGGGAAAAGAAGCTGAATGCTGGGAGAAAGGAAATGGATTCAAGAGAAGCCCTGGAGTCTCCACCAGATACACATGCTGAAACTTTGCCAGTAAGCCACTACCACGTGGCAATATACAGATTAACGGAAATGGGTTAAATTAAGGTGTAAAAGCTAGCCAATAAGAAGTTAGAGCTAATGAGCCAAGCAGTGATTTAAATAATACAGTTTCTGTGTGATTATTTTGGGCTAAGCGGCCTAGAAGTAACTAGCAGCCTCCTCCCACACATCACAGAGTTGAGAATACACACAAAAAAGAGCATGCTCTCCAAATTTCACACAGCTTTTGTTCTTCAAACCTTTATCCCAACTTCTTTAAATATTTAGATTTGGGCTGGCTTAGCACCTTTATTTATCAACTTTACTATCTTACATTTCCATTTAATAAAGATAGTATGCATTTTGAAGTACCTAGCATTGTTTTTATAAGTTGCTGCCATACAGTCTTTAGGGTCTATGCAGGTCTTGTCCCCTGCTCAACTCATGAAAGCATGGTAAGTGCTGTGGGTTTGAAAGGACAAAGGGGAATTCGCCACTGGAGAAATAGACTGGAGGTGTAAGTCAGGGTCTCCTTGCCTGTGCGTGCAGCAGACTTCCAGCACTACTGTGAAGATGCCTAGCTTTTTCCTCTCTTTCTCCACATGTATTCATACCACTGAGAAGTTCAAGAAAAATAGGGGAGTCCACTTGTTTCCCACATTGTATGTCTTCATTACTCATGAAAATGGTGTGATTGAGAGACAAGTCCCATGACCCAGGGATTTGTTAGAAATTCAAGGTTTCAAGCTCTATTCTCAGTCTTAATTACGTAATAATTATTTCAATAAGACCACCACCTCTCAAATAAGATAATTGAAAACTTCAAAGCATGATTATGTTGTGAATTTCATCTTTCTAATAGTCGCTCACATTATTTAGGAAGGGAAAGTTTTATATCAGGCTATTGACTCATCTTCAATGCTTAGGATTGACAGACCAAGCAAAGCTCTCTGGGATGCTCAGTGAATTCATGAAGGAGCTATACAGTGATCAAGTTCCCGGTTTCAATAAAGCAATGCACTCCTCCTGACCCTTCACGTTCGTCTGTCCAGGAATTTAAAATTTACCCATTTCTATCCTGCAGTGCAACTCCCGCATTCTAATTAGACTAAGAAGCTGGCTTTACTTTTTCTGTAGCTGTCTGAACACTTTTCTGTATGGCATTTGTTGAAACGAGGCAGTCTTTTGGTTTTTCACATACTACTTATAATAAAACATGCCTATAAACACCTGATTTCTTTGAGTAGAACATGGATATCTAAGCAAAATTCACCTGGACATTGTAACTATGTCTAAGCATTTTCTGGTAGTGTCACTAGTTTTATAGTTTTCTTATATTAAATAGACAATACAACTGGTTCTGTAAAATCGTGTTTCTCTCCTGAGTTTTTTTGCAGTCTCCTAGATGATAAGATAGTTGCTCACTCCAACCTGGTGATACTTCACAATCAGCTCATTATAAAGCTAACTTCGTGCTCCTCAACTCTCTAGTTAGAAGCTAGGAGGAGATGCTTGTTGGGGGGAGACTGATGGTTGATTTCCGGCTGCTCATCACTGAAATATACACACAGAAACCATATTATTTCAAACACTGCTTGGCCTATTAGTACTCACTTCTTATTGGCTAGCTCTTACATTTTAATTTATAATTTCTAGTAATCTGTGTAATGCCACGTGGCTGTGGCTTACTGGATAAACTTCCATCTGGCTCCAGCAGGGCTACATGGCTTCTCTCTGACTCTGCCTTCTTCCTCCCATCATTCAGTTTAGTTTTCCCCACCTAGCTCTGTTCTACCCTATCAGGTCAAGCCAGTTTTCTATATTAATTAGCCAATCATATTCACAGCATACAGAGGGGAATCCCACATCAGATGTTCATGTTTTTTCAATATACAAATTGCATTTAGAAAACCAGGCATATATAGTTCCATGAGGAAATTCTTGTTTTTTAAAAGTAGTACTTAAAGAAAAATACTGGATTAAACAATAGCAACAAACATAAAGTAGGAGTCACCTTTCTAAAATGATTAAGTCAATGTTTATTTGTTAAGGGTATACTAATGGTCTTTTCATTTTTATTCATGCTTTCATATTTCTCTTTCCATTCTTTCTGTTTGACAATAACATTTCAACTACCTATCTTGAGGTGCTGTTATTTTTCGTCCTGTTTGAGCTGATCCACTATTGAGGCTGTCAACCATTTTTCCTGTCTGACCCTTAAAGCTCCTCATTTGCTCCACGATTTCTGTCCAGTTCTCTTTCAGATCCTTTGCTGCCCGTCTTTATTCATTCAACTATCACTGTTTTCTTTTTCCACTTTTCTTGTATTTCTATGTTGAGAGTTGTTTACCTGTTGAAGCTGGTAACTCTTAGGCTAACATGTGATGACCGTATTAAAGACTTTCTCTTCATAATGGGCCTTGACTATCAGTGGTGGTCATGAGTCACAGCAGAATTGCTCTCATTTCATTCATAATCTTCCATGATTGCTTTTCCTCCTAGGACCCAGGTGATCTCATTTCCAAGAAGGCCGGAGTTTACTATGACCCCATCGCTTTACCTATTTATTTGTCTTTACAGAAATTGTTAAAGAATTTTTGTGTTATTTTAATTTCTTCCTTTTCCATACTTTCTTGACTCTGTTCTGTTTATAGCATCCCTCCAAATCTGTCTCATCATAGGTAAACAAGCATATCTCCTTCCCTGCCAAGTTCAGTAGCCAATTCTCTCTCTCTCTCTCTCTCTCTCTCTCTCTCTCTCTCTCTCTCTCTCTNTCTCTCTCTCTCTCTCTCTCTCTCTCTCTCTCTCTCTCTCTCTCTCTCGCTCTCGCTCTCGCTCTCGCTCTCGCTCTCGCTCTCTCTCTCGTTTGACTGGCAGGCAGCAGATGCCATTAGTAGATAAGTCCCTGGTATTTTAGAAACATTTTATTTGGTTTCAAGAACAGCATTGACTCCTGACCCCTTTCTAAACAGCCTCCCAGCGTTCCTTGCAGGTTCCTGTTCAGATACACCACCCTGTAAACTTTGAGGTCTGCTTGCATTAGATTTTCTAGCTCTTGGGATATTTTATTCATTCTTAGTATTTTAAATATTGTCTACCTCTTAAAAACTCCCAACTTGTGTCTTCTGCCACAGGACTCTGTATTGCTATGTGATGAATTCACCTTCATTAGAATTTGTAGACCTCTCTGAAATTCAAATCTGCACTTTGCTTCTCCCCATTCAAGCTCACTCTCCTGTCCAGTCCCACATCATCCCACAGTACAGTTGTATCCTTATCATGGAAACTGTGATTCCCATAAGATGTCCACTGATCAATGGTAGCCGCTGAGAGTCAGGGAGGACTATTTTTTTTATTATTAAAAATTTCTGCCTCCTCCCCGTCTCCCTTTTCTCTCCCCCTCCCCCCACTCCCCACCACCCACTCCTCTCCCCCTCCCTCTCCAGTCTGAAGAGCAGTCAGGGTTCCCTGCCCGAGGGAAGTCCAAGGTGGGAGGACTATTTTTTAACAGTGTTTCTTAACCTTCCTAATGCTGTGACACTTTAATACAATTCATCATGCTGTGGTGAACCCCAATGATAAAATTATTTTGTTGCTACTTCATAACTCTAATTTTACTAATGCTATGAATCATAATGTAAATATCTGATATGCAGGTTGAGAACCACTGATTTAGAATCTGAACAAACTTTATATATTAAGCTGAACTTTAGATTTTTGTAACAAATTGAATTATTCTGTTAGATCTGACAGCTTTTCAGTTGTTTTTATTGTTTGTTTGTTTGTTTTCTGATTGGCAATCTCAGTGTTCATATGTAATCACACAGTAATTTGTTTCTCCTTTCCAATATAAGTGTTATTTATAAAAAGAAAGGTTTATGTGTATGGATGTTTTGCTTGCGTGTAAGCCTGTTCACCACATGTGTGCCAGGAAAGAGAACATCAGATTCCCTTGAACTGAAGTTACAGATGATTGTGAACTACCACAAGTATGCTGAGAATCGAACCCCATTCCTCTGGAGAGCAGCAAGGGCTTTTAATTTCTGAGCCACCTCTCTAGCCCTTCAAATATGCTTTTTATAGTTTCAAATTACTGAGTAAAACTTCCACAGTTTGTAATAAATTATAGAATTCTCATCACCTTTATAGCTTTAAAAATTGAATGAATATCTTTGGTGTCTCACTATAAAATATGATGCCTGTTAATTTACGATAATATTCCCAACACTGAGAAAGTATTCTTCACGTTCTCTCATTTCTCTAAGATTTCATAAAAAAGTAGCCAAACTTTACTGAAGGATGCTATTTTAAAAGAGCTTCCATGTTATTTTTATTTTAACCTGTTACTTTGTTGATTTTAATGATTGGATTAAGTTCTTTTTGGTAACCCATATCCATACACTAAATTTCAGGATGTCGATGCATGTTAGGGAATTGGTTTTGTTGCTTGTCATCTGCTTTGAGTAAAATGTCTTGTTTGCTTTAAATACTAAACAAAGAATCAGACCATTGTTTTCCGAATAAAAGTATTCTTTTTTTGTTTTTATGGAGGAGGAAGCTAATTTAATCTATAAAATTTTGTGAGTTGTGCTATTTTTGAGTCACTTATCACAAACTTTCCAGCCCTGTGGTACCTATATCTTTACCCTTGTCTTGTTGAGATGGTTTGGTTCACTTTTTTCCCACTTAAATTTCTTCATTCTACTAAAATTGCTGTTGCTAATAAAAGATTTATCAAATATCTACTTACAGAGGTGTTGGTGCATTTCCCACATATGACTCTGTTGTCTCATCACTATAATATACTTTTGTTTTCTCGCCTTTTCCCTTGAGTAAACCTTCAAGGCAGTTGAGCACTTTTATTAATTTTTCAATTATTTATGAACCTCATATTTCCTAAACATTAACTTCTATGTTCAGTTTTACTAATTCATTGTGCTTTTCAATGCCTGAGCTTTTAGAGGCCCTTTTCTGCACCTTGAATTTGGATGCTTTATTCTTCTCTAATACATCATGAAGGAATTCCCAACTATAGATTTCCTTCTGAGTTCAGCATAGGTTGAAGTATTGCTGTTCTCTAAAAAAAAAAAAAATACTTACAGCCATAATGCTGGTGATTGCTTAGTCCAAGACTTATTCCCAAGAGTAATTTTTATTTGGATGTGGTCTGTTTTTGTTGTAATGCTTAGTCTTTTCAGACACAATTTCCAAAGGTAGGTCATGCAGTAAATGCATATGTATGCTTGTCCATTAACCTGGGGATCGTGAAGAAAGCTAGAGAAGCTGTGGACACATTATTGTTGTTTGCAGTGCTGCAGAGCAGACCTATGGACCTGTGCATGCTCGGGAACAAGTCACCATAGAAAGTATCCTTCATAGGAAGATGGTCGTTTAGAGGGTGGGAAGTCTAATCCAAAATGTATGAAAAGATGCCAGCAAGAGATCACAGGGTTCCGAAATGAAAGACAGAAACACAGGCAACTGTATGATATCTCAGAAGTCAGGTTATCCAGATTGGTACTCAGTTGAAAATGGCTGGAAAGCACGGGAGTAGATAAGAACTCTGACACTGGCAACTCCACATTCAACAGTAACAGGATTGTGTCTCAGTGAGACAAAGCAAGGGGGGGGAGGGGGATGAGGAAAGAGACACTGTAACAGTGAAGTTTACAGTTCCCCAAAGCCCTCAGTTAAGGTGTTAGGTAGACAGCAGGATTCACAGGCTTTTAGTACATGGAATTACAAAAGGAGTGATACCATAGAGACTGGGGGCAGATACTCAACAGTTTGATGCCCAGTATGGGGGCGAAGCTGAGTGGCAAGAGCTGAGGAGAACATGGAAATTGTGGGACATTAATTAGTTGCCTGTGGCTGCTGTAGCCAATCACGACAAACCCCGTGACCTAAGGCAAACACAGTCTCTTATATGTCTTAAGGCTAGAATTCTAAACTGAATTTTATAGAGCTAAAATCAAGCAAGGCCATGCTTTTTCAGAGGCTTCGGAGACAATTTATTGCCTTTCCTTTCCCAGTGTCTAGAACTGTCCTTATAATTCTCGGCCCTTTGCCTCTTTCCCCATGTATAAACCAATGAGACGAAAATGTCTCTTTAGTTGTGTTTCTCCTGGTTCTCTCTCACGATTCTCATTCCTTTCAATAAAGCTCTGTATCTCTGCCTCTTAGGAGGATGCATATGATGTGGTGCGCAGCATTGCTGAAAAAAAAATACCAACAAATTGAGTGGCTAATAGAGTAGAAATTGTTTCTTGTCCTTTGTGTATCAACCAAGACATCTCTTCATGAAGGTGTCAAGTCTAATCCAAAAAATACCTCTCCTCCCAGCTTGCAAAAGGAAACTTCAGAATCATCAATATCCCTTGGCCCCACCACAGAATAACTCATTCTGCTCCTATTCCTTTGACAAGAACTAGTCACCTGCCTGTACTTAAATACAAGCACTGGGAATTACATTCTTCGGATAACAGGCTGTGCCTGGGGTAAGACAACAATACTGGTGTCAAAATCTAAAGCAAGCAAGACTCAACAAGAAGGAATTCCAAGTCAGAGGGACATTGAAGAGGAACTATCTTCCTAGAGAGACAATTCAGAGAGTCATGGAGTGTCCATCTATCTATACAGGGCCCACATTAGGGTTAATACACAGAGAGAGAGAGGGAGAGAGAGAGAGAGAGAGAGAGAGAGAGAGAGAGAGAGAGAGAGAGAGAGAGAGAGAGAGAGAATTGAAAAGGAAAAAATTAAGAGAAAAGAAAAAACATAACTTTTCAGCAACACACCAGCTTATTCACATAACCCTTTCTGTCACATTCCATATGACACCAAGTCTGACTTGGAGGAAGGGATATTTTCAAAGACCTGACAACACAATTCTTAATTTTATCCTTATTCTGCTCTCCTCATTCCATGAAATCTCACAGCCTATTCACAAGAGGTAATACATTTTAGTTCTATGAGCAAGGATATCAAAAAAATAAATACTCATAATGTATATGTCCCTTGATTTTAATTAAGAAATTTTATACTATTGATCATTTTCTGGCACCCTATTGATTAAGGGGTTATGATAGAAACTAGATTATCTAAATTTTATTATCATGGATCTGTCTTATTTTACTATCAGGCTGACCATTCAGCTTTCTGCAGAGAAATCATGATTTACACCATGCAATGAAGGGGAAAGCAAAACTGATGTATGCAATATAATGAAGCAATGGCCACATTCAAAGCCTTGGACTACTCAACTTCGTTCTGATTCTGCAGGACAGTTATGAGTTTTTTACAAACTCAATTTGTGTACCCACAGCCTCAGATCAGAACAAACATCATTGATTCTGTAATTGTTGTTTTAAGTTTGAGTGCTAACCTGAATCTCACAGTGCAGAGTTTCTATAGCTTTGGTGTGCGGTAGGGCCCTCCTAGCTGACAGCAGGCACACATATATCCCCTCCCAAAGCTTATACAGTTGGAAGATTGCAGGCACCACACAAACCATCAAAGAAGACAATGTATCAGGCAGTTCTTCAGGAGCAGATAGATTTCCACATTCTGAAGGGAAATCAAAGTCACACAAAGCCAGCAGGAGGGAGAAGCCATCTTTCACCTCCGATTCAGGCAGCTTCAGAATTCATTTAAATACATAGTAGGGAACACTGTGACTAAATTTATCATCACACAAAATGAGTTATGCATACTCTTTGCCTTGCGTTGAGAGGTTGTCCCTCCTAACTAAAATGCACACACACTCAGTCATAACCCACCTTTATGAAAAATGTAGGCGACCATTTAAAATGTTTATGATGTGAAGGTTACAAAGGTTATGGAAATACATCTTAATTCTTATCAACATGCTCTGGAGACTTGAAATATGTGCTGCCAAATGATTTATAATGGATCGGGCATACTCTGCCATGAAGATGGGTCAGGAAATGTCTGGGCCCAAGGAACCATGTTCTCTCTGTACCTGTGCGTGGGGCTCCTCAGTGCTGTGTAGCACAACAGCACTGAGCTTAGTGGCATGAGTAGAGTGGACAGATGGACTAAGGAAGGAAAATATACTCACCTATTGGCCTTATGAAAGTTCCCTTGCTCAGTGTGGCAGCTATGATAGGGCTGTTAGGCATTCTGCAAAGACATTTGTGTTCAAATCATGAATTGGCCATAGGCTACATATTACAAAAACCAATTAAACCTTGCAATCATTTTACCTATAAGAATAATGATGCCTTCCATACAGTGTTGAGAAGCCAAAATTGTTAAGCTATATAACCTCTGTATCTTTAAGTTACCCCCAGAATATTTATAGTTCTTAATAAAATATAAAGACACATAGGTAATTGCTACACTGTATTGTTCAGGGACTAAGGAGAAGAAAAAGAAGTCTGTACATATTTGGTACAGGAGCAATTGTTTTTCCAAGTAATTTCCATTTATGGTTTATGACTCTGGAGACATAAAACTCGGGGCCGCCTGTATGTAAATAAGCATGTAAATGGGGAGATCTCAATTCTGAATAGTGTCTTTGCTTCACAGAGTGCAGATTTAGAATGTCTCAAATGTCAGCGTGCCAACAATGCTCGAGATACATTCAACTCTTTCTGCTCTCGCTGCATCCATATCAAAGCATATTGCAGAAATCTCTGTGCTGTCACACAGGCACCTTTGCCTTCCCTGACTGGAGCGTCTTCTAATTCTTGATCATATCTGTCTCATCTTTGAATGCCTCCGGCTTGCCGCACACATCCCTCGTGCATAGTAAGTGCTCAATAAATGGTGGCTGAAATGAGGAGTCTCTGGGAAGCAAAGTAAATAAAATGTTGGTGATGAAATATGTATGAACAAGAAAGGCGATGCTTTGAAGGACTTAGGTAAAAGAAGGAATCTGGGGAGTTTCGGTGATTCAATTGGGGCTGTAGCTATGACAGCGTTATACACACAGAATCAAATCACAGAGGCAAATGGCAACAGCAGCCTAGCAGGAGAGAACAACCATCGCTCTCCCAACTCAGAGCAAATAACTTTGGAGAAATACGATAATTGTTAATAATACGAAATTGACAAGAGGATGGGGAACCACCTTGATATCTGATTACTACTTAGTTGATATTCAAGTTCATAATAAAGTGAGGAAGCAGATGTCACCCAAAGCTGAAGTGAAAATGTAGTAAAGACTAACGGGCTTTGGTTGCTTGGCGGTGGTATATTTTGCTTGATGAGAAAAACTTTGAAATTTAATCCAAAAGAAACAAGGGTTATTTGGCTCATTTACTCTATTTCTTCCAAGAAATTTATCAAAGTTAGACATTAGGCAGTTGCTAAAAATCTTTGAGTATCTGCGTAGTTCTGCATTCTATCTCCACCCTCTTTTCTTTAACAGGATAAAAGAGAAGACTCCTTATTCACCACAAAGAGTAGCACCAAAATAAATAGGGTCAAACAGGTAAAACTGTCAAAAACCTGAAGTTCAGACGTCAGAGGGTCAGAGGAGTAAAGGGGACAGAGAAGCGTGTGAGCTCACACAATAGTGTTTTTTGTGTATGGGGGAATTTTATTTGTTTGTTTGTTTACTGGTCCTTTTTACTTCTGCTTCAGGCTTTTCTGTAATTCAACTAATGTGCGGCTAAATTACACAATGGATATTTGAAGTAAACTTGTTTGGACAAAAGAGTATACTGCATAATACATATCTTCTCCTAATGCCATTGTGATGAAAAGGTGATGGACAGATGGAAAAGATGAAAGGGCAAAGTGGTTTCTCTTCTTTTCTTAATTGTTTATTTTTATCTCCTTTTAATTTTTTTTAGCTTTCCTTGGGAGGGTACTACAAGAGTGAGGCTGGATATAGAAGGACTGGGAGATGAGTGGGACTTGGTGCATGCTGTGACATTCCTGAAGAATCAATTAAAAAATAATTCAAGCCAGATATAAATAGGTTTAGTTTAGTGAATTTAGCCAAACCATTTTTTATGGGAGTGTAGTCATTGCCTTTATTTCAGACATTTCTTTCTATTTGTTTAGTCCTTGGGACTGAATATTTGATAAATTTATTATTGTATGTATCGACAGAGATAAAACATGTACTGAAACTTGTGTCACTTATAATTTGTGAGGTTATCTTTAGAAGTGATTAATTCGCATCGGTCTACATGAATATTAAAGAATGGGATTATAAGTTTCCTTTCATTAGTCACTAGGACAGACACATCTTCAGCAAACCAAGAACCCAGACTCCAAGTTCATGAAACGCCTTCCTCCCTTGATGAACAGCACATGTGATGCCTGGCACTAAGACTTGCCCCTGTGTTTGAAGAAAAAACCAAAGTATTTGCAATAGAACCAGTTAGATTTTATTCAAACCGGAAACAACTTTTTTATCATTCCCGTATCAAAAGGAATCAAATTGCCTGAAACTTATGAGCTTGGTATCCGTCCTTATAAAATAGGCACCTTGAAGTCCCCACTGCTATTCTCTGCTTTCACTTCAAAATGCTCAAAAGTTTGAAAAACTAGGTATTGTTTTTGTATCCAAGAGATATAAATGGCTACAGTAATTTATTTCCAGTGATAAACAAAAAGAAAACCAAATAAAATATATCAAGCAACATTTTTCACACCTTGGATAAAGGTATCTGAGAACAGAGTAAGAATCTGTCCAACGGTGCCATCTTACTAGGGATGGCACAATGACTATGCAGCAGAAAGTATTTTCAGACTCAGCTGGCAAATGACAACATGAGTCTAAGCTGAATGTAAGACTTTAGGCTGTCTGACCATCTAGACCCATTGTGAGTCTTAACCGTTCGGAACAATGCAAAGCCAGCTTTACAGTATTTCTGAAACAGCTAAAATAAAAGAACAGTAACTCAAAGCACTTGGGAAAATGTGAAAAAGTCTAACTGTCATGTGCTGTAGGTGGGAATTTTACACGGTATGCCTACTGTGAAACTGGTTAGATGTCTCACAAATTAGCACTTGGAAGAGTATGATGCAGTATACCCATTCTGGCTATTTACTCAAGGTAAGTGAAAAATGCAGGTCCATACCAAGACCCATATATAAATACGTAATGTAGGATTCATAATAATGAAAATTGAAATAAACCATATATCCACCAACCAGTGACTGGGTAAATAGTGAATGGTATGTGCTTACAGCAGAATGAACACTGTTCAATAACACTAAATTGGGCACTAATATGATTCTATTTAGAAGCAGTTTTTCTAAGTCAAAGGAATTACAATAAAATCTACATTTTATAGGATACTGTTCACAAAGCATTCTGGTACTGGTACTCAAAACATAATAGCCTCTTGTAATACTGGTACTTTCAGGTGAGATTGGCAAGTGTTCAGATGCAAAATTTCTGACTGTCTCCTATTTTCCTGTCTCTTTCCCTACCTCCTCATCAAGGCAGGTTTGAGAAATCAGAATCTCTCTCTTCTAGAGCAAGCCATAAAACACAGAAAGATAACTTTCTGCCTTCTCCCTTGAAGACCTTTGTTCCAAGGGCTGGAGAAATGGTTCAGTGTCTAAGAGGATTTACTGCTCGTTCAGAGGACTCAGGTCAGTTCCTAGCACCCACAGGGCAGCTCATAACTATTTGTTAATGCCAGCTCTAAAGGATCCAATACCTCTTCTGCTCTTTTTGTGCCCTGACATCTATACACATAAAATAAAATAAAAATATATAAATCTCGGGGAGGGGGGGAAGCGTCTTTATACAAGGACCATATGTAGATTAGACAATAATGAAAACATCCAAGAGGTCTGTAGCAGGAGATCACTTGTTTGTTTCCTGGCTGCCTAGACTCCCAAAACAACCACACAGAAACTGTATTAATTAAATCACTTCTTGGCCTATTAGCTCTAACTTCTTTTTGGCTAGCTTTTACATCTTAATTTAACTCATTTCCATTATTTTATATTTTACCATGAGACTCGTGGCCTACCAGCAATGTTCCAGTGTGTCTGTCTCTGGAGGCAGCTCCATGGCTTCTCTTTGTCTCCATCCTTCTTTCTCCAGCATTCAGTTTAGTTTCCCCCATCTAGCTCTGGTATGTCCTGCTCTGCTATAGGCGCAAAGCAGTTTCTTTATTCATTTACCAATAAAAACAACACAGACAGAAGGACCTCCACACCATTTCCCATTTTCTGTTTAAATAAAAAGGAAGGTTTTAACTTTAACATAGTAAAATTACATGTAAAAAGACAAGTTTTAAACAAGAATTATAGTTACAATATTAATATAACTAAGGAAAACTATATATATTCTTCAAACCATCAAAGACTCCAGAAGGATATATTACCTAAGTAAACAAAGTGTGCATTGTAGCAATTTCCAAAATTCTTGAAATGACAAAGACTACTGGCTACCTGGGCAATCACCCAAAGTTCTTCTGTACCATTGGGGCATCCATCTTTAAATTACAGGCCCATAGTATCTAGCACACTTTTCTACAAAGCAGGAAATTTCAAAGATAGTTCTGCCTATATTGGCAGTTTGGCATTTACTTTCTTCTGTGTCCTGCAGAATGTCTGGCAGACTCTTTCATGAAGCAGGAACTCTGAAGGACCATTTCACCTTTTTTAGGCAACTTCAGCAGTCATTTTTCTGTGAGCCCTGCATGTCCAGTTCACACAGCATACCATCAAGCAGTCTACGAATGGTTGTGAGCCACCATGTGAATACTGGGAACTGAACACTAGACTTATAGAAGAGTAGACAATAATCTTATTCATTGGGCCATCTTCTCAGCTGCTATATTACATTCAATATATAAAAAATATTTAGTGAAATTTTATACAAGCCTTGTAAACTGAGAATAGTAGCTAGACTAAGAAATAGATTTTATTGGGGAAACCTATGATTAAAAGACTTCCAACATTAAGGTGCAAAGTCCCTGTCCTTGCCTTCAGTCCAGGACACCCATTGCTAGACATGCTAGATGGATGTCAGTTCTGAAGAAGTGGGCTCTCCCTACCTTATTTGAAAGGCTAAAAACATACTCAGATCAGTGTGGAAGAGTTTGAGGCATCCAACGTTTTAGTCATAGCAATTTAGAGGAATTGTTGGCAAGACCACTTGTTAAACACAAAGTATTCTGGGGTCCATTGAAAGTTGAAGCTGTGTTATAAAGGATAAAAGCCTTTCTTTCCCAAATATACTGGTAAGATACTAGTGATTCTTTATCAATTATGGCCATTCTTATGAAAATACATAATATGCTATGAGTATATTTACTCCCCAAACCAATACACCCCTTCTCCTCTCTCTACATCTCCATTTTTTTAGTTGCTCTTGTTCCCCTGATAGATTTGTCTGAATCTCTCTAGCATGTAACCTACTATGAACACTCAGTAACTAGAATTCTGGACATTGAAACCTCTGTAGTGATACTTCTTCATGGCAAATAAGATAGGGAGTGGAAAAATGAATGCCCACTCCAAAAAAAATTGACTTCATTGTTACGTTTTCAAAAATAATCCTACCATGTTCACTAGATAAATTTCATATGTATTGTGTATGCATAATGTTTACATTTAGTCAAATCTGCATTGTACACAGATAGCATGCTTCTTGATGGACAGGTTGACTCAGTCCTTAGAGAACTTACCAGCAGATTCTGATTACCCACTGCCCAGAGTAGCAGTCAGAAATTAAAGGGGGTCATGTAAATCATGGCTTACATATTTTGCACATCTATAAAGGTGTAAAGGGCATTTTCTAAAGGTTGCTTTCTTGAGTTTACAATTATAGTTCTAAATTTTACATCCTGAAATTCTGTCAAATGATCAGTTCTCTATAATTAAAACCCAACTCTGCTCTCACAACTTTGACTCCTGATTCTTCTTCATTTGGGGATTGTCTCTTGGATTGCCTACAAACTTTTAAGTGTTTGCCACATGTCTAATTTTCCTGAAACACAAATAATTCATTTTCACTCTCCTACTCCTCAGGGATTAGTAAAATAAGATAAGTAAAAATAGTCCTATTACATTCCCCAAATGATTTCACATTATAGTATTTGAATTCTCTTAAAACAACTGGTTAAAATACCAATTCTAAATAAGTAATGGAAATATGTGTTTAAATTAAAGATTTGAGGTTAAAATATTGTGAATTATTTTTGTTTCATGGATAGAAGATTGTCATCAACAACACAGCCTTTCTTCTCTTAATCATTTGGTTTACTGTTACAGAGATGATTTATCAAGCACAGGAAAAAAGTCACATATGATTAGTCAATGGGTAAGACTACTGCAACATTAAATTTTATCAATGGAAAAAAAATATATATATATATCATCAAGCTCAGTAACTTACAGAAAGGGTACTATTTGCATTACTAAACCTTGAAAATTCTAATAGGTCACATTGTCCAACCTTTGTATCATAGTAAGATGACTACAACAATGTTCATTGTCAGATGTAGGCAGTAGACATCACAGTCCAAAATCTCCAGTGTGCAGTGCTAGGGAAGACCAGTAAGAGACTTATCTTATTGTCTAAGCTTCTCAGTTACCTTTTAACTGCCCATTGCCTTCTGAAAGCAGTGAAAATATTCTTTTACTATATAGCTGATGCTCTGTCTCCCTTAACCCTTGTCTTCTCCAAGTCTAACACTGATTAATTTACTGCTCATGAGATTCCACCAGATTTATCATCAGCCTGTTTTTTTATATATACTTTTAGTCAACAAATGGATTTTTCTAAGTAAAAAAAAAATCCCTTTAGAAGAAAAGTTTTCCATCAGTCTTCTCTGAAATAACTCTTGCTTACTTTATCTTTCAAAAGTTATTTCTCTCGGGTGGATGTGTAATTCACTGCATGTTGGGGATTAGCTGTGACACTTAGTCTGGTTCCTTGAGAAACTGCTGAATTGAATATGGCAGGGACATGTACACTACCAGAGGTTCATGGACTGTAAGGACTCATCCCCAGTATGACGGCACTGATGTGGTAGAACCTTTAAGAGTTGGGGCTTAGCAGGAAGTGATTAGGATGTAGATCCACAGCCATCACAAGGGATTGATACTATTCTCAGTGTCCATTAGTTCCCAGAAATCAAGCTGTTATAAAGTAAGAAGTTCCACTTTCCCAGGAAGGTCACGCTCTTGCTTTCTGCCTGCCACATAACCTTTCTTCACGAGCTTCTGACCTTGAGAGGCTTCCTCCACCATAAAACTTCCTCTGGAGGATAGCAGATACTGACAACATGCCGGCGACTTTTCAGATCTATACCCTAGCTGTATTCATTACATTTCTGTTGCTGGGACTGCTGTGATAAAATGCCTTGATCAAAGACAACTTAAAGAAGAGTTAAAAATATTTTAAAAAACAAAATAATGAGTTTGTTTTGACTTACAGTTCCAGAGAGAGAAAGAGCGTTCCCAATGTCTGGAAAGGCATGAGAGTATGTATGCCGAATAAAGGAACATAAAAATCTAGTATGTCCATGACCAGCATTTGCAGTGATACCTGTGGTGAGATTTTCTCTTAGCTTATCGGTTACACAATGCAGTCTACTTTGTCTCTGAATCAAAAGTATAATATTTCAATTCTTTTTCTCAACACATAGTTCAGTTAATGTACCAGGCCCACTGATAATTATAATAGAATAGGTAAGAAGAGAAAAATGAGGATGATTATAGATGATACACACACATATATAGATTGTAGTTAGATGATACTATATAGGTAGATAATACAGATTATGTATATATAGACATCTAGTTGGAAAATAGATGATAAATACATTATATATGAAAATAATGAAATTATAGAATAGATAGAAGATAGAGCATAGATAGATAATAGATTGATAAATAAATGATAAATTACAGATAGTAGACACATCAAAGATATATAACAAATGTATCATATATGGATGATAGAAAGATCAATGATAGAAAATATAATTAAAATAGATGATCAGATGATTTATATGTAGATGACTGAGAGACAAATTATATATGATTTATAGCTTAAAGATATTGAAATGGTAGATTATTAATGTGTGATGTATAATAGATAACAGAAATAGATTAAATAAGTCATAAATATATATTTTGTATATAAAAGAGATATCAATAGATAGATGATAAGTACTTCATAGATAACAGATATATCATAGTTAGATAAATGATACTAATACAGATAGATAGCATAAACTATACATGCAAGATGCATCACTAGTGTTAGATTGTGTTTAGATTCTTATGGCTGTGATAAAACCACAGACAAAAGAAACATGGGAAGAAATTTTTTTTTCACCTTACAACTCTCAGGTCACAGCCCATCACTGAGGAAAGTCAAGGCAGGAATTCAAAGCAGCAAAAACTAAAGCAAAAGCCATGGATGAACACTGCTTACTGAATTATTCATATGGCTTGCTCAATCTCTTGTACTGCTCAGGACCGTAGCTCTGAGTTGGCACTGCCACAGCGAACTGGGCACTGGCATAATCAATCATCAATCAAGAAAATGTTCCAAAGGATTTCCCACAAGCCCCTCTGCTGGACTCATTTTCTCAGGTGATTTTCCCTCTTTCCAAACGACTCTATCTTGAAACATATTGACAAAACAACTAAGCATGACATATAATAGATTATAAATAGATGATAAGTAGATTACAGATAATAGATACAGTATAGGTAGGCAATAGATCTTAACTTAAGGTATAAAGAGCTAGATTCATGTCCTTCACTTGCCAATTTGTGACATTCCTTTGTTTCCGCTGTTTCGAATTTGTCAGATTCAGCGTTTTTGAATATTGTTTTCCAGATCCACCCTACAAATTTTATTTTTGTGCATATATATATCAATGTATAAAGTATACTGATACGTGTATATGTTTAGCTTGTTTTCATAAATAGAATTTATGTATATAGCCATTCGTCTTCTGTTAATAACATGTAGGTCTATTTATAACACAATGTGAAAAACTAGTTTATACCTTGAGTTCTGAGTATTAGACATTTAAATTAAATTTTTGTTTTTTATCTTCACATTTATTTTTAGCTTGCTTCCAATTCCTTCTCTGTTCAAGCAGTATTATTAACATTCACATGTGCCATTTGTTCTGTACTCAGGTAACACCTCCACTTAAGAGTATGTTACAACCTAGGGTCATGCAATGTGCACGGATTCAGTTTCTCTCAACACAGCCAGATTGTTCAGAACAGCAGCACTATTTTGTCTCTCAATGCTATGCAAATGATGCCCTTTCATCCATTTTAGCCTAGCTGATCTCACCCTTGCCTTCTCTCTTTCTCCTGGTCACATGTTAGTCCTGGAAGCAATTTGCATAATTTTGGGTTTGTTTTCTGATTTGTTGGTTGTGACTATGATTATACGTTGTCCCCTCAGAAAGCAATTTTCTTCAGCTAGTCTCAGGTCATGACTGACAGCCTGCATTATTTCTTATTTAATTTCATTTGAAATTTATCACTATCTTTTCAAGGAAGAGAAGAACAACTCTATAAATGGTGCAATTTCCTAAGAAAGCATTTCTGAAAAACCTGTGACAAGACCTTCCTATTTCTCAAACTCTTGCTGCCAGCATTTTTCTCTAAATGATCTTCTCTGATTTATCATTTTTATTGAATGATTCCCTCACACCTCATTTCCTTCATTGTACATAATGCTATTTGACCATGTGTAACATAAATTCTCCTAGCAAAAGAAAAATAGAAGCAACAGGAAAAATTAATTTTATTTTTCCAGCAATCACTTGGCAACTTCTTATGTTATAGATATAGATGAGATTCCCAATATCCCAGTTTGCTCAGGGTCTGGGGCATAGCCCACTTTTATTCTGGAAGTGAAACAAAGAAAATAGCCCATCTTGTTAAACACTCATTCAGATTCCTCTCTCAGTATGATAGGCTTCCTACAACTACTACATAAAGTGCCAATTGAAAGCAGCCCTGTCATAGAGACTTATACAAAATATGAACAGTGCTAAATACCTCAAAGTGAATCGATTTCTACCAAAAGTGTTTTAACCTCCCTGTAGGTCAAGAAATAGCAATTTTCTGAGCTTCACAGTATCCTGAGAATTAATCCTAAGATGCAGGTGTGAAACGCATACCTCATTTGTTCCACGAAATTCACTGAAAATGCCTTTGTGTAGGACCTAGAACATCTATCCCTTTGTCCAGCTGAGAGGTAGTTCCTAGAAATGAACTGATGACTATTTGAAGATATCCTTCCTCATTAGGGATAGTTAATTTTGAAAATTGTTAACTATCTTTGAAAACAATATTAAGCTAAAGTAGGAACAAAATAAAATACAAGTCTGACTTACATTTCTAAAAACAGGATCGGTGTAGGTAGGTTTTGCAAGTTAGGAGGTTGAGGCTTTGAGAGGTTAAAAGTCTTAGCAAGAGTTCTCTGCTGAGATGAAGATGGTGCAGGACCTGGACATAGAGAATAATCATGACAAAGAGAAGAAATAACATGGAAAAGAAAAGAGACAAGACAAATGATGGATGATGTCAATTGTTTCAGGAGTGCCGGTGTTCTGTAAGAAATCTTCGGGTGGGTATTCTTACAAATACTTGCTCTATATAGGATATTGGCAACAATGAGGTGCCAGATATTATTACTGTTCCAGGGACTTTATTAACTTAGTTAATCCTTCTACTGATCTTATAGACAATATTTAGCATGCTCATTTTAATGACCCAGAAATAGAAACAGTGATGTAGGTGTCCCCTCTGTGTGCTGTGATTACCATTAATGAATAAAGAAACTGCTTTGGACCTACAGCAGGGCAGAACTTAGGTAGGCAGGGAAAGCTATGTTGAATGCTGGGAGAAAGAAGGGCAGAGTCAGAGAGATACCATGGATCCACCGCCAGAGTCAGAAATGCCAAAACTTTGCTTGTAAGCCACTGCCATGTGGTGATATACAAATTAATGGAGATGGCTTAAATTAATATGTAAGAGTTAACCATTAAGAAGTTAGAGCTAATGGGTCAAGTGGTGACTTGAATAATACAGTTTCTTTGTGATTACTTCAGGGCTAAGCAACTGGGAACCAACAAGCGGCCTCCTCCTACAAAACAGGTTAACACAGGACGACAAAGGAGGTATCTGAGTTCAGTGTATATACATCTGAATGCCAGCAAGAATAGACCTTAAAATCTCTCTCTCTCTCTCTCTCTCTCTCTCTCTCTCTTTCTCTCTCTCTCTCTCTCTCTTTCTCTCCCTCCCTCCCTCCCTCCCTCTGTCCTCTAGAACCTAAATATTACATCACAGCCTTCTGATGCACATACACAAACACACACTTGCATAAAGAATTAGCTACCCAAATCCTTAGTATGATGCTTGTTCCTCGCAGTGCTACTACTGTAGAAGTTTGCTGTTATTCAGATTTAGCACTTTTTCTGGGTAGAACCACTAAGAACACACAGCTCAGTTTTTCTCTTCTTTAGCTGTGCTAGACTTGCAAGAGCAGCCTATATTTTCTGCTCTCACTCTTCATTAAATCATATTTAGCCACTACTTCTCAATCTAGACAGAACTTACAAATGCCATAAAAAGAACATTTTGCCTTCTTTCTTCACAGGGTACTTTACTGCATGTACTAGCAAAACCTGTGTTTCTCGGGTTTAGATGCCCTGCAGAGAGCAGGAACATATAAATGTTCTATTATTACAAAATAAGTTGGTCCTCTGGCCCTCCTGAGTTCTCCTGTGAAAGCAGTCAGTCCTCTGTCTTTCCTCTGTTCTTGGGTGACTTTTCTTCTTCCTCAAAGATTATGTCCATTTTCACTTTGGATGGCAATACATTTGTTTACAGACCACTAGGTTAAAGTACACTTTATGGTGATCTACAGGATGAGAGACAGATGGGAACAATTATTTACATAGAAGGATGACTCCGACTTTCACTGATACTAACTTTCCCCACTGACTGTGGAAGACTATGAAGTGATTTTCTAATATGTTTATAGGAGCACAAAGATGATGCAAGTTATTACTGCTTTTGGCGGCCAGTTGAATCTTTCTTCTTTGCTTACTCACCAAGGGACAAGTCAATTTAATCCTCACCTACACAGAGGAGTTCAACAGGGCAAGAACTCCAGTTTTCACCTGAGAAAGCACAATGTACCAAGTAGGGAAACAAGTATGTACCTCTGAAGCATTGCCAAGCTGATAAGGAAAGGCTGTCCTCATATAGAAGGTGATAGGGTGAACTGTCATTGTGGAACACAAGAGGCAATGTCTTACAATTCATGTAGGCCTCTAAGACACACACACACAAAAGGTATGTTCTCCATACTCATGGCAGAGAACACTGAAAGGCTGTTACTGTCACAGGTGCATCTAGCCTAGATAGCATTTCTAAGAACTTAAGATAATTGGTACCATACACATCTAATTTGAATAAGGCTAGTAGACAACAGTAAGATACATAATTGGCAATGGGATGCTTAATGTTAAGGTTGTAAGCCCAATCCAGAATGCCTAACATCAGCCCAACCTTTGGTCTCTCGTGGAATTAATTGTCTGATCTTGACAAAGTTACATAACCGTATCCTTCAGGTTCTCATTCACCTCATAGGGTTGCTGTGAGGACAAATATGCCCAACAAAGACTCGAATTAATTAAAAACAGCAGGCAATAAACGGCAGAAATTCATGCAATTGTTAGAAGGTGTTGAGAGTCAGTACAGGAGTTTCTTAAAATGGCGTGATCAAGTAGTTTAGGGTAAGAATGATGGAGGAAAGACAAATCACAGAACATACTCAAACATCCAGTTAAGTAAACTGTGACCAGAACAAACACTCACTCATTAACCACAACTACAAGTGACACACTTTATAATCATAAGAAAGAAATGATACTTTAGAATGTAATACGTATCTTATAATATAGTGGCATCTACTTCTTAACCCAAAGGAAGTCATTCTGGAAGAAAAGTAAATGTCCTAGGAAAACTTACTAATATAATTTGGTAGAAACTAAACTTATAGCTATCAGTATCTTTATCAACTGACTCTGGAGATAGAAAAATAAATTATTAGAAAACATCAAAGTGGAAGAACGAGACTACAGACTTGACTCTTGCTGTGGAGAAGAAACATGTTGGATAATTTGGATGAGTTGGAGAAGGAGTAAGCTTGTCAGAGTATCAGATTTCCTGGTCACGGAGCTACATACAGATGATGAGGAGCCACCTTGTGGGCACTGAGAACTGAACTTGGGTCCTCTTGAAGAGCAACCAATGCTTTTAGCCACTGAGCCATCACCCCAGCCTCACCTCGTTTCTTCTTATTTCTTGTTCATATCAGCAAGGATTTTAGATCGCTAAATTATTTTAAAAGATGTCAGTTGAAAATCAAAACAAGCTATAACATTTACTTTTTATTAGTCCTATGAAGATTTGTAATAAAATACTATTGAAAGCTATTACTTAATAATTTTATCATTCTACTTAATTTTCTGCTATGATGTTTTGCAATAGGTCTTTGGCTGTTTATTGAAATTATCCTCAAACTTAGCAGCATCAAATATATCGACTAATTAAATTTCCATCTTGTATTTGTAGGTTAGGAATTTGGATGGAGCTCAGCCCTTCAATTCTGCTCTATATGTTGTCAGCTGTGTCACTTGATACTCAGCCTTTGGGTTGGCTCGTTTGGATTATCAAAGATGTTATGGCTGCTCTGCCTATACCTCTGTCAAGACAACTGCAAGAATATAGTCTCCGGGGATGCTCAGTTGAGCCACTGGCATGTTCTCCCTACAGCCTAGTAGTTGGACCACAGTGAGGCTTGTTCAGTGACCATCGAGGATTCCTAGGAAACCAGATAGTAAAAGTTGATGGCCCTATGAAATCTTTGTCCCAAAGTTGGCAGAATGCCATTTCCATCAAAATCATTATCACAGAGTCCACACAGATGCAAGAAGAGAGGATATAGACAACCATCTCTTGATAAGGGTGCTAAAGAACTTGTGGTACCGTTATGCCACAGTAGGTATTCTCACTCTCATGTTGTTAATGCCATCCAAGAATCATAGAAGCCGATTGATTTGCCCAAGACTGTTACACACAGAGAATGTGTCTAAACGTTCTCTCGTTCTTTCTCTCTCCTCCTCTACCCGCTAGACAAGCAGAGCTGGAAAGGAACCCTACTCAAGCAATGCAGTTACCTTTATGGAGAAGTGCTGTGGGAATTGTAATGGCAATCAGTTTCCCACTGCAATTGGAAAGTTGGTTAATGTATTGGCACTAATACGGCGCCTCTTCCCATCACAGCAGAATTGGCTGTTACTGTTATAGTTGGATTATGGCCACTTCTCCCTCCTTCGCAATATTTAAGTCTGTGATCTTCTCGTCAAGGGAAATAATGATGGAGTTTCAGCAGGCTGGTGATTAGATTTGCTCTGCAACAATCTGCAAATAACCTACACATTCCATTTGCTGCTTTGATTTGGTCTCTCTGCCTTGGACAGAGAGGTGACTCGCAGGTATTGTGATTTAAAAAAAAAATGTAGCCAAAATTTAATTTAAACTTCGGATTCTCCTGTCTCCATCTAAAGGGAAGGATAATGGACCCAGTGTTTGGGAGAAGAGATTGTGGGGGAGCAGAACTGGTCTCCAAACTTCAAAAGATGGACAGACAGGCAGATGAGCATCTTCAGAAACGTCGATAAAAATGCAGACTTCCCTGTTCTCATCTGCTTCCTTCCATTGTTGATCGTAAACCTCCTCCCTTTTCTACCTAATGCTGGTGGTCCAGGACCATTCACTTGTACTCGGCTGAAGTTTGACTGTAAAATCTGGTCTCTGCACTTTGGCATTATGGGTAACTTGTAGACAGAAGAGAAGATTTCAGATGCCATTATTCTTGAAGGACAAAATTCTGTGAGTTGTATTGAAAGAGTTCTTCTTGGAATATTTTTTAAAGGTGAGGTCATATATGCCCTGGCTTGAAATTCACTATACAGCCAACAATGACCTTAAATTGTTCTTATCCTACTGTCTGCCTTTTCCAGATGATAGGATTATAAGCTTGGACTCAGTGTATATGGTGCTGATGTTGAACCCCAGGCTTTGAGTGTAATAAACAAGCACTCTCCCAACTGAGCTACATCCCAAGCTCTCCCTCCCAGGCTTTTGTCTTCTCATTATACAATTCACCCAAACTCTTCAAATTATATATCGAAAACAATCTTAGCACCCGTATTTTAAACATCATAAAAGGTTACTTAGTGATGAGACAAAGACAGAAAGAGCTAACAGGAGCTAGACTGTTGATAGAGGGAATTGTCATCCAAAAAACAGTGACAGAGAATGCCTGCCATGAAGTCCAATGGATTCTTCTGGAAAATTATTACTATGAAATACAATCTCAAAATATAAGTATTGGTGTTTGAATCTATGTTGTGCTTTTGATTCTGTTATTTTAAGAATAATAAGTGGAAATAAATTTCTATATTAAATTGAGTTATAGCACCTTCATTGCACTTAATAAAATTTACCAATTTTAGGTAAATAATTTAACACTTTTAATAAATTTACAGAGTTGTGTAACTATCAGCACCAACCATCTAATTTTAGAACATTTTTATCACCCAGAGAAAAACAACTTCAGTATACTTTTAACCCCTCTGCATCCACAGCATCAGGTAACTCCTGATCTAAGCTTGCCTTTTCTTGACATTTCATATAAAAGGATCCTGTGAGATTATAAGCGAAGTTAAGAGCGGTAAAGGTGATCAATGTGATTAATTTCTTATTTAACTTACTATTTTTAGGCTCAACAACATTTTAATGTGTGCCAATATGTCATTCCATTGCGTTGCCAGTAATATTCCATTGTAGGAAGACTGGGGCTATAGCTTAGAGATAGACATTTGCCTAGCAAGTGAAAGGCATTAAGTTCAATCCTTAATAGCGCCTCTCCTCCTCAAAAGAATTTCATTATATATATACTGTATTATCCATCACCAACTGATAAACACTTCAGTCACTGCCAGTGTCCCCCTATTCTGCGCAAAGTTGCTTTAAGCAATCATGTATGTGCATGTGCAAGTTTTTATGGAGCCACACAATTTCATTTCTCTTAAAAGGACACCAAAATTGAATTTCTGAGTGGTAGGAAATGCCTATGTTTAAAATTTTGAGAAATTGGCAAACTATGTTACACAGTGGCTGTGTTATTTTCTATTCCCAGAAGCAATGGGTGGGGGTTTTGATTTCTCTACATAATCAGCCTTGATTGCTGTCTGGCTTTCTTTAGAGCCATTCTTCTCCTGAGATACAGCATCTCTTTATGTGGGCTTTCTCAGGATGATCAGATAAGCACTGATAAGATGCCTGCCATTAATAAAGATGATATACTTTTTCACATTTTAACAAAGCATTTGTTATTTTCTAGGTACTTCAAAACACAAAATGGGATTTTTTTACAAAGTTTAGAGACCATCTCTATTGATCTTGACAATAGGGAAGGAGATGGCACAGGCATGCTTGCTAACAGATGGAATTCTACTTGTAGCATCACTGGGTCATAAAAACTAATACTAACCTTTGTCCCTCCCTGAAAGTACAGTTAATACATGTGGCAGATGTTTCAGTAAAAGTGCTCACTTCCTGGACCTTCATACACTTCAACAAACGCATCAGCCTTTTTGATTTTTGTTTTTTTAATTTTGGGTTTTTTTTTTCACTTAAAAAAATCTGGAATTCAGATAGACTTCCATTTCAAGAAACCAAGGTCATGCAGAAAATATTTGAGAAAGCTTAAGAAGTGTTTTCAAGTGATACCCAACGTAGTGGTCCAGCGAATAAAAAGCAGCGTCTTCCCAATGATAAATAATCAATTGAGAAATTGATGGGGAAAGACAGATTAAATTGACTGGCAAAGGGGGATGGGAAGGATCTTCTAAGCAGGACTGACTGGACAGAGGCTTAATTTCCAGAGGCTAATTTCCTAAACCAGCATAATCCCAGCAACAATCTACACACATCAGCCCTTCTATCCATAGTAAGTGCTGTCTTCACTGCTCACCAAGGAAATTCCTCTTTGCAATGGACAGGGACCACTAAGGAAAACCACAGCCAAATAAATGCAGAGCCGGGAAACCCAGTCACAGTGGATACATCTACAAAATGTCCCCACACCTAATGCTCAAGGAACAATTCAGAAGAGGGGGTGGAAAGATTGTAAGAGCTTCAGAATCAGGGAGTTTGTGATGAGAACTGAAATATGTCCTAAAATAAGGGGCTCAAAGAACTAGAAACAGGACACACCCATACAAGTAACTGGCTGATCACCCAACTTGTTCCCAAACACAGAACCATGTAGAGAAGATAGACATTTGGTATGGATGTCTATAGAACGTGCATTTAGGATAGCTGAGGTTTGGCCTCCTCCATCCTGTTTCTCTTCTTATAAACTGGCACTGATTAGTGACTTACCTTCCTTGTGTAAAGAGTATCAAATAGGAAATCTTTTCTGGCCCTTACATTGTGGAATTTGTTAAGCATGTATAATTATGTATCTGAAAAATAACAGGTGCATTCAACATTTCACATGAGGTAAAAATGGCTAGATAATACATATGTGTAAGTGTGTACACTGCAAGCCTTTCCATGATGGCCACCCAAGTAAGCACTCAGGAAAGAAATTTGATGCAAACTGGAGAATCAACTCAAACTGGTTCTCTACTTTGTTTTCTTAGTTCATGATCTACAGTCAGTAAAGTCAAGGGGAAATTACTAGGCATAGAAAAATGACATTAAAAATAAGTATTTTGCCCCTGTTAACACTGTAAGATATTAATTAGTAAGGTTTTCTTCTGCCCCAAGGTAACTTACAAGTCTTACAACACTATGAAAATAAATACCACTGTTAAACATTAAATGCAAGCATTTTAACACTAGCCGGTCCTGAGCCCCGGAGAAGCACTTTGTGACAGGTTTCCATCTCTTCATTTCTAAAAACAGAGGAGTACCACTGCAACTGACATTTACTTTAATACACTGAATAGGAAAATGTATATGAAAATATTCTGTAAGTAGTTAGAGCAGAGTCAAAGCAGATTCCATCAGTGTGTCTTAAAAAGTGAAAGCAAAAGGGGAAAGGCAATGGGCTATATTCATTCAAGACTCAGTGGTTTGTAAGAGTCTCAATGAAGCTCAAGGTTGTATTGCCTTTATGCATGAAAAATAAAACACCAGCATAGCTTAATTCCATCCAATACCCAAATGGCAAGGCTTAAAATACAATTAATCCCACCAGCTAGCATGGAATCAAGCAGTGGAATGCATGCACATGTGTGCACACATGGCTAGCTTCCTCGCCATGCCTATCCGGCCACATATCTGCCAAGAATGGAACTTGATCCAGAGTGGGAAAACAACTCAGAGAAAAAAAAATGGTTCTTTGTTTTGTAAGGAAAATGCTATTTATTTTGTCCTCAACCCATGGTTTCTCAGCCTCCACTATATTAACATTTTAACCAGAAAATTCTAGGTGGAGGGGGCTGCTTTTAAGTTGCAGGATGGTTTGCAGCAGAGTGCTTCTCAACCACTGGTTATCACCACAAAATTCCTTGAATCTCTTCTAATGAAAAAAAAAAGTAGGATGATGTAAGAGTCCCCTGTGTAGGCTATGAATATGTTTTGTTGTGATTGGTTAATAAAGAAACTGCTTTCTGTCAATGACTTATATAGCCAGGCTGGGAAAGATATAAAAAAGAGTAAGCAGAGTCAAGGAGATGCCATGTAGCCACAGCAGTTGACAGATGCCAGATGGAATCTTACCGGTAGGACACAACCACATGGCAATACACAGATTAATAGATATTAGTTCATTTGAGATGTAAGAGTTAGTCAGAAATACACCTAAGCTATTGGCCAAGCAGTGTTGTGATTAACATAGTTTCTGTGGATTATTTCAGGTCTGGACAGCCGGAAATGAATGAGCAGCCTCCACCTACACACAGACATTGCCAACTGTCCCTGGAAGGCAAACGTTACCTCTGCTTAGAATGACTGACCTAACCTCATTCTATATGAACTATCTGTGAGAAATCAAATGCATAGTAGCACATGAAATTATATAAAAGTCTACTGCAATTATTCTGTAATAGTTTACACATTAATAATATCTGCAATTATTAATCATCACATACGGACAGTTTTTGACACTGAACAAAACGGATTTTTTTCACTCTACCCTGCCCCCATCTCATGTGAGCACTATTGCTTGCTTGAACCTTGTTCTCTGCTGTAGGTCAAATGCAGCTTTGTTTACCAGTCACCTTTGGAAAGGCACCCATCTGCAACAAACAATCAGACCTGTGGTTGGTATTAGCTGTTTCAAAAGGTCCGGCTTGTCAAATTTTAGAAAGGTCTCCAACTGAAGCTCTCCATGTTGTGTCTTACTTTTGTTCTTTCCAGTGAAGCTGCCGCTGGCAAAGAATCACTGATTTCACTTACCTAATGAAAAATATATATATTATTTTATTTTCACTATCCTGTAAAACGTACTGCGAGAAACTGAGGCAAAACCATTTCAAGAGCATCCAGAAGGAGTGAGATTTTGGCGGAAGCCTTTCCTGAATCTTAGTGAGCACCGGTGACTGCTTCTCCTCCTAGACACGCTCCATTTTCTTGCCTGTTCAGGCGAGAGCTACCCTCACAGCGAAAAATAGCAATGGGATTATTAAAGAAGAATAATTGAATATAAGTAAAGTATTAGGCAATGTTATCATTTCCATCACACAGCGCTTTGGCAAAATGTCTAGCCAGCCCACGTCCAGGTTCCAGAACCACGCATGCGCCATCAAGTGCCCAGGCAATTTACATTGACACCAGGAACCTCAAGCCCTACATGAGCTATATGCAGCGTGATCACGTGATCCATGCATGCCGCAGCTATGTAAGCCCCTATGCGTATGAGCCAGGCAACCTTTAAAAGCTGGACACACCCACTCCATGCACTCCTCCTGCACCAACTTCCTCAGGCCTGTGTACATGTCTTTCTCTGTCTTAATAAACCCTTAAATTGGGTTTATTGTGTGTCTCATGATCTGTTCTTGCTCGCACCCAGTAATTTCAGGTAGCTTGTAGTCAAATAGCCAGCTTCTTTCAAAACAAACTTAAAATTTTTGAGTATCTAAAACTCGGTGTAGACAAAGATAAACTGATACATCTGTCCTCCAAAATACTTTTCTGAATTCCTTCCGAGTGAAAACACCCTTTAATTCATCTCCTCAAACCAGATGATACCTTACTCATCACTGTACAGCTTCCAGAATGAGAGGATTTTCCATTTAAGTTCCTCCGTCTCCTATACTTTGCTACTGGTCCTAACAAGATACTGCATGTCCTAACATGTGCTTTGGTTCCAGCCTGCCTCCTTTCAGTTTGCTTTATATACCACGAAAGCATAAGGAGCGAGGTCCATACTTGCTAACTTCACCTGGTATGCCAATATCAAGAGGCTGGAAAGATTCAGTCATGGCAGGTCACTTCAAGAAGCAATGCCATGACTGATGTGTGGTATGCTGAACGTGCCTAATTCTATGTCCTTTCTGCCAATTCCAGCACAGTGGCTAAGATACAAGCAGCTCGACCACCTGCAATGTGAACATCAACCTCTCACCCAGGATGACAGCTGTAGCCTCCTCACCATTCTCAGGGATGTCTGGAATCCTTTGTGGTTGCACAATTTCATAGCTTAGCTTCTGCTCACTTTCTGAGGCCAGGAAGAACTTCTCTATGCCTTTGGATATCTACTGCTATTTCTAAGTTCAATTCATGTATCTTTTTTTATAAAGGAAAAAAATTTGAACCACCCCCAATGGGAAAAGCATTGAATCATCCCCACGCTTCTGTCTCGTCATATTTCTTCTGTCCCAACACCAGTGATTCTTCACTACACTTTGATTTCAGTGACTGTGTCAACTCGTAGGCAGCAAATGCCTTATTGTGATGGGCCATGATTTATTCCTCTCTGTGCTTGTATGCTCACATGTGTGGAATAACTGTGCCATAAAATAATTTCTGATCTATCTAGAGAAAATTATTGTGACATCAAGACAAAGAAGGACTTCTCACTTAAGCAGCATATGGAAATTAATGCTAAGGAATGAGTTCATAGTTAAAATAAAGAGAGGAAAAATTGAGTTACATTCCTTGACTTTTATATACTAAGACACATTTCATCATTTGGTCATAATAAATGGAAACTTTGAGGCATCGAGGAAAAGTGGCCAATCAAAATGGCTCTTACTGATCAATCACTACAGCTGTCTGCCAAGGGACAGCTGCTTCTAATCTGCAAGCAAATCCAGACTTCAAGGCTGCTTTAACTTACTTGCCCCTGGGTGTGAAGACAGAGGGGTACCAAGGGACTTTAAGGGCCAGTATCTAGAAAAGTCCTAGGTTCTACAAGATGATCCCCTAGAAAGCACGGTGCTTAGCGAAGCCACTGAAAGGAAGTCTAGCAGAGAGGTGTGTCCCACCATTCCAAAGTACTGACTCGCAGATGTCATACTGACCTCGGTTTCACTAGGTGCTGTCACTCTGTTTAGAAACCTTTACCAGAGTAATCCGGAAACCTAACCAAACACCATCCTTGCACTCCATACACTGAATACAGGACTGTGCAGAGAACGTTGAGATCCTCAACAATCACAAATCTACCAATGGCCACTCATCCACTGCTGTGGGTCAATGGTCTTGTATCCCATCTCTTGTAGTGTTTTAATAAAATGCTGATTGGCCAGCAGCCAGGCAGGAAGTATAAGCAGGGCAACCAGGCAGGAAGTAGAGGTGAGACAATGAGAACAGGAGAATTCTGGAAAGAGGAAGGATTCAGTCTTTGGTCATCACCCAGACAGAGAGGAAGCAAGTTGAGAATGCCTTGCCTTTATCACCATACCAAGCCTCGTGGCTGACACAGACAAGAATTATGGGCTAAGATGTAAGGGTTAGTTAATAAGAAGCCTGGGCTAATAGGCCAACCAGTTTATAATTAATGTAGACCGCTGTGTATTTCTTTGGGACTTGAACGACTGCGGGACCAGGCAGGATAGAAATCTCTGTCAACAATCCACAAAGGTAACTACAATAAAACAGGGAGGAACTGACAATGGTCAGGATGAAAACATGCGAGGCTCTTACTTACAGCTTACAAGAGAGCAAACAGCCACCCTTTTAGATGACTGATTGCCCATATTTACTCAATGTAAATAATGGCCACAGCCAGTGAGTGACCCATAAGTCCTACTCCTACGTATGCACCCAGCAGATTACCACATAGCCCATACCAGAGTCCTCACAACTATAGTACTTGTACTAGCTACAATGTTCAGCACAAATGAAGTACATAATTGCATAATGAAAAACACAACAAAGAGAATGAACAAAGCAAAATAAAATATGAAAGTTAAAGGTATATCTGACAAATGCGATATTGAGTGTGGGATACCAGGCTCAAAGGGATCACACAGAATGATTGAATGTTGCAGGTGGAGAAATGGCAAAATGAATCCAAAAGCCAAGTAATGACCTTCAGTAGAGACAATGCTGGAGGGAAGCGTAAAAAGGGGTGTGCTATTTCTTGATTTGGGGGCTTTTACACAAGGTTATGTTCAGTTTGTAAACATCTAGGGAAGCTGCACAATGCTTATCTGCACCTTTTGGAATTGATATGCCTTGATGATCAATGTATTGTGTGTTACTGTTATTTTAACACATACTATATTCTTATGAAGAAAACATAAAAAAATTGAAGTTTCAGGAACCAAGCATAAATTCATAAATGCACCCCAAAATCAATTTCCATCCTTTTTTAATGCATACGGCAGGTTTTGGCTTTTCCCTGAGATTTCTCCAGCTTCCAGCTGAAACTGTCAACATCTCTGCAGCCAACTACATGAATATACAAAGGTTCTTCGAAGCAAAAATAGGTAAGAAATGTCAGACTACTCACACTGCACTTTCTACCTTTCCCTTTTACTGACGAAAAAAGAACTTTTGAGAACCCCAAACTGAAGTTTCCTCTTTCCATCTCACATGCTCTAAAATCACAATCTTAAAAAGCATCCTTTCAGAGAAAAGGCGAGACAGGCACGCCAGCAGGTGCCGTTTCTAATCCTCGCAGCTACCTTCTGCACAGAGAGCTGAGGGCTGAAAGCTGCGATGAGAGTATTCTTCCCACAATTTCATATTCATGGAATTTGTTGTTACTTAACTTTTCACAAATCATTAGGCTGAAGTACCTCTCCATTTTCCCCCCAAATAGTGTCATTTGACCTGGTATCCAGCTTAATACAGACTCTGCTTTTGAATAGATTTCCTCACAAGTGGCAATCTCTAATAGGGTCATGTCGAGAGGCAGCCCTACTGCACGCTACCTATTGCACGTTAACGTGATGAGGGTAATTTCAAATGGCATTCAATCAAAAAATCTGAAAGTTTTATTAGTGAGGTTGGGGGCTTTTTCTGTTCAGATGAGGCTTACTGCAGCTCATCTCAGCATTTTCAACTAAGATTTCAGAGAATGAAATGTTTTAAGCTTCGGGTACTCAATCTTGCACATTTCCATCCATACCAAATAGTTGGCTGCATTCATAGAATATTGATTGTGCATTCCTTGCATTCATCCAAATAAATATCAGATAGATAACTTAATCACCAGCATGGGTGATCTCCAAATGCAAGAGATAAATGGCACATTAAGCCTTGGAGATTAAACATTTCTTGGTTGAAAAACACATTAACCCTGAATTGCTATTAAAAATATGCACTTGTATTTAGCTACCACACACCCATTTTTCACGATAGAATTGAATATGTTAAAAATGGGTTGCAGCAAGAATTGGGGGGGGCTCAGACTGCTTATTTCTTCCAATTTGGGGCATCTAAAAGAATTCGTGGCAGAATTCAAGCTTCTTTAGAAAGGATGCTGCAATACATTGCTATTGTGCCATGGCTGAGGTGAAGCACAGTGGTAGCTCCTATTTGCCCTCCTAAAGTACAAAGAAGCTCGACAGTCAGTTATCATGTTCCAAGAAATACTTGAACATGAGTAGTTGCAACACCCCAAAAAAGATGATACAATATTAGGATTAGGTCAGTATCTGCAAGGACATTTTACAGATCAGAATCTTGAGGGTGAGGTATTCTGAACTTGGTGAAGTAAGAGCAAAGTGTTGGACTTAGGATCTTCATATCATCCCCAGTCACATGGTCCAACCCTGGTACAGGATAGAAGTCTCACTAGAACTCAGGACAGGAACCCGTATTTCCAGAGGTCCTGCTTCTGAAATCACAGTTTCTTTAAAGGAAGAAGGAAGAAACGACAGTAGCAGCAAAAAAATTCCAGTCTCAGTTTCAACTACACTGAGTTCCTGTTACTTTGTAAGTATGAGTGTGCATAGTTGTGGGATGGGGTGGATAATACATATTCAGATGTATGGCTATTTCTGTGGAAGCCAGAAGAAGATAGTAGGTGTCTTCCTTGCCTTTTGAGACAGCATCTCTCACCAGTTTGAGTTCATGGTTTCATCTAGGTTGGTTGGCTAGCACGTCCCATGGCTCTTCCTATCTCCCCTTTCCCAGTGGTAGAACTATAATCATGTTGTTATCATGTTCAGCTTTTTATATGAGTATTAGGGATACAAATCTAGGTTCCCATGCTTGCCTAGCAAGCACTTTACAAAGTGAGCATCTTCAAAGCATTTTTCCTCTGCCATTTATACAATACGTGTGTATGTGTTGTCTGCTAAGATTTTTTAGGTTCAGAAACAATCTACCAAACTACAATTCCTCGGACTTCCCACAGGGCAGGGAACCCTGATTGCTCTTTGGGCTGACAAGGGAGAGGGACTTGATTGGGGGAGGGGGAGGGAAAGGGGAGGCGGCTGGGGGAAGAGACAGAAATCTTAAATAAATAAATAAAAACTACAATTCCTCTTCTCATAACCTAGTCCTTATGTATTGGAGATATATGCTTTTTTATGTCAGCTTAGGATTTGATTTCTTGAACATTCAGATCTATTTGTTCTATCATTTATTTTATTATTTAAAATACCAAGGAAAAAATTTAAAAGTTGAGCAACTGGAAATAGAGAAGTTTCCTATTTCCAACAAACAAGCATATACTTGTTCCTTTTGTACGTCTTTCATTTACACAGTTTTAGATTATACTGCCATAGAGATAGTGTAAAATGCCCAAACAGTATCTAGAAAAAAACATTTAAGGCACTTCTGGATTATACAATCATGGCAGATTAAAGCCTCAAATTTCAAAACAGTCTACACTCCGCAAGTTGCCGTTACAATATACTAAAGCCCTATAGGTAGTCAATGGTTGTTAGCTGCCGTGCCTTGAAACAAAATATGTCTGTGACCTTTCCCCTTAGCTGAACTATAAGAAAAGGAGAGATTTTTGAACAAATAAGCTCTAAAGGAAGACCAGCAAGAAGACACCAGGTAGCTTTGCCTCTGTTTCACTGCTTGGTCTCTCCTTTCCCAAACAGGATACACAAGAGCAAGAGGATGACATTTCTGAGATCTGAGCGTATGCATTCCAGAACACCTTCATTGCAAATTTTACCTCCTTTGCTAATTCCTAACCCACCTCTGCTCCAAATTACCAGATCACACAAAGTTTCAAATGGTGTCCAAGAGGGAATTGATCAAGTGACAGGAGGCAAGATATAGAGCTTTAAATATTTCAAATCCTGAGGGGAAAATTATTTTCGATATCCAATAATAAAATCTCACCATTTATTCGACTACATTTTGTGTGCATGGGAGGGGAAAATATATATGTATATTCAAATAACTAGATTTAGATAGCAGCTCATTTTCTAGCTTGTGTTTTTTAATTGAAAATTATTATTAGTATCACTTGATTTAGTTTTACTGTTCATAACCAACATCGTGAAAAAGCTCAGATTTGAACAGTTAATGGAAATAATTAGCGAATAGCTCCAGATCTCTTTAGAAGTTCCCTGAACGCTATTAAGTGCGTAGGAACATAGTGAAATATTAGCGTCTATAGATGTTGTTTGTTAAATGGACCATGCCCCATTTTGTTTTACAATTTATGCAGAGCATCTTGGCTTTTAGTGAGAGGAGATGTTCACAAACGCTATTAAAATGCTTTATGAAGAGAGCTCATTTGGAGCTACCAAACCAAGTTTGGCTTAGAACATCAGCTAAGTATGCTTAAAGACATTCAAATGGCTTGCCACCATTCCAAGGAAAGCAATAGTATGTGGAGGGAAGTCCTTACATAGATGAACTTAAGAACAATTAAGACAGATATATAATAGAAGGAAATATGATCAGGGTCAAAATATGATGTTTTTGGAATGGCAAGTCATGATTTAAATAACTCTAAGCCCAAAATTTAATTTTAATATATTCCTATACTAAGAGTGTTTCCTCAATATAAAGAGTGCCAAGTTCTAAAATAAATTTGGATCCAGTACTGTGATAAATGGTGGCCATATGTGCTGGAGACATACAGGAATAAAACACTGGAGTAATTGTGTGTGAGCCCTTGGGTTCGCTCCCCATCCAAAGAGGAAAACAAAACAAAACAAACAGTAATGATTCTTAAGGCCAGCCATGGTGGCACAATGCTTATAATCCTCGCAATGGGAATGGGCAAAAGCGGGGTTAATGGAAAGGCGCTCTCTAAGAGTCGGTTTCCCAAGAAAGACTCACACTTTATTGTCTTTACAAAGGTTGTATGTAGTTTGAGTGGGGTTTGTAGCTATTATCTCTACAGCACAACTACGAACTTTGCAGGAGATCCCAGGAGCAGTCCAAAGTTGTGTAGATATAATCACAATGGATATGGCAAAACTCTAGGTTTTTCATTTCTAGAAGAAATGTAAGAAGTTAGGACAATACCATATTGTAAGCAAAAGCTAATAGTTTTATTTGTGAGAATCTCGGGAAATATCCAAGAGTGGATGAAGACCCTCCCTGTAGTAGTACACACTCAGCTATAAACCCAGTTATTGTTAACATTCACATATAAAATCTTTTTGTATAGAACCATATTACTTCTCTGCTGGTGACTTTTTCAGCAAGTGTTGATATTGTGCTGGAGTCTTAGATTCTTGTCTGATGAGAGGCTTCGGACAGACTCCACAATAAAGAGGGCTCCAAGGGCTCCATCATTTGTTTTAGCTTTCTATCCCGTCTTAAGCTGATGCTAAAAGTATAGATTAATCTAATATGATAATAATTGTAGGGTAAGATTAGATACTGATTTTCTGATCCAAAAAGCTATGTTCCTTCATCAAGCTACAGATTAATTTAAGATGTAAACAGGTTAATTTAAGATGTAAGAGCTAGTTAGGTTTAATACTGTTGCTTTGCCTAAGAAGTATTTATAACAAACTCAGAATTATGTGGGTGATTTTGAGTTATATAAACATCTCTCGGGAAGATTCTTGGTCCTGACTTTGGGATCCCTCACCCATTCTCCTTAGAAAGGAAAGATCCCTGTGGGTTGGTGAGACTTTGAGGCTATTACTTACTAAATATGTTCTTCCCCCTTAGAAAGGTTGTAACCAGTTAATAAGAGGATTGAAATACTAGTATCAGATTTGTATCCTGAGCCCTGTGACATCTACTGCCCATCATCTATTGTTCTCTTCATTCCTTCCAACAGAAGCTTGATTTTCTCCATTTGTTCTGGTGTCTTTTGCACTGCACCAGGGAAGATAAATTCACCCAAGTCAGAAAGCGGTTGTAACTAACAGCAAAGCCATCCTACCCTTGCCAAGAGTTAAAGTATTTTCAGAAGCCATGACTATCACCATGGAAATCACCTATTAAAGGATCACTTAGAATTTTATGAGAAAAGGCAAGAAAATGCAGTTTCCATAGTTCCTTGTTCATAATTCATCAGGTAATTGGCAGCAAACAATATGCTAACTATATGATATGGATATTATCTATATGCATATAATAATGGCTAGTGTTAATTGTCAACTTGTTGTGGGATGTCCTTTTGTATATGTGTTGCTTTTTTATTGATGGATGAGTAAATCTGTATCAGCCAATGGCTTAGCATAGTAAAGCGAGGCAGAATATCTGAACTGAGAGAGAGAGTAGGCAGAGTTAAGGAGACTCCATGTAGCCACCAAAGGAGAAAGAGGCCAGAGCATTATCAGTAAGCCACAGCCTTGTGGCAATACACAGATTAATAAAAACAGGTTAATTTAAGATGTAAGAGCTAGTTTAGGAATACACCTGAGGCTTTGGCGAAACAGTGTTGTAATTAATATATTTTCTGTGTGATTATTAGGGTCTGGGTGGTCAGGAAATTAAAGCCCAGTCTCCATATACAATGTGTCTGCTCAATATTTATCTAACTATATGATATGGATATGACCTATATGTATATAAATAGTCGGGGCTAGTGTTATTTGTCAACGAGATAGATTCTGGAGTCACCTGTAAGACAGGCCTCTGAACATACCTTCAGAGGATGATAGTCATTGCATTGAGGTAGAAGGACACTGTCACTGAACATAGCACTATTCTTGGGTGGGGAATCTTGAACTGTATAACATGCAGAAAGTGAGATGGGCACTAGCCGGTGCACGCATTCATCCCACTCTGCTTCCTGCTAGTAGATGGGTTGTATTACCACACACACAGTGCTGTGTCCTCTACATTATTCCTAACCAAACTCTAATTTCTTTCATTGACCTATGTGTCCTTCACACTGTCCCAGCAGTAATGGAGCCAAACGGTTTGACTTCCTCACCATGATGGGCTGACTGTGCCTTTTCTATCTTCAATTGTTTTTGTCAGAGTATTTTATCAGAGCAACAGGGAAAAAAAGAAACAACACACACACACACACACACACACAATGAAAGACAGAATATTTGGATTATTTATCAGGAAGAATAAGCTACCAAGTGGTTTTATTTTACAAATTAGTTCCTTTGACTTAATGAATATGGACTGATACTTGGAGAAAAATTGGGCTTCCCTCAGGTTAAATCCTTTTCCTCCACAAATAATTGGCCCACTACTGGTCTCTTCAGTCTCCACAACCAGCTGGTGGTCCTTCATTATGGTTTCATGCAATGTGTTCCTAGGAACAAGCCAGTGGTCCTCACTGGCCTCCACTGAATATGTTACCAGGTGAACTTATTACCTATGTAAGCCTCACACAAGGATCTAGAGGCTTCTTGGCCTTAAATGCTGATTGTAAGTCAAATAGAAATCAGAGGCAGAAATGGTTGACATTTGTCTCACTAAGAATTTGTGCCTATTATTTGCTGTCATGGATTTAAGCGATGAAACCAAGGCATGTGAGGCTCACTCAGGAGTGGAATTTCTTTCATTGACCTCAACTACATGGTCTGTATGTTCCAATGTCACTCTATTGATGGCAAGTTCAACATCACAGTCAAGGCTAAGAATGGGAAGCTTATCATCAACCGGAAGACCATCACCATCTTCCAGAAGCCAGATCCCACCAACTTCAAATGGGCTGATGCTGGTGCCGAGTATATTGTGAGACTACTGGCATCTTTACCACCATGGAGAAGGCTGGGGACCACTTGAAGGGTGAGGCCAAAAGGATCATCATTTCCACCACTTCTGCTGATTCCCCCATCCATGTTAGTGGTGAATGGGAAACATGAGAAACATGAACTCACTCAAGTTGGTCAAGAATGCTTTCTACACCACCAATTATTTAACGTTCCTCGCCAAAGTCATCCATGACAATTTCGGCACTGTGGAAGGACTCATGACCACAGTTCTTGCCATTATTGACACCCAGAAGATTATATATAGCACCTCTTGGAAGCTGTGGTGTCATGGCCATGGTGCTGTCCAGAACATCATCCCTACATCCACTGGTGCTGCAAAGGCTGTGTGTAGGTCATCCCAAACTAAACAGGAAGCTCACGGACCTGATCTTCCATGTTTCTCCTCCCAGAGTGTCCATCATGGATCTGACATGCCAACTGGAAAAAGCTGCCAAGTATGATGATGCCAAGAAGGTGGTGAAGCCAGCATTCGAGGGCACATTGAATGGTATCCTGGGCTACACTGAGAACCAGGTTGTCTCCTGTGACTTTAACAGTGACACCCCACTCACTCTTCCACCTTTGATGTTGGGGCTGACATTGCTCTTAATGACAACTTTGTAAAACTCATTTCCTGGTATGACAATGAATACAGACAGCTACAGCAACAGGGTGGTGGACCTCATGGCCTACATGACCTTCCCTGGACCAACCACCCCAGCAAGTACAAGAGAGCGAGGGAGAAGTCCTCAGCTGCTGAGCAGTCCCTGTCCCAACTCAGACCCTGACACTGAGCATCTCCTTCACATTTTCCACCGGAGAACCTCAGAATAATAGGATGGGCTTCGGGAACCCTACTCTCTTGAATACCATCAATAAATTTCACTGCACCCATAAAGAAAAAAACATAGCACTGTTTCAGAGGACAAAGATAGGTCTTTCTGTGCGTATTTTTCCCTGTTTTCTCAAAAGTCCCAGATAGAACATTAACTGCCCTAAAGGTACAACCTAGGAAGTTTTTAATGGAGGTGTGTGGGATGTAACCTGTCTAGTTCACAACCCACAGACCTGATTGTGGCCGGCAGATCTTCCTCATGCATAAATAAGGAAATTTAAAGAAGTTTCCAACAAGTCTGGGAAATAACTGATGCCTGTCAAATGCAAGCTCACACCAGCATACATCACAGGGAAAGACAAGTACCTTCCATTCAACTGAGCTGTCTCTTCCAAATCCCTCTGGCAAACTGGAATTTAGAGTACAGAGTGAGAAGCCACTTCCCCAAACCTCTTCCTGTTTCTCTTCTTTGTTATTAGTCTCATCTCAATCCTACTTTTATAATTGTTTATGTGTATGAGCTTGTAGGTATGTGTTCATGTATGGGGGCCCAAGGTGAATATATGCATATGTGTGTGAAAGTCAATCTTAAGTAATACCCTTCAGGAGTCGTCTTCACTGTTTTTATTTCATCTTTTTTTTTTAGCCAGGTCTGTTGGTGGAGGCTGTTTGTTCATTTCTCAGCCACCAGACCCAAAATAATCACACAGAAACTATATTATTACAACACTATTTGGTCTATTAGCTCACACTTCTTATTGTCTAGCTCCTATATCTTAAATTAACCCTTTTCTATTAATCTGTGTATCACCACATGATTGTGGCCTACCAGTAAGTTTCCATCCAACATCTGTCTGCAGCAGCGGCTACATGGCTTCTCCATGACTCTGCCGACTCCTCTCTATCTGCTTGGAACTCCTGCCTTGCCCTACTCTGCGCTGCAATGGGCCCAAAGCAGCTTCTTTATTAGCCAGTGGTATTCACAGCATACAGAGGGGAATCCCACATCACAGGTCTTTCATATAGCCCTGGATCACTGATTAGGCAGTGTTAGTGTTCACTGGCCCAGTGAATCTCAGGCACCTGCCTGCCTTTGGCTCCCAGAACTGTGAATATAAGTAAGCACCATTGTGCCTGGCTTTTTTATGTTCGTTTAGGGACCAAAATCAAGGCCTGAAGCTCGTGTAGCATGCATTTTACTCACTGAACTGCACGTCTAGGCGCCATAATTAATTGTTTTTTAAAGTGTGTGTGTGTGTGTGTGTGTGTGTGTGTGTGTGAGGGAAAATTATGTGAGTGCTAGAAGTCCATGTACCAGAGAGTATGTGAGGAGGTCACAGGACAGCTATGATTTTCTCCTAACTGTGTATATTCTAGGAATTGAACTCAGGAGCTCAGGTTTGCAAAACAAATACCTTTTCCACGGAATCAACTAGTTTCCGTTTTAAAAAGTTCATGTTATATACGTGTGTGTGTGTGTGTGTGTGTGTGTGTGTGTGTGTGTGTGTATCAGGGTTTCTCTGTGTAGCCCTGGCTGACATGGAAATAGTTCTGTAGACCAGACTGGTTTTGAACTCATAGAGATCCACATGCCTCTGCCTCCCAAGTACTGGGACCAAAGGCGTGTGCCACCACTGCCAAGCTCATTTTAATATTTAGATCTACCCTTTATATTTATCTAATTTTGTTTATGCATTTTTCATCTCACCATCTGTTTTCTTTCTTTTTTCCATTGATCACCCCTGTGTTCTTATTTTTCTTTACATATTTAACTAATACTTAGACTTTTTCTTATTCTTTGACACATCCTTCATTTTTATTTTAAATTTATATAATTTTGTTCATGTGTTTTTATGACTATTGGGTAATCCTGTTACTCTTTTATCACTTTCATTTCTTCTTTTTGTTTTACCCCTAACTTTCTTTACTTTCCCCCTTCCTTTCTTCCCTTATTCCCTTTCCCCACTGCTTCCTTCCTGTCACCAGGTGCCAGTTCTACATTTATTTACTCTAAATGATTTAAGTTCCTATAATATTCTAGATGATTGCCAGTTTCACTTCAGTGGTTATTAGGGATATGTTAATTGCTAAGTTGATTTTAAGCCTGTGGCTATGTCTTGTAGGATTTGATGTCCTGATGTTGCAACAGTTTGTTCTCTCCTCCCAAGTGGTACTGGTGACTAAGCCCTCAAGTATAGACTGAACACCGAAACAATCCACAAATACAACTAGATATCCAAACCAATGCAATTTGTGATACTAAAGCCTACAAGGCATGGAAAAGTAAGACAGCTCAACCAGCCAAAGGATCATAACTCCACTACTAAATTCAAATGAACTGAAACAGTTCAGCTACCTAGAGAATAATTCAAAAGAAAACCCATACAACCCACCAAAGACCTCAAAGAAAATACAAACAAATAGATCCACAAAGTAAGAAAATCATTTCAGGAATTGGAGAAACTTGTCAACAATTTAGATGAGGAAGTCATAGCATGGATGAGAGATTCAGCAAGGAAATTGATATTTGGTAAAAAGTACAGTAAACAGAAATGTTAGAAAGGAAAAATCCATTAAATTTAAAAAATCTGATAGAAAACACACATCATGGATTAGACCAAGCAGAAAAAGACAATCAGGTTTGGAGGAACAAGGTTAAGAAAATTTTGCACTGGAGCACAGTAAAAAAAAAAGTAAACAAACATTATTGCATCTACTATATTCCAGTATGTGGATACAGAGACCAAACTTAAGACCCAAAGGCAGAGAAGAAAGAGCTGAAACAAAAACTAAAAGCACAATATTTCAATGAAATCACTGGACATGGTGGGATACATCATTAATCTCAGGCAGGGACAAAGATGTTCAGATTTCTGTGAATTCTAGGCCAACCTGGTCTACATAGCCAATCCCAAAGCAGTCAGGGCCAAAGAGGGTAGATGTCTCAGCAATTTTTCTCAGTGAAGAAATCGTAGCAGAAATTTTTCCCATACTTAGGGAAATAAACCGATACCCAAGCATGAGAAACATTTAGAGGCTCAAATAGGCATGTCCAGAAAATAAACCTTTTCATGCCAAACTAAAGCCAAGATATTAAAAACACAAAATGAAGAAACAATATCAAAATCTGTAAGAGGAAAATCAGTTTTCTTACAAAAATGTTCTTACATCAGAACATTAATCTTGCATCAGAAATGCAGAAAAAGCTAGAAAGCATAGAATTATGATTCTAGCCCTGAAAATGGGGAACTACCAAGTTAGGCCACTGTAGCAAGCAAAATCTTCTTAAATTTGTTGAAGACATAAGGACATTTCAAGATGAGCACAAAACAGGATAGTGTTCGCAAAGCACAGTCTTTACAAGATAACAGAACACTAAACACAGCAGGGTAAAGGAGTGGTCTCAGTCAACAGGATGCAGATGCAGGAAGGAACAATTTCATGACAGCAGAAGGATGAAAAGAAGGAACACACACAGACACACATATATCCAATCAACCAAACAAACGACAAAATTACTGTACTTATCAAGCTTCCTTCAATAATAACTTTAGATATAAACAGGTTTAACTCTCCAATTAAAATACGTAGTTGACTGGAGTTAAAATAAGATCTAGGTCTCATGAGATAGTCAGCAGATAAAAGGCACTTGCCACACAAATCCGAAGACCCAAGTGTCATCCCCAGAATCCACGTAATGTTGGAAGAGTTGACCTTTGATCTACTTCATGTGGATGTCATAGAATGCACATGTGTGTGTCTCTATGTGTGTGTCTTTCTCTCTCTCTCTCTCTCTCTCTCTCTCTCTCTGACACACACACACACACTTAAAAAAATTTAAACCCCTAGTCTAGTATTTGTAGTCTCCAAGAAACATATTTTACTGGCAATAGATTAAGGGTTAAATCAGGGAAGTCAAATCACATGTAAACTGAAAAAGAGCGACTCTAACATAAGATTAAGTAAACTTCAAATTTAGCCAGAAAATATAGAGAAGAACACTTCATATTAAACCAAAATTAAAGAAAAATTATCAAGATGATGTGACAAGAATAACTATACATCAAATAATGGGACTCCTGATTTCACAAAATAAACACAAATGAACATGATAGACCATGAATTTGAGAAGAAACAAGGAGAGGCAAAGGGAGGGTTGTGGGAGAAAAGGCAAGGTGGAAATAGTGCAATTGTATTTTAATTTCAAAAACTGAAAATAATAACTTAAAAGAAATTTCCACAATATATGGTTCACTATTGAACAGGTAAGTGAATCCAGTCTATGACCACACCCCTTCTGATTCTCCATTGGAAATACAGACAGGGCTAACACTCTCTAATTATATCTAATCTTTCACAAGTCCCCTGTTAGCCACTGCAAGGAAATGGCTAATGCAATCTAAACCCATAAAGAAAAGAGCTGATCTAGCTCATGGCTTGGCAGGCTTGCAGGTGTGGTTCTGCAACCAACAAGGTTCTCATGAGGGCCTTCTGGTGACATCCCAAGACACTGTGTCTGTATCTATGGCTGGTTTATATTCTTGTTACAAAGTCACCAAAAACCTAACCATTTTCCAAAGACTGCAACCCTAAATACTCTGGTTGGATTCAGTTTTCACACTGTTGATACCATTAACATACTCATTTAGAAATGAGTTTGGGGTTGATGATGAGCCATAGCAACCATCCTTATAGGACTACTAAAAGTCTAAATTATGGTAATAAATGAAAAACACTCATTAAGCATTTGCTCATATTTAGTCTGATTATCACTAATGTAATTTCCATGGCCCTCATAATCTATGCTGGTCCACAGCCCTACTCAGCCAGGCTGCTAGCTACCAACAGTAAATCTACAACAGCATCTGAAGAGATGCCATCCCAGGGCTACAATAAAGCAGAACAAACAGATTTATACATCATCAGAAACATCTACACTTCCTGACTGCGTTCATTCAAGTCTGTGTGAATGTGTACATAATACTATGTGCCAGAACTGTGGCAGGTTCTAGACTTGTCGGAGAAGACTGATTCTTTGCAAGTAGACACTGGGATGGGGTGGGGGTGGGGATTTGTGATGTGCCTAGTAATCCTCTCAAGTGCTGATGCATAAATGCATAAATGCACACTGAGTCATAATACATTTGAGAGGCTCCGGTAATTGTCTAAGAAGGGAAATAAATAGGCTTGGGGATAAATCTGGTTTTAAAATAATTTAGTTGCATAAGCTTTTAATGGATTATATTTTTATAAGTACTAATACTTGTAAAATTTTTGCTTTTAGCAAATTATGCATCATTTGAACACATGGGCTGATGCTTAATAAGAATTAGAATTATATTTTGCTTGTTATATAAGTAAGTATCTTGTTACATGCCTGTTTAATGCTTGCAAAAGCATTCCAAGCAATCTCTTTAGAATAAGAGTCTAATTACACATTTATCATTAAAATTACAGTGAGCTAATTGCCTTGGAGATATCTTTATCTCTCTTGCAGCTTGCTTAATCCTAATGCATGTTTTCAATAATCATTTGTTATTTAATTAACTAATTAACAAACAATACCTGTCCTATGGAAAATCCTAAATTAAACACTTGAGACGCTTTAATTGAATGCTCAATAACCCAATACAGCCCTTAATATTAGACCTTTAAATATTGCAAAGATTCTATTGAATTGCATATTACTTTTCTCCTGTTATCTTTGGGGCTTAATTGTTAGGGGGAAAAGGGCACTTGATAATACACAGGGGATAGCCAGCACAGCAAGGTTCTGGTGAAACAAAAAAATATCCATTACTAGCTGTTGAGTAGCAAAGCAGGCCAGCCATGAAGCCAGCAACAGAGCAGATCATTCATTTAGAGTATCAATGTCCTTGTCCCATAAAATGAAGAAGCACAATTTGGAAGATAATTAGAAACAGACCCCCAAATTAGCAGTCTGTGACAAAAAGCAGACACTTGTTATGTCCTGGTCCCCACCATACACTGCTAGGCATAGCTCTGAGCATAGCTGGTCTATGGCATCTCTTCCTGTGGCATCCATTTCTTGATGAACATAGATACTCCTTTATATCATGCGGCCTCAAACGCTTTACTCTTCTTGGGTCTAGCCCTTCTAGTTCAACCTGGAAAATGTTGCTGAAATGATTTCCCTACAATGCAGATCTAACTATTGGCATCCTGCTTGTGTACCCCTAACCGTCCCAAGCATTCCTTCCCACCTTTTTTTTATTTATTAAAGATTTCTGTCTCTTCCCCACCGCTGCCTCCCTTCCCCTCCCCCACCCCCAATCAAGTCCCCCACCCTCGTCAGCCCAAAGAGCAATCAGGGTTCCCTGCCCTGTGGGAAGTCCAAGGACCACCCACCTCCATCCAGGTCTAGTAAGGTAAGCATCCCAACTGCCTAGGCTCCCACAAAACCAATAAGTACAGTAGGATCAAAAACCCATTGCCATTGTTCTTGAGGTCTCAGTAGTCCTCATTGTCTGCTATGTTCAGCGAGACTGGTTTTAACCCAGGCTTTTTTAGACCCTGGCCAGCTGGCCTTGTCTGAAGCCTTCTGTATTATCACCAGCTTCCTGACAATGTCCTAGCATCACTGGCCATCTGTACCTATGTCTCTTGGTCATGGTCTGAAGTTATCACAACCATCTACTTCATAGATTCTTTATCATTTTCTCTCAGGGTCCTACAAACTGTTTAAGGATACAGTCTTCAAAGAATCACCCGCTATTAAAATTTGTACTGAAACTAAAGCCATCTCTTTCTCTATACCCTATATTTCCTCCATTTTACAAATAAACAATAATTATGTTATAATTATAGGTCCACCTCCCACCTTAAACAATATAGATCAGAATCAAATAGTTTAAAGCATGAGTACAGTGTCTCTTAAATATACCTTCAAATTCCTGCCTTGCTACACACAAACATGAATTTAGACTCAAAAGTTGAATTCCTCCTTTCTTCAGTTTCCACATCAGTAAAATGGGTAGAGTAATAGCACTTCATTCATGAAGTTATTGTGAGATTACGTGGCCTACCACACATACAGTACCAAATAAACAATATCTGACATATGGAAAATTCCAAGCCATTGCAAGTTCATTTTAATATCATTACATATGCTTAATATTACAATAGCATATGTTTTTGTGTGTAGTACAGTTTATGGCTGTTGCTAAAATCCCTTCCCTAATGGAGACACGAACATGTCTACCCCTTCCTCTTAAGTTTCTAACAACAAACTGAAGTACCAAAGTGCACTCTGAAGAACCAATGAGTTTATTAGGCTTCCTTCAGAGTAATATGTAGTATGAATAATAAAAATCCAGAGACAGATACGGGTTCAACCTGAAGATCAAAAAAGGAAAGCAACCAAGCCAGTAGAGTTTTATTTATTAAAACATAAATAACATACCTCTATAGTAATGGATGCATGATTATGGGCAGGAGTGCAGTCAGCCTTAAATCAGCTACACTGGAAGGTCTTCACTCCACATAGATTATGATTCATCTACGGAAGCCCAGATAGAGCCCCTTCACCTGCTTGTTCCCTATCTCTACACACTAGCCTTCCCCGGAGGCCATGTCTAAGTAGGGCAGAGTTTCATACAACTGGTTTGGAGGAGTGCTTGGATGCTCAGATACTCTGGTGAGGGTCCCACGAACCTTCCAGCCCATCCTCATAAGAAGGAATGGTGATAGTCAACCAACTCAGCTGTAGTGATCTTTTATAAATAGATATAGCTGATCAGACGAAAATGGTGGCAGTTTAGCCCAAAGGATAGTTCCACACCTCAATGCACAATTATATATACATGTGTATATGTAGATTTATTATGTGTATATGTAGATTTAGTAAATATTGGCTTGAATGCATTTTATGAACTGTTATATGAATAAATCACTGAACAGATGGCAAGAACCAGGGAAATAAAGACTTTGGTGAACGTGCTGCCAGGAGCCTCACAGATAGTCCAAGTTTCACCACTGTCTCCCACATATAAAAGGCCTAGTTCGGTCCCATGGAGGTTCCATAACTGTTGGTCTAGAGTGCCTCAGTTTCGATGAGCTTGGTTCAGTTGTCTCTGTAGATTTACTTATTCATCATGATCTTGACTTCCCTTTCTCATATATTCACTCCTCCCTCTCTTCGATTGGATTCCCAGAGCTCAGTTGTGGATCTCTGTCTATATCTGCTTCTGTTAGTTGCTGGATGAAGGTTCTATGATGACAGTTGAGGTATTCACCAATCTGATTACAGGGAGGGCCAGTTCGGGTTCCCTCTCCACTATTGTTAAGAGTCTTAGCTGGGGTCATTGTTGTATATTTTTGGGAATTTCCCTAGCATCAGGTTTCTCCCTAACCCCATAGTGTTACTCTCTACCAAAATCTCTCAATCATTGCTCCCCCACTCTTTTCCTCTCTCCCCTTGACTATCATGTTACCTCATGACCTCATCTCCCATCCCCTGCCCTTACTGCACCCTCTCAGGCACAGTTTTCCCAGGAAATCTCACCTTATTTCCTTTCCCTGGGATATCCATGTATCCCTCTTAGGGTCTTCCTTTTTACTTCATTTCTCTGGAGCCGTGGATTGTAGCCTGGTTATTCTTTGCTTTACATATAATATCCACTTAGAGTTGAGTACATACAATGTTTGTCTTTCTGAGTCTGGGTCACCTCAATCAGGCTTTTTCTAGTTCCATCCATTTGCCTGTGAATTTCATGATGTTATTGCTTTTTACCACTGAGTAATAATACTCCATTGTGCAAATGTACCACAAATGTACCATTCTTCAGTTGAGGGGCATATCGGTTGTTTTCAGGTTCTGGCTATTACAAATAATGCTGCTTTGAGCGTATTTAAGCAAGTGACCTTGTGGCATGATTGAGTATCCTTTGGGTATATGCCCAAGAGTGGTATTGCTGGATCTTGAGGTAGATTGATTCCCAATTTTCTGAGAAACTGTAATACTTAATTTCCAAAGGAGTATTACTCCTTTGCATTATTTTCAGATCAACAACCCTTGAGATAAAAAAANAAAAAAAAAAAAAAAAAAAAAAAAAAAAAAAAAAAAAAAAAAAAACCTTGTAGTCTGAGCTTCCTGGTTTTGTCCGGAAAGTACTAGAAATGGTACATGTGACTTTAGGCCTGTCTTCTGTGCAAACCATTCTCAGCATTTTCAAGTTCAGATGCTGCTGCACTCAATTTTGAGTTCTGTCCTCCAGGAAACGAAGTACAAACTCACTTAATTTGGGGACAATAGCTTGGTAAACTGTCCCATGTTTAAAATGAATCACTTGAAAATGTCAGTTAGGAAGTAAAGCAAAGGATGTTTAAATCACCTGCCCCTTCTGCAGCCACAGAGCAGAGTCAGAGGAAGACTATTCATAAAGGTCTCCTCTGGGAAGAACCGTGTCCTAACCTGACTCGCTCTGCTCTAAAAGCCATCAGCCTTCAAGGGAACACAAAGTCATCTTCCTTCCCAGCGGTTCAACACACATTCCCAAGCCCCCGGCACCTCCACAATGGCCAGAACATATTCAAACTACCATTGCGCTACAGAGGTTTCCTGCCACCGTTCATAATTTACTTGTCAGGGGTTGTGAAAGACATTATTACCCTTCCGATCAAAGGGTTTTCTTTTGCCTGTGTTTAGAATTATTTCTCCTTGTTTCAATAATGTTTTTGTTAAACCACAAAAGTTGAGAAATAATAATAGAATGTTGCCTAATTGAATATGTCACCATGACAGGAGGCACAAAGATCCATTTTAACACGGACTTGTTTGCTGGTCACCATGATGGATTGATTGCCTTCATTATGGTTGCGGTCGGCATTTCTTTTGCCTGCTCTGTTCTCTTCGGAGCCCAGCTCCACTGAGCTGTTGAAATCTTGTGATTCAAATTACCCACCAACTCGTCATTCTTCAGCACGGCTGTACTTGAATTGTTGGTACTATTCCAAATGCCAAGAGACTGGACAGAGTTCTGAAAACTTACACTGAAAGCCATTTTTACAATAGTTGAGCATAAAGAGCACAGCCTTTTCACCAGGGTAGTAATCAATTCATCATGGGTACTGGACACGGGTTGTTTGTCTCACCTGTTCCTTCTAAACGTCTTTCCTGTACAACCTGGCAGGAAAGTCAGAATTCACAAAGTGGGAAGCAATATCAGAAAAAGAGAGAAAAGGTCAGGGAGAAAACTCCTAATCTGTTAACATTAACCCTACAGAAAATAATGAGACAGGGAATGTAGGCAGGCACCAATGTAATTATCATTACAAGGGGTTTGGCCAAACATTTTTTTCCTACTCAGTTGGAGAAAATACACTAACTGTGCTTCAGAGACATCTAACTTTCCAGGTCATCTCATCTGGAAATGACTTTCTTTGTCTTTTAAACCTTTCCTTTCCTTTAAGAGCAATATTTTTATGCACCACATGTTCACCATACTGCATCTTCCATCTCCCAATTCTCTATCACTCTGCCTTCTGTATGGATGCCTGTATCCTATTACACAAGAAACTTTCCCTGGAAAACCTGATTATTATAATGGTGACTCTTTATCTCTTTCACCTCAAGGCTGCAGCTGCCATATTGAAGTGAAGTTCTCTGTTTCCAGGTAGCAGACAACGCAGGAAATGAGGTGAAGCAGACCTAGAACTTGGTCGTTGTGAATGGGTAGCATGCAATCATAGTTCCAACTCTGGCCTGCTTTTCAGGCAATCTTCTAACAGTGCAGGCACATAAAATATGGGGCTGAGCACTGGTTCCTGAGTATATGGTATGTTTCAAGGTTTGATATTTCCAACTTTGTTTCAGTTTGTCTGAAGACTGACATGGGTAGAGCCTGTAGTCCCAGCACTTGAGGGATAATGGCAGGATGAAGATGTGATGATGAATGTACAAATTAGTGCTTCTCAAGATTTGATGAGTGCAGGTGTCATTTGGGGGTCTAGAAAAGAGTTTGAAGATCTGGGGTAGAGACTGACACCTCACACTTCTAACACATTCCCTGTTGATATTTTGCTGCTAATCCCTAGACCATACTTGGCTTATCAAAAGTGCCGTTTATCTTTTTGAAAGAAGAGAAACCTTTTGAGGTGACTACAAGAAGACTTGTGTGGAAATACCATCCACTGGCCCTGTGAGCATACAAAATCTTCCATCTGTGATGCCAAACAAGGTGTGGGCCAGTTGCACTGGGCAACAGGCCAGCCTCCATGTCCAACAGGCATTTCACTCTTTGCCAGCAAGTTCCTTGGCAGAAATGGGAAATGCACATGTTCGGCCAAAATTTCACATGTTTTCCTCCTCATTTTTGTACCAATAAATTCTGTACAAGCATCCCTTAATTTGCTCATTGATAAGTTGGTGTTTTTAAATCGGTTGTTGCATTAAAACAAACAAAACAAAAAAACCCCCAAAAAAAAACAAAAAAAAAAGTTAGACTCCCACTAGGGAGACAGGTAGGTTAACTGCAAATCTTCACCTCTCCTCTGGCTCCTACAAAACCAACCCTCCAGCGTTATCACCAACTCTGTAGCAGAAACTTGCTCTGGCCTGCCTTCCCACCCTGCACTTACCTCCAATGGATCACACAGATCTTTCCCTCCAAACTTCCTTACTGCAACTCCTTGCTTTATCCTAGACCTCCACTCCAGCAGGCTCTCCCTGTGAACTCATAGGCCACTTGGACCATGGGAACAAATAGGTCAATTGTAACCTTCACCTATCCTTCCTTTTCTCCATAACCAATTATCCTCCCCACCACTCTCTTGGATCCAAGAAAATATTTAAAAAGAACAAATAGGCTTCATCTCAGAGATGCCATGGTGGTTCAATATATTGGTAAATAGTGTAATCCTTCCTATAAGCAAACTAAAAGACAAAACCACAGGACCATTTCACTACATGCAAAAAAGGGCCTTTGAAAAACATCCAGCACTCCTTCATGATAAAAGTCCAGGAGGGATCAAGGATAAGAGGCACATACCTCAACATAATAAAGGCAGTTTATAGCAAGTCCATAGCCAACATCAACTTAAATGGAAAGAAACTCAAAGCCATTCCACTAGAGTCAGGAACAAGGAAAGGTTGTCTACTCTCTTAATTTTTATTCATATAATACTTGAAAGCTTAGCTAGAGTGTTGAAACAAGAGCGGCGGCGGGGCTGCGTCCCCAACACCCCGGCCGCTTGGCTAGCTCATGCCCGAAATAACAACACACAAACTGTATTCATTTAAGAACTGCTTGGCCCGGCTAGTTCCAGATTCTTATTGGCTAGCTCTTACATATTGTTCTAACCCATTTCTAATAATGTGTGTAAGCACCCCAAGGTGCGCTTACCGGGAAGATTCTAGCCTACTCGGAGGAGCTTCATTGCGTGCATCTGCCCGGGAGAGCTGAGCATGGTGCAGAGCAGAGTCTGCCCTCACTTCCTCTTCCGCCCAGCATCCTATTCTGTTTATTCCGCCCACCTATGTTCTAAGCTATGAGGCCAAGCAGTTGGTTTATTATTACTTAACCAATGAAATCAACAGATTGATATATGACACTCCCACATCACTAGAGCAATAAGACAACTGAAGGAAGTCAATGCAGGATAAGTAAAACAAGACTGAATAAAAAAAGAACTGCTGGCAGTGTCACCATCCCCAATGTCAAGTTGTACTGCAGAACTACAGTTAAAAACAAAACAAACAAGCAAACAGAAAACCCAGCTTGGCATTTGTGTAAAGACAGACACAGTGATCAGTGAAATGTAACTGAAGACCCAGACATAAATCCACACACTTATAAACACATGATTTGTGTTAAAGAAATCACAACCAGAAACACAGACTGGAAAAGAAAAAGATAGCATTTCCAGGAACACACATTGGAAAAGGAGATAGCATTTCACCTAATGGTGCTGGTCAGTGTGGATAACTGCATGTAGAAAAATCCAAATAGATCTATATCTATCACCTTGCAAAAAACTCAACTCCAAATGGATCAAAGACCTGAGCAGAAAACCAGATACAATGAACCTGATACAAGAAAAAGTGTGGAATACCCTGAAACTCATTGGCAAAAAAAAAAAAAAGCCTTTCTGAAACATTAGTGCAGACGCTAACATCAATAATTAATAAATGGGACCTCATGAAACTGAAAATCTTTTGCATATAAAAAGCAAACCATCATTCAGACAAAGTGGTAGGCTACAGAATGAGAAAAGATTCTTACCAGCTACACTACACATATTATATGGAGATGAGATCTAAAATAGATAAAGAACTAAAAACAAATAGGAAATAAATAATATATTTTTTAAAATGTGGTACAAATCTAAACAGAACTCTCAAAAGAGGAAACTCAAATGGCTGAGAAACATTTAAAGAAATATTCAACATCCTTAGTTCCCGGGGAAATGTAAATCAAAACTGTTTTGAGATTTCATTTTACACTTCTCAGAATGGCTAAGATCAATAAAACAGGTGACAGCTCATGCTGATGAGGATGGGGAGCAAAGAGAACACTCATCCATTGCTGGTGGGAGCGCAAACTTGTGCAGTCACTACAAAAATCAATGTGGTAGTTACTCAGGGAGATCAGAACCCATCTACTTCGAGATCCAGCTATACCACTCTTGGGCATATATATACCCAAAGACACTTCACCCTCCCACAGAGACACTGTCCATCCATGTTCACTGCTGCTCTATCTGTAATAGCCAGAAACTGGAAACAAGCTAGATATCCCTCAACAGAAGAGGAGATAAAGAAACACATGGTACATTTACACAATGGAATATTATTTAGCCATTAAAATAAATGACATCATGAGATTTGCAGGTAAATGGATAGAACAACTAAAGAGCATCCTAAGTGAGATATCCCAGAGTCAGAAAGACAAATTTGATATGTTCACTTATATGTGGATAGCTGTTAAGTCAACAAAAGGAAAAAAAGAAATGATAGTGGTTAATCAAACATTTTAAAAGGAAATACAGCTATGAGAAAAACTACCCCTGTGGTAGTTTAAGTGAGATGTCATCCACCACCCATAATCTTAGACATTTTCACTTAGTCACCAGTTTGTGGCAGTGTTCTGGGAGGTGTAAGAGGTATGGCCTTGATGGAGGAAGTATGTCACCAGGGGTGAGCTTTAAGGGCTTAAGGCTTTGCCCTACTTGCAGTTTGCCCTAGCTGCTTGTGGTTCAAGATAGCTCCCAGTTCCTGCCACCATGCCTTCATTCTGTCATGAACTCTAACTTTTTGGAACTGTAAATCCAAATAAACTCTTTATCCTACTTGCCATAACTGAGAAGGAGGGACGATCAAGTGACAAGCCTTATGTGAGTACCCCAGAAAGAGTTAGATTTAAAGAGAAGGTAATGCACCCTCCCATACCTTTGCTGTATCAACAGTGCCTGGCAGTAGAAGTGGACAGGAGGAAGAGGTGCATTCATAGAGGTTTGTGAAGGTAAATTTTAATTATCCTCTTGACACAATCTAGGATCATCTGCCAAGAGAGTCTCAGGGTGTGATTTTCTACATAAAGTTGGCCTATGGGCCTATTTGTGGAAGATTGTTTTGATTGCCCTGTTATAGAAAGAACAACATCCCCCACATAGATGTGGGTGGCTCCAGCTTTGCTCGATTGTCTTCACTTTTGTTGATGAATTCATCTACCCCGTTCACTGCTGTTTTAGATTCCTGTACTGATTCTAGAAAGTGCTCTTTGGAATTCCAACAAGGACTGAACACCAGCTGCTCTCCAGGAATCATCTAAGCCTTCAGCGCCAGTCTGTGTCTATGGAGGTGCCTAGCTTCATGGACTGAGTAACTACCTGGGTCTCAGTCTCTTTGGTTTGAGATAACTTTTTATTGTTCAACTGTCTCATCTATATTGTGTAAGCCAATCTAATAAAAACACTTTTAGTATATATTGATTCTATCAGTTCTGTTCCTTTAAAGAACCCTAACACAGGAGCGATTGCAGGAATATTTCTTGGATGCTCTTAATAGATAAATAAACAGTGCTATTTATTGACCACTTATTCTGTACATACACTCAAGTATTGCCAGGACCCTCTAAAGCACAGATAGCCATTATCCCTATTTTTCAGGTGAGAAAAATGGAGACATTATTTAAAAAAAGATACAGAATGCACTCCCACATGCCTCAACAGTGGAAGGTCAGGTGGATCTCAGAAAACTGGCTCCAGCACTTCCCATTCTAATACTAGGTTTCTCTAGAGTCTCCAAAATTCTTGAGCCAGATTTCAGTTTCTATTCCATAATATCTAACTCCAGTGTTTCAGGGCATCTGGAAAGGGTTAATAAATCTCTTGATACTTGCAAAAGATCAATGGAAGGTCTTCATTAGAGGGTCTCACAGATTATATTTGCAAAACATTCAGTATTTTTTCAGTATATGAAACCACCATTAGTCCATGCTTACCCTCCAGAATAAGCCACTACAATCTAGAACAGTTTGAAAGCCATGTAGGGAAGTTTAGCAGGAGAAGCCAGGTTGCAGGGTTGGGATAGAGGACTATGACAGGAAGTTTATGCTCTAATCTGAGTTCTGTTACTCTTTCACCCCACATCTTATATTGCAAGTCCTATGTAATCCTTGTGGGAAATTTAGAAAGAATGATTAACCAATTAATCTTGTAAAACATTTAAATCAATGTGTAGTAAATAATACTTTGAAAGACAAGTGAATGTTGTACCATAGGATTTACCTATCATTGACAACATGATACTCATTTTATATTACTTTCAATAAATTATCATCCATCTACACAATCTGCATAATTTAATAATTAAAAATGACAAGTCAACATTTTACACAATAGAACAGAACTTGTAATCATTGTATTAAATCTCAAAAGGAAAACAGACATTTGCTAATTTCATAGTGTATAATTGAAGGACACATGTAAGATGAAAAGATTCATCAGGCCACAGTGGGGTGTTTAGGAATGCTGATGAGGGGGGGTCTCATTAGGGATCCCTCATACTTAGCTTTAGCTCTTCCTCACAACTCCCTCTAGCTAAGTCAGTCCTGTGGCCAAACACCCATTCTAGAGGCACTTCCTGTTCCTCTCCTTCGGCTCATTTTCTACATCCAGGTAAGGACATGACTTCAACCCAACACTGTATTTTGAGTAAAAGCTCTTTGTATTATTTTTAAATTTTTATTTTATGTGAATGAGTATTTTGCTCACGCGTATGTCTTTGTATCATATGTGCCATGTGTGCATGTATACTGTGCAGTGCCCATGGACTTGAGAAGATGGTATCAGATTCCCTGAAACTAGACTTACGGAGTTGTGAGCCAGTGAATAGGTGCGAGGAGGGGCACCTGGATCCTCTGTGAAGAGCAGCCAGTGATCTTAATTACTGAACCAGCTCCCTTGTCCTCCTTTATATTCTCGGGGACACATAAGTTTGAATCCTACCACTTTCCTTCCCTTACTTGTTTATCATTTATAGTCGGTGCCCTTTCCACCATCCTCCTACTTAGACCCTAGTTACACATATTCATTATTTTCTTTTTCTTCTCATTAAAAGGCTTCCTGCTATTACCTAGTCCCTTCATTAACTGCTTCCTCCAGTGACTCATTAAACAAACATTTATCAAGCATCCACTGTGTGACACCTATCTTACAAGTGTGGGGCAATGAGTGGATGCAATCACACAGATGTTTGAAATTTGGCTTCCACCTTCACTCAGGTGTTGTTCTTCAGTGTGCACAGCCATACCTAGGTCCTCCCTGAGCACAGCGTTGCCCTTTCGCAAAAACCCACTGTCATCCCGCCTAGGTCTGGTAACCTTTTATTCATTCTTCAGAGGCAGAAGGATGATAGCATGGCAGAATTCTGATCCCTACTGCAGTGTTTACATGGCATTCCTGGGGCTTCTTATTGCTTGACTTATTACGGTGCCTTATAATTATTTGTCTGAGAGTTGGAGCAACTTGCCATCTAGACAATGTCATCTTTTGTCCTCCTCATCATTCTAGGTCACATTTCCCGATTAAGACATTTAAAAAGAAGGGCATGGTAAGCAATGCATGCTCTGTGGGATAAAAGAAAAACAAAACGTGGTAGGGACAGCTTCCTAGGGGTTGTGCTAACAAGAATTAAATAGTGTTTAAGATAAGAACACGGGTGCCCCTGACTTGCAGCTGCCTAGGAATCCTTAGACCCAAGAACTGGAGAACGTTGCCTAATTTTAACCTAAAGCAGCCATTCTCTGAGAACATAAAACTTCATAATCTAGGACTGGTCATCCTATACACTTAATGTTCATAGAATGACGTAAGTCGGTTCAGCAACGCGAGCATAATTTGAGGCCACGCCCACGCTCATCAAGCAGGCAGACACAGGGCTCCTGTTGCTAAGCCAGGCAACACCCATAGAAGAACCAATGCAGGTCGTCTGAGAAACAGCCAGCTTCGTCCTCATGCTGAGGGAAAATATCATTAAATTTTTAAAAGGAAACAAAACAAATTGAAAAATAGTCTGTGCTAGCTAAAGGCTTCTTTTAAAGCACCAACTGTCATTTCAAAAACAAATCGCATCAGGTATTCTGGTTTGGGGCGTTATTCCAGTCCAGGATGACTGATAATATTGGGAAGAGAGGTAAGCTGGGAATGAAAAGGCCGGCGGGTGAAGGGGGAGAAGGGGGGTGATGGAGAGAGGGATCATTAATTTACCTTCTTTGGGGGCACCAGTCCAACCCTCCAGTTCCCTGACTCTTTCCCACCCATCCCTCTGTGTGCTCCGGGTTGTTCCAGTCCGGTCTCCCGTTCTCCACAAATAATAAAAAGGGGGTGGGGGAAGCCGCTTATTGGTTGTTAATGTGTTTGAGGGATGTGGAGGGGGTTAGCTTCCTAAATCGGAATTCAAGGGAGAAAAGTCCCCTTTCTCTGGAATCAGAATCTGCCACAGCAGGTCTCTGAAAAGATGGAGTGAATCTCTGAGGGTCAGGATAAGGTCTGAGAGTAGGGAGATGGCCCTGAGAGAGGATTCCTCGGTGTTCCCAGGTATCAAGGAGGAAAGCAGAAACCCCGGTGCCGGTACCCACTTGAGCTTTGCCCAGCTGCCTTGTGCATGAATAAAACAGGCAACCCCACTCAGCCTTCCTAGGAGCAGGCCTCTACCCCAGCCGGCATTGCTTTCTCTTCCACCTAATTCCCATTCATCACGTCATGCCCTGGATCACAGCTCCCCAAAACGAAAGCACCAGGGCCCTGACACCAGGATCTTTGCAGAAGCTGTCCCTGGAGCGCCTGAGTGTGAGTGGGCGACTGGAGGGTTTCGGGGCGAGGAAGGGCGCCGGGGTTCAAAAGCAGAGTCATCAAAAGTAATGAGGCAGTTCCGCCCAGCTCTGCCAGCCAGGGGAGCAGAGCGCCCTTTCAAATTGGCTGTCCCAGCTCGGCAGCTCCAATAACTTGGTCACATAGTGCTGCAAGCAAATTGCTCTGACAAGGCTGTAACTGTTGTAAGGGTTCAAGGGTGCCGGCCACTAGGTCAGCGACTGCCAATCACACCGACCGAAAAAGCCGCTCATCGAGCCTGTGATTTCTACCTAGGCCGCAATTATCCTCGACTATTCCGGTACTGCGGCAGCTCCTCTGATTAAACCTGCCTCCCTTTTACATCTCTTTCAGAGCGCGCTCCACACACTAATTAGTTGCGTGCTCTCCACTGAGATGTCAGACCCTCCGTCAATTTATCTCTATTTCAGCCTGCTCAGAGTGACTTCCCCAGTTATCAAAATTTAATCATGCCTTCAAAAATGTTGAAAAGTGGTCATTAGAGGCAAAAGGCCACAGGATACAATATTCATTTTTCTCTATCTTCCAGCCATCCAGCTGGCATCTATAATGGATATCCTGGGGGCTGTGAGAACGCGTTGATTTATGCAACCTCGGCCCTGCTCTGACTGTGCTCCGCCAGGCTGCCTGAGAGAACAGGCTTTAACAAGGTCTGAGGTGGAGGACATTAATCACGGCAGCATTGTGTGTGGAAAGGGTGCCGTGTAGTCAAAGAACCCCCTACAGTAGGGCAGTTAGGTTTTTTTTTTCTTTTTTCTTTTCTTTTTTTTTTTCCTTACCACCTTCTCGGTGATAAAAGAGTTTGACAATTGATTAGACCTTTCTGTAACCTTGCAGTACTGTGAAATGCTGAAAGAAAAGAGGGAGAAAGTGATTCTCACACTGGCGGTTTTAAATGTGCAATAACTTTACGAGTCTTGACTGAAACTGGCTATCAAAATCAGTCCGGACTCAATGCCATCTGAAAAAAAGAAGATCTTCCTTGGAATAAGAGCTCTCTCGGCCAGTGTGTCGGAGTCAATCATAGGCACCGGGGTCCCGCGGTGACTGCGGCTGCCTCATGGTGGGTTCTGATAAAAATCACATCTGATAAGTTCACCTCTGTCTACCTGCTTGGCTGGAGAGATGGTTTTAGTCAAAAATCAACAATGATGAGCTGAAATTTATCAGCAACTAGCGACTGCTTTTAACCTGATCCATTTTCTTTGGAATGCCCGAGACCAAGGCTCCTTCTGGCCTCAGGCATTATACCCAAGCCTGAGGAAGCCCAGGGATCTGGATGCTCCCTCAAGTGTCATGAGTGTACTAGTTACCTGTCCCTTCTGCCCTGACACACCTAATCTCATTGCCCAGGCGGCTTCAGGCCGTTCTTGCCCCAGCTACTCAAAGCAAAGTCCCCTAAGATCACACAATAGGCAAGGCGATTTCTGAGATCATATACATATGGGTAACATTTTAATAGACTGATTAGGCAATATTATAATATTTATTAATATATACGTATAAATGTGTGTACATGTGCACAATATTATTGTATTTAGGAATACATATGCATGTGTATGTGCAATAACAATAAAGAAAAAGAGGCCGTGGATTTGAGAAGGGAAGAGTAGAGAAGAGAAGAGAAGAGAAGAGAAGAGAAGAGAAGAGAAGAGAAGAGGAAAAGAGAAGAGAAGAGATGGGTGCGTGAGAAGGCTTGGAGGAAATTTCCTTTCTCCGAGGAAAGGGAAGAGAGAAATGGTATAACTATATTATAATTTCAAAAATAGTAAGATAAATATTTAAAGTGGGGAAACTGTCCTGGCACTTTTTGTTGTTTCTCTTTTTTCTTTTTGTCTCTTTGAAATGCATGTGACTGAGGATCAGCAGACTGTAGACATCTTACAAAGGTCTGTGACAGAGGAGAGTCATCACGGTGGACCTGCAACTCTTCCCTTCTTGCCTGATAATTCAGCCTGGCCCGGAACAGCAAGTGGAATGTCCAGTGGAGAACTACATGAAGCTGTGGCTGAACCACTCATGTCTCGACTTCGGGGTGCTGAGGGAGGTGGAGAGCTGAATGATACACAGCAGCTGTGGAGCATGCGCCCTGACCAGACTCCCCCATCTCAGAGAAGATTGCATCTATGAGAAAGTCTGGGCGGAAGGCCCAGTAGGAAGAGCCAGCAGGACAGGAACAAGTAGAGTTAGTGATTTCCTGATTCTCAGTCTCACCTCTGGTCCAGTATAAACTACATTCTGGGAAAACAGAAAAGACTGCGGCCTGCCTCGCACTGGTTTATGCTGTAGAAAGTGACGAGAGGACTGCATAAATCTGCTTTACAATGTTTCTTCCCACAGTGCATCTGTCTTCAGGAGCCAATCATGATGAGCCCCGCAAAGCTCTAGCCACACCCACTGACATCAGGTATTTGGTTAGGCTTCACTTTCCAGTTCATAACTGCACGCGCCCGGATTCCTAGCCTCTATCTTAATCCCATTAGCATTTTATATTTCTCTCTAGGGCTGGGATTAAAGGTATATACCATTACTACCATTTCTGGGATTAAAGGTGTGTGTCACCACTGCCTGGTCTGTACGGCTGAACAGTAGCACTATTTTAGTCTTTGATCCTCAGGAAAGATTTATTTATTAAGATACAAATGAAATATCACTACAAGTTCGGGCATTTTTCAACTGAGGAGTTAGCAAAGTAAGAGTTGTCTTTGGCTTGCTTTTTTTGTCTCTCTGATCTTTCAGCATTTACCCCGATATCTGGCTCTGAGTTTTTATTATAAAGACCAATTAGAACTCATGCAACAATGGAGCTTGACTCTAGTATTTTTTTTAATTTATTTTTAAAGCTATTTTTTTTCTCATTTTACATGTCAAATCCAGTTTCCACTCCCTCCCCTCCTCCTGCTCTCTGTTTTAGTGGGTGTTCCCATCATGCTAGTGACCTCTTTGCTCATATTATCACTCCTCCTACTCTTTGACTGGACTTTGGGAGCTCAGAACAGGCTCTGGTTTTACCATTATAGACATTCATCCTTGTTATACTCTGTTCTTTTGGAGTTCAGAATATTCTCCCAATGCAGGACAGTGTGGTTACTACTCACTCTGGATGTACCACTGACCCTGAGAAAAGAAAGATGCATATAAAGTTAAAAAAAAAAAGTTGTGAACTAATAATCCCTTAAATGCCCAAGCAAAACAATAACTCTATCAAAGAGCTATGTTCCCAGCCTGTCATGTGATGTGGGGGGTCCTTCTGTCTATGTGTTGCTTTTATTGGTTAATGAATAAAGAAACTGGCTTGGCCTATAGCAAGGTAGAACTTAGGCAGGGAAAGCTAGGCTGAATACTGGGAAAAAGAGGGAAGAGTCAGAGAGAAGCCATGTTGTCCTGCCGGAGACAGACACCAGAACTTTGCCCTATAAGCCATAGCCTTGTGGTGATACATAGATTAGTAGAAATGGGTTAAATCAAGATGTAAGAGTTAGCTAATAATACATTTTCTGTGTGGTTATTTCAGGAGTCTGGGCGGCTGGCAAACAAACAAGCAGCCTCCTTACGACAGTCATGGAAGCATTTTCCAGCAAGGATGCTTAAATTAGGATCTGTAATCTATGTCCCCTTCCCTCACAAGGAGGGACACAAGGGGACATTGCACATTTCTTAAAAAGATTTGTTTTGTCTTTTAACACTTATGTGTGTCTGTGTATAGGTATGTGTACATGAGTTCAGGTGCCCATGGAAGTCAGAACAGGATGCCAGATCCAGATCCCAGGAACTGAAGCTGAAGTCAGTACTGAGACACCTGATGTAGGTTTTAGGACCTGAATTTGGATCCTCTGCAATAGCAGTGCATGCTCTTAACCAATGAGCAAGCCCTCTCTATCTATAGCCCCCATTTTACAATTTTTTAATAATTTTCAAAAAACTTAAAACATTGGGTGCAAAAATATTTCCTCCTTGTTTTTACTACCCTCTAGCTGTAATTTAGCATTTCATTCTGTTACAGACTACTAATAAGCACTTTAGCTTCAGCAGGACTTATGACTTTGTCACCAACAGAAATGGCAAATATTGTCACATCACACCACATTCATTCCAGAGAACTCAAAACAGCATTTCAGTTTGTCTCTTTGCAAGTATAGCTATTATTAGTCCCGAGGCATTTATTAGTCCTGGTGCATTTATTGCTCAGTGCATTTGAGAAAGTGAACATATTGCTGTGCTGAGTGTTTGTAATGCTGTCTTTCAGAGTTACTCATTTCTTGTGAAATACTGTGTGCACTTTCACAGCCCCCTTCTACAAGTGCTTCCTGGGCTCTCTACACTGTGTGCAGGGTCACTGATCCCTGCATACACAGAAGCAATTAAGAATATTGTTGTAATGCCGGGCGATGGTGGTGCACGCCTTTAATCCTAGCACTCGGGAGGTAGAGGCAGGCGGATCTCTGTGAGTTCGAGACCAGCCTGGTCTACAGAGCTAGTGCCAGGACAGGCTCCAAAGCCACAGAGAAACCCTGTCTCGAAAAAGCAAAAAAAAAAAAAAAAGAATATTGTTGTAAGGCTGGGGGTACAGCACCATAGAAGAATGTTATTCTAGGATATGGAAGGCCCTGGGTTCATTCCCTGGCAGAGAAGAAGAAAACCACATTGATTTTGAAAGAATCTGGATGTTGTTTCATAAAATGGACATTATGAGAAAGAAATGGGTTCTTGAGAATCTCCCATTTACATGTGCTTCCACAAAACTCTGCTTTCTCATTTATACACACATGTCAAGTGATCATAGTGGTAACATTTTGCATGGTAAGCTTCAGTGTCATAGTGATCCAAAGCTCGTGATAAGTTTCCTTACCCAGATGGTAACTACTTTATCGTAGGATCTATGGTGGTCAAAGAAAACAACAACAACAATGCACATGCACACACAACCTCTCTACATACACATACACAAAACACCATAAAAATATAGCACACACATACTAATGCACACATAACCCCACATGCATATATATATATATATACACGCACATACGCAAACACCATACATATACCATGACACATGTACACACACACACACACACACCATACATACCACATATACACAATATATATACCCATATTCATGCACAGGCAAATATAGCACCCCTCACACAGGAACAATACATATACACATATACAACATACAAATGCACAATATATACATATGCCACATGTACAACTGTCACACACACACACACCACAACACACAATGTATAGTGACCAAGTGACAATGCAATTTGTTCTTTCCACTTGAGACTTGTAGAGTGAGCAGGATAGAATTAATAATTATACCATGACAATAGTTGCAAACTAGAACTGTCTTCAATAACCTATTTATTGTGTGCTTGATAATTCATGTAGTACTAATAACTAACATATATATAGTTATATATTCATTTTGAGCCATTAAACAAAACTTTTCTATCATAAATATATTAAAAGAAATGGGAAGAGTCAACATATTAGCTATGAAACACTTTTATGTGAATAAGTCTGTTGAGATTCCAAAGCTGACATATGAAAGCAAAAATAGAGGTAGGACCTATGTCTTAGGATTCAGTGACTTAGTCTTTAAGTTAAGCAGATCTACCTTCAGCCCAAAGTGAAATGCACAAGAATTTTAAATTAGTGGCATCAAAAATTCTTTGCTAAAGCAAGAATTAACCTTGAGGAGAAGTCATGTAACTAGCCACATAGCATGCCAGCTGTTTGTATGCAATAAATTTAATGTACCATTTCTATCAATTATGGGTATTAAAAGATATAAAGGTAAGCACTATTGGGGAATATTACCACATATTCAACCTACCACTCAAGAAACCACTTTAAAGCACACAAATAATTTAAAGTAAAGAATATAGAGTATTTTACATCCTGAGTCTTAGAGTTAAAGGCCCATCATCTCTACACAGATTATCTTTATACTTCCTTTATTCCAGTTTGCATCAATATCCCCTCAGCACTTCTACTTTAGCTCCCTTCCTGCATGTTCTTGCTTACTACATATCATAGTGCAAGTTCTTAAGCAATTCATGCATTGTCTCTAGCTTAGGTATTGAAATGTGTAAAAAATAACATTATGGATTACTTAGAACTAGAAGGTTCTGATACTATATATATAATATACATATATACATATATATATATATATACACACACACACACACAAACAATACAATTGCTTTGGATGTGTTTCAATATCTAATAGCCTGTCAAACTAGGCATGGCATATGTTCAACTGTGTTAATGTCTCTACTCTTCAATACTGTTAATCAAGAGTCATCTCCATCAGGAACACGTTGAGTGTGGTGCATCAGAAGACTATTAATGGCATCCCAAGCAAGCCTTATTGTGCATCTGAAAAACACTGAGATTTTAAGATACACATGCTCGAGTCATTCTAAAATTGTTCAAAAATTAGTGTGACTCAAATTAACTATGAAAAGAAGAAAGTAAGATTTCAGAGAGAAATTTAGAAATGTCCATGACCTTGAGGAAGCAGTAGAGTTTAAGCAACAGTTATAGAACTCTGTATCCTAAATCAACAAAGGAAGCATTCTTTTTGAGGAACTATAGACTCTACATCTCCACAGGACACACCACGGACTAAACCATTCAAAATTGAACTCTGTGGCCATAAAATAAACAAAGCAAAAGTCAATAACAAAAATACAGCAAAAAAAATTCCAAATACTTAACATACTTTAAATTTGTTTTAGGTTGAAAATGAAGTCACAAAGGCTATTTGACAAGTGCATTGAACCCACTAAAAATTACAACACATTTTAAAATCAGTTAAACACTACTATATTCTGGAAACAAATAGATAGTAATGAGTACATGTATTAGCAAACAGGAAAAGTTTCCGGTCATAATACAATCTCCCTCTTCAGTATCCTACATAGAAAACAATCCCAGGACAATCAGAGCAAGTGAAATAATAAGCTAACTAGAACCATTATGATAAGGCAGGAAGACAATAGAGAAAATACATGAAACAAAGACCTGGTTCATAAAAACGTGTCAGGAAGACTGACATTCCAGGCAGAACTGACAAAGAAAAAGGGAAACACAAATTAGAGAGTTGTTCTTTTAGAAAGGCAAATAAAAACAACAGAATCTAAATTATAGTACTTTTAAAATCCACAATAATAGTCTTAGAAGATTAAAATGTAAGCAAGCTTTAATACCATGACAATAAAGACATCAAAGTCAGGAGGAGATTTTCCGGGATGCATTGTTTTATAACATGGCCTCAAATCCTTTAGGCTCCTACAGCTGTATGTGCAGCGCCCACCCCTTGACCTTAAGTCTAGGAAGGCAGAGCATCAAAGCCCATGAAGCTCAGAATTGCTCTCTTGTTCTATGAGTCCCAAGGCACTGAATAAAACGAAAGGACTGCTTTCCAGCCATCATTCTTGAGAGGCCATATCAAGATCACAAGTCCATTCTCAGGCCATCACAATCCAGACACTATGCAAGAAAGTGAAGAAGCAATCTGTTTTGGGTCACCTTCAGCCATCCTTGTCATGACAACTGAAGACCAAAATATGAGGAAATAGAGATAAAACACTTGTGTCTTGCCTTTTCAAAATTTCTAACTCACAGAATAACTAAATAGAATAAGCTGGATTTCATCTGATGCCTCTAGATTTTAGGACAGTTTATTATACCATGTCGATTAGCAGAACATAGCATTAGCATCATTTAATACCTCGAACTCTTCAACATCATTTGTGTTGCAATGAGACAGGCAAAGGACATCTTTTACTCTTTACCACAAGCAATGTACAGCTAACATGCAGATACAAACAATTCTCTTCAAACATTTTACGCATTTTATATTCTACTCAAACTTCTGTTCTTAAGATAGCATTTCGAGAAGATTCTCAGAAGAAATCTGTGATGTTTTAGCGAAGTCTCATGAAGTTGCCCATTTCCATTTCTGGCACCACCTCCACACTTGCCACTATCACTAAGCTTCCATTCTGCGAGAGATGCTAATGAGCACAGGTCCTACTGGCGCCATGAAAATGACCAGTGGCTAATCTGTTTTGTCTAGTTTTATGGAAATAGAAGCTCCTGAGATAAATATTAGAATATTTCTTTCCAATCTTCTTCACTTTAGCACTAGTGAAAGGTTGGCTTATTGAAGCTGAATTCTGTCTCTGCCTCTGTTTGGTTTCGTGACCCAGAAGAAAACCACTTCAAATGAAGTCAGTGTTATGGAATCGAGACTTTTGCAACTAACAGATACAAAAGTTCCCCAGCTAGCTCATCCACTGAACGAGGCAGAAAGGAGTCAGGTAGTTCCCTTGCTTCGTGCCCCTTGTGCCAGTTCACCTGCCCCTACCAGAGCCAGCTCTACTGTTTTGCCAGCCAAGGTGTGAGGCCTCCTCTCCCAGTGCTGCGGTTGGTGAGGGACAGAGCCAGCTTTCCCGCCCCTGCAGATAGGGTCAGAAAGCATAGCTCCTTAAATTAGAGATCACAACTGTTATATGGGATCAGATAACTAAATGCTATATGAATATAGTACATTTTAGCAGTTTCTAAATATGCAACAAGCAAAACTCAGTTCAAAATCAAACATGTTGCTGATTCTGCTCAGCAATGTTGATCGTGGGAATCACTACAGCCTCAGTCCTAAACACTCTGAGAATCCTCTGCTCTGTTCATGACATCTCCCATGGAACTCCGATACAATGCCCAAAGCAGCCTGGCCAGATTTGGAACTACTGATGTGTTGATTTTCAGAGGCTGTATGACACATAAAATAGTTTATGCTCCGGAAACACAAGAGTTCCGTTATGGAAAATCAAGACTTTAATATTTCCTTAGCATGCATATATCAAACTAATATGTCTCTGAATGGATTTTGTTAAAATGTTTGATTTATAAAATTACTTTTGGATTTTTGACTTGAATTTTATAAAAATTGTTAAATAAATGTTGGCATCGAGTTACAACAGAATTTCTTACATGGCCCTACATACACTTCTATTATTTTGTACCATGTATTTCTGCAAAGCAGGATTCTCAGCATTAAGGACTATAAAGCCAGAACATCAGTTAACTCTAAAGTGTTGAGGATTTAAATCTTTACATAAAAATAAACAAGCACAGCATCTCATTAGCTTATAAATTTCCTTTTGTCTTTAAGAAATGAAAACAATTATATGTATTCCAAATACTTTAAAAAATAAATCTCTTTATGTTCTTTTAGCTCTAAATATTTGGTTCATATATCTTTTTGTATGTTGATATATCTGTGGTCTTGTAAAAATATCTCAGATGGAAAGGAATCATAAGTTGAAATATTTTCTGAAGCCATAATGAAAACCATGAAAAAGCAGTTGCATGCGCTGATCACTAGTACACACGGGATTTTAAACATCAGTAGAAACATGTTTACCTTTCTGAAGAATGTAAATTAAAAACACTGCAAAATGCAGCTTGGTACTTAGACCAAAAGGAATTATTTCCCCCCCTTCTACTAATCACCCTTCTCTACAGCCTCTTTTCCCATAAGCACGGATATATAAGAAAGCTGTAATTTTCATTAAAAGACTCATGCAGATTCATAGCCAAATCTATATAGATTACAGAACTGAAGAGCAAACAGACAAGCCATGAAATAGAGCTCATGCCCCGTGTGTGTCTGCTTTCTAGATCAGTGTCAGCAGGTTAGAATGGGCACTGCTGATACGAACTGCCGGAAAGGTATGTAGTACAATCAAGAACAAGTTTTCTCCCTATGTCACACTCTTTGTCCTCAAAGAAACAGTGACACAGATTCAAACTCAGTCATCTACTATCCATTAAAGACAAGGTTTAGGTGGGGTTTGGGAACAGCAGATAATAAAGAGAATAACCATTTGACTGAGCTACCTTATTTAAAGATATACAACCCAGTGTAACAGGGCATTAAGGAGTTGCCTTGCCTTGTTTTCATCTAAAGTATAGAAATAATGTCCAACATGGAGAGGAGCTGTGAGGATATGAAGGACTTACACACATAGAGATGGGGTCTATTGGATGCTTCTTGAACTCCTCACCCGTGATAATAAACATTGTCAGAAAAACACAGAGACTTTGATTAGTATAGTAGTGGGTAAACTCAATGAGTGAGTATTAAATTAGGGATTGACTTAATTTTCAGATACTAATAGAGACAGGAAAAATGTGAAACTCTTCATGGACAAGATAAATCTAGGGCAGACTACAGCAGTACCGGATTTTCTCAGTTTCAGTAGAAATAGGCTGTATATAGGGTGCTTAGGAAGTGCAAAATAAAAAATAAATATGGTTTGTGTGTGTGTGTGTGTGTGTTGCTTTGTTGTTTTCATGCCAAAGTTTCTCGGTGTAGCCCTGGCAACCTAGGAACTCTCTCTGTAGACCGAACCGGCTTTGAATTTAGAGATTTGCTTGCCTCTACCTCCTAATGTTGAAATTAAAGACATGTACCACCATGCTTGGCCCCCAAAATTTTTAAGTTGCATTTGGAAGAACACAGAAATGAGAATAATATAGAACAAGGAAACATTAATCACATGTCCCAGTAACTCATACTGTGTTTTCCAAGGTATTCACAAAGACACCCACAAAGGAAAAAAGGTCGCTGCTGTCTGAGAATGTATCTTACACATTTCATGTTGATGCAAAATGCTTGGGGCTGGGTACTTTATTCAGGGACTTATTTTATTTGTCATGCTGGTGGCTGGACAGTGTAAACATCATGATGCTGCCTCCTCATGAGAGCCTACCGACTGCAGTGAAACATGACTAAGAAAGAGCGAAAGCCAAGCAAGTGGGGAACTCATTTCTCAAAGCCCACTCTCTAAAGAACTTATATACTCTGTAAGATTTGACCTATTCTCTGGAGACAACATACATCCACTCCAGAAGGTGGTGCCCTGTGACCCAATATACTTGTACAAGATCTATCCCAAGGGTCCTGCCACTTCAGGAAAGTTTCCCAGTGTCTGCTGTAATCTCTCCTGATGCAAAGGATCAATGAAATGAAGAATTGGTTTTTTGAAAAAATTTTATTGGTAATAAACTCATCATCTAGATATGTATTTATAATGAGTGGTATGCCAAGCTCGGAAGGAAATTTGAAGGACAGAAAGATTATCTGTTGCACTCCTATTGTTGCTCTTCTCTCCGTTGTTCAGCAATGTTCTGCTGTCATCATATAAGTACAATGTACTGGCATGCAGTGCCATTGATCTGGCGGTGATTGTGTCTTGCACTCATCCATCCTTCACAGATTAATTGGTCCATGCGAAGAACCATCCAGATACATTGTAAAGAGATTAGCTTAGACGGCCAGAGTATGGAATAAGAACAATACTGCTCCAGAAAAAAATTGGATCCGTGCAAGTGTGTTTTGATTTCTACGCTGATTTTCTGTAAATTCTCTGGTGTTTTTCTTAAAATAAAAGTACTTTTCTCTGAGTAGCAAAAATTATATCTGTTGATATAGCTTGTTTGTAAACAGAATCTGTTTGACTGTATATGTAATATACTGACAGACTAACATTGCCATTTTAGCTACAGAAAACTAAGTTAATTATAGCATTTTATAGTTTCCTAGTGCTAACATGCAAGCTTAGCGTTTGTGCCTTTATTCTTCATATAGTATCCAAATGATACAACTTATTCGAAGAAGCTTGAACTCCCAGGTCAAATGTGATGACTCATAGTTTTGATAACTGCATCTTACATCAATATATCAACAAAAATACTACACTAGTTTAACATTAGCTCCAGTGGTTGTATTCCTGTGATCCAATGGCCTTTTCTCTACCATCACGAGAGATGCAATCTGATACACAGACTTATATCCATTACTCTACTGTGGGATCCACACGACAGGTGTTTGTGACTGTTTCTGAACTGTGTAGTACACTGTACTACAGCACAAACTCTATCAACATGGTAAAACTGTGTGCATACTGCATAGTGAGTAAGTTTATGTGTACAATTACTATTTGTTTATGTTGAACAAATGGTTCTATGTGTGCTTTATGTCAAACTGTTCAATTTCTGATGCATTTTTTTTTTTTTTTTGCAGACAGCAGTTTGAGAGGACATCGTGACTAGAACTAGCCTATAATTTGCTAAGGACACACTGAAGCTATAGATGAATGAAAATATGGACCTCCCTAAATGAATTGAATCAAATTGTATGCATCACATGTACACTGAGGTTGCAAAGGAGAGCTTGTTACTTGGGTTGGATCCAATTAAAAAGTTGTGTTTTGGTTTAGGATGAGACTTGGAGCTGAGCCAAGTGAAATAAACAGAACACTCTTTGGATACATCCTACCTCACAGTCTCAAAACAGGCCCACTTCTTTCTCCACAAACAGAAATAGGAGGCTGCAACTTCAGTGCCTTCCTCACTCCCTTGCCGAGAAAGGGTAAACGTGAGTCATGATGGCAAGATAACACCATCAACTGCAACAAAGGGAACTCTCAAGGAAGATGAAATAAGCCGTGTATTCTGAAGTAACCCACATACAGCAAAATTATGACCCTTCTATCTTTATACACTTGGGTACAGTTTTCATGCACTATTATAGTCTCGCATTATATATCCTTAAATCATCCGGCAAAAGTTCCTGCCTCTGCCTAATGCTGGCTCTAATTTAGGATGAACAACTACTCTCATAAAGAAAAACTGCTGCTGCTGCTGTTTATTAGGCTGCAGAAAGGTCTCACTGACTAATGTCTCCGGATTAAATGAATGTGGAATAATAAGAGCTGATTTATTTGTGCTCTGCTAGGATAAAGCTGCCACTGATTTTACAAGAAACTATTCATCTGAGGCCCACTATAGCTAGTAAATTGTGGCTGTTGCTGAAATTAGTCTCCAGGCCTTCATGTAATCTACAGTGTGAAGGAGCAGAGTAGTAATAAAGCCATTGTGGGCACTTGGTTTATTTAAAAGGTCCCCCACCTTAGCCCCATCTTCAGGGATTCTAAAAATCAACCTTCTGAGATCCCTTTTAGAAATTTACCAGCCCTTGCAGCCCTGAGCTACATTTCTATTGGAAGATTTTAGGGGTGGGATTAGAAGTATCTAGCCCCCAACAATTAAACATCGAAGAAGCCACATCTGTCATCTATTCTTTTGACCTAGCACACAAGAAAGGAAAGTTACCAGTGGCTGTCAGAATGAAGCAATCTCAGGACAAAAAGAATTGTAAAAAAAAAAAACAAAAAGAGTATTCTACCTCTGAAAGGTGTCTTCACATGACTTCCAGGCCCATAACCCCCAAAGTTACTGACTTTTTTGTTTTTTACAAAGAGGTCGGTCTAGGAATTTTTACTAGATGAAATGTTGAAACAAACCAATGGAAAAGCCCACGCAACCAAAATCAAGGCAAGTGAGTACAGTTGCAAACACCAAGACCCTACTTACTATGATGGTCCCGAGAACGTTGGAGACAGTAGAAAACACCCTAACCTTAGAGAACAGAAGTCTTTCAGAGAAACAATTCCTTGATTTATTCTGTAGTTATTCAATTCCCTAAAGTTATTCAATTGTTGAACAACAACAAAACAGATATATTAACAAGAACCAATGAAAAATTGCTTCTCTAGAACATGGCTTCCTCCCTGGCATTATTAAGAGTACTATCAGAAATCATTTGAAGTTGCTCTTCATTGCATGGGCCCTAACTTGCCAGATTGTGTATGGGAGCATGATAGTCTTCACGGTTTATGTCCAACATGATGGAAAGAGCAGCATCAACAGGGTGTTTGCATGGTGCTTACTGTATGCCTGCCAGCAATGAAAGCACTGAACACAATACATCTCATGGTACTCAGATTAATCTTGGTAGGAAGAAGCAATTCACCCCACTTTACAATAAAGAGATTAGAGAGAAAAAGGACAATGGTATCTAATTTTAAGTATGGTAAAGGTTTGTGTGCCTCCTTTTGGGCTTCTGATTGTTCCTTTATTTTATCAAATTTCAGAAAACTTGGCCATCTGAATGTAATTTCACTAGGACATAAAAATGAGCTTATGTTAGCACTCACCTTATTAATGTAAATATGATTGTACTTAATTTTGATTTCTGTAATTCTACTTTCTCTCTTTGCTTAATTTGTTACCCAAGTCTCCCCCCATGTTTCTTATTCACATACTCTAATTAGAAATAGATCCCATATTGGGACTAGCCCATTTCTAATAATGTGTGTAAGCACCCCAAGGTGCACTTACCAGGAAGATTCTAGCCTACGTCCATCCTGGGTCGGAGCTTCATCGCATGTGTTTCAGAGAGCAGAGCTATCACATCTCTGAGCTCACTTCCTCTTCCTCCCAGCATTCTGTTCTGTTTACTCCACCCACCTATATTCTAACCAATAAAATGGGCCAAGCCAGTTTCTTTATTAGCCAATGACCTTCCTCCATCATTTCCCCTTTTTCTGTTTAAACAAACCTGTCTTTTCAGAACTTGAGAGACTGGGGCAGGAGGATCAAAAGTTTGAAGATAACTTAGCCACATAGCAAGATCCCATTTAAATGGACAAACAAACAAACAGAAATATAACCCTTGCCTGCCCTGCTTTTCCAACCATGTTCCTCAACATGATATCTTCTCATAGTAGCTTATTTGTTCCCCCAGCTTAGGACCAGTAGGAGGTGGTGGTAATACCTGATTCCTAAGAAAGATCTAGTCTAGTCACCTGATGAATGACCTAACTAAGAAAAAAGGAGAGTGTTGAAAGAGCTGCAGGCCTGTCCAGCTCCCGCACGGCTAGCTTTACACCAGAAATAACAACACACAAACTGTATTCTTTTAAACACTGCTTGGCCCATTTCTATCTAGCCTCTCCTATGCTAACTCTCACACCTGAACTAGCCCATTTCTAATAATGTGTGTAAGCACCCCAAGGTGTGCTTACCGGGAAGATTCTAGCCTATGTCCATCCTGGGTCGGAGCTTCATTGCGTGTGTCTCAAAGAGCAGAGCTATCGCATCTCTGAGCTCATTTCCTCTTCCTCCCAGCATTCTGTTCTGTTTACTCCACCCACCTATGTTCTAACCAATAAAATGGGCCAAGCCAGTTTCTTTATTAGCCAATAGACTTCCTCCATCAGGAGAGGTGGAAAATACCCAAATTTCCAATGCTTGTACATGACCAAATATCTTCTGCCTCTCCGAATTCTGATTTCTCTACTCACATCACAGCGTTCGAGACAAAAAGGCCACCTGGGATCTTCTTTGCCAGCAGAATTCTCCCTAACTAGCCAAGGACAGACACAAACTTCAATGTGTTTTTGGTCCATATATATAATAAAACCATCCTCACTATTCATGGGTGAAATACTCTGGTGATAACTTACTCCAGATTATGTTAAAGCTACCATTTCATCATGAGCTTTGGTAGGATGGGGTCAGGGAACTAGATAGACTCCATTAAGCAATGTTAAGAATTTCAGCCTGGACTGCATGTAGACTGCCCCAATACCCACTCCATTCACCACATTCTGCAAGCTACAAATCCCCTCCTGCCCCCAAACTCACCTACTCTCCTACAACGTCAGTGGAACTCTGAAACACAGCTTGCTACAATACAGAAGGAACCAAGAGATAAGTGACCAGCCACATGGCAGGACACCCCCACTCTCTAGGACCTCCAGAGTGGGGCAAAACCCCGGGCCCCTCCCCCAACTGCCTAGGCTTCTCTAGCCAGCCAGCAGGACAGTTTCCTACTGAGAGGACCAAGAAAGAGGACCAAGAGAGAGACTCTAAAGCACAAGCTGTGACTGTACAGAGTGGACCAAGATAGCGAACCAAGAGAGAAGATCAAGAGAGCAGGCTAAGAGAGACTTCAGTGGCTCCCTGAGACACAGAGAGTGACAGTACAATGAAGACCAAGAACAATTCCAAAATACTCAGACAGTCACTGTAAGGATTGGACCAAGACACAAAAACACTGTTGGCATCAGTTGAATGAAGAGATGGGTAGGCACCAATACATGATTTTATCTAGCAACCTAAAGACAACATGATAACAATTTGCAATTTGATGATGTCTATTTTAATATATTTTTAAAACCTGTGAGTAATAATTATCCTTATGGTTACAGTGTGACACTTCAATACATATATGACCATTTTCTTTTTCTAAAATGATTTTGAGTTAGGAAGGCTTTCAGGTTTCTCACTTGGCTCTACCCGTCTTTTCAGTTAGCCTTCCTCAAGATATTGTGTGTGGGAAAAATGCTGCTATTTTAACAAGTCATAAAATATTTGTATGGTTTAAACTGACTGAAGAAAGAATGTTGGATGATTTCTTTGAGTGGAACTTTATGGCCTAATCAGTGAGTCACAGATTATTACACTCAGTGTTGAAGTATCTTGAAGCCCATACATGGTAAAATCTTGATAGGAACACTTATCTACCAAGGTTTCCATGACCACTCCTAAAAACTAATCAAAAGATAATACTAGGTTCTGGCGCAGCCAAAGTTCAACTAATCCCCAAAGATTTTCTGAGTGCTTCCCAAGTGAGTGGATTACTACTCCTTTCAGGGTTAATAAGGAAGAATTATGGTCAGCAGAGCATCCTTTCCAGTAAGAGAGACCCACACTTTCAAACCAAACTTACCAGCCCACTGACTCCCTGACTCTGGCCACCTAGAAGAAAAAAAAAAAAAAAAACAGAGACACAGAATAGAAATGGAAGGGCAATTTAGTGAATACTGAATTCACCTGAATTTATTTTGCATATGCTTATATACACCCCAATTCAAAAGGGATGAAAGAAGAAGGCAAAAGACCACTTTAACATGATAAAAAGAACCAACACGGCAATTACTTCTTCAATTCCTGAAGCATCAAGCAGCTATTCCCTGAGCTAAGTATTCTGTTGTTTAGGCAGGACATATAGTAACCACAACTTAGGCCAAGCATCCTGTAGGCAGTCTCTCCCTGGGTCAAACCTCCTATAACATCCTTGAAGGAGCAAGAATAGGCCTGGACTCTCTGTCCTTTGAACAGGGTAGAATGGGTCTTCCTCTTTGAGCCAGCTGAATACCCAAAATACCAAGTAACCACACCCTAGGTCAAGATATCTCCTTAGTAGCCACACCTTAAGTCAAATATCTTGTCAATAGCCTTCAAGGAGCAAGAACAGGTCTGATGTATTTTGACCATAGAGCTAGAGACATGATGGATACTCTACCAATATTTACCTAAACAGGATAGTATAATGAACTCACGTCATCATTATCAAGATTTTGCTACCTTTCAAATTTCATTTTAAGCTTCTCTGGCCAGGCAGCAGGCATCACAGAGATCACTTTTTTAAAATTGTTTTTATTGAGTATATATTTTTCTCTGCTCCCCTCCCTTCCTGCCTTATACCCTCTCCCATGATCCCCAGGCTCCCAATTTACAGAAGATCTTCTCTTTTTCTACTTCCCATGTATATTAGATCCATGTATATCTCTCTTAGGGTCCTCTTTGTTGTCTAGGTTCACTGGGATTGTGAATTGTAGGCTGGATTTTCTTTGCTTTATGTCTAAAAGCCACTGATGAGTGAGTACATATGGAGCAATGGTAGGTGGCCATAACAATGCTGCCAGTCTCAACTGGCAATTGGGTTGTGCTCTATGGTTCTAGTGATTTTAATCTCAGCAAATAGTGTAGTATGATAAGAAGATAGGATCTTTGGTATCAAACCTGGATTTAAAACTTACCTCTACCACATCTAATTTTGTGAACTACTTTTTCTCTGGGAGGAAACAGTGGTATTGGGATTTTTTTCCTTTTACTTATTTTTTTTTTGAGACAGGGTCTCATTATGTCACTATGTAGCCTTAATTGTCCTAGAACTCACTATGTAGACTAGGCTGGCCTTGAACTCGCAGAGATCTGCCTGCCTCTGCCTCCCAAATGCTGGGATTAAGGGCATGTCCTATCACAGCCAGCACAAGATAGGCATTCTTTCCCAGTGTGCAGCCAGGGATTTGGCACTTAACAATTACTCAAGAAATGATCACAACTATGATCTGCTTCTTCTACATTATTAGCGCAATATGATGAGTAGGATCTGGGTGATAGCTGGGAGACTTGGGGGACTAAGAGACTCCTCACCTACATCCCTTTACTGCCATTCTTCCTGGAGCCTGGTCACATTGAGAGCAAGCTCAATAAAAAATTGGGCAGAGTGGCAGGAACTTTGAGTACTATCACTTTCCCTGCTAGGAACCTGCTGCTGTTCCTATGCTCCGGTGCCATCAGTGGCACACTGTTGCTTCGTCTACCTGAAACTTCTGTTGTCTAGAAGATATGTCTACAAGTAATAAATTCTGTCTCCTAGGATCTAGAGAGACCTATGGGAGGCTTCTCTGGGAGGCCTGGAAATTCGTAGAACTCTCTTCTCTTGTCCTCTCAGTCCTTGATGAAACATGCTCTAGTTACATGAAAAAGAAAAAGAAAAAAAAACAGGCCCAAACTCTCTGACCTCCAGTCAAGGCAGACAGACCCACTTCTGTGTGCTCCTACAGTTGATGTGTTTGCAACTGGGGGTTGGTCAGCCAAAAACAGTTTTTATCAAAGTAGAAAATATTTTTTAAATTGGATCTTAAATGTTTTCTCCCAATTTATTTTAAATATGCAAATTTGGTCTCCATTCTGTATCGTGAAATAATCTTTTCTTGGAAGAGAACATGCCAATTAGAGTTTTTCATTGATTTTCTTGTAGAATCCTTATCCATAATGCATTATCTATGGTTTTCAATTTCTCAACTTGATAATGAACTTAACATTTAGCAATCAAGCTGCGAGTGGGAAATTTCTATATTTTATCTCTTCCAAAGTCTTAATATATTTTGCCCACATTTAATATAGCAATGTGATAGCTATTTATATAAAGAGAACCTCCAAAGTTCCCCGCATAATTTTCATAGAAATAATGAATTGCCTTTTCATACTAATAATAAATAATTTTATATGATATTCAAGTCAATAGTAATCACTGATACCACTAGACATAAGAACAGGGAACTCTCCTTAGGTTTATTCTTTCAAAGCCCAAATTTGGATGAAGTTCTGTCATTCGACAGAGTGACATGCTCCTTTTTACCCATGTTCCTAATACAGCTACCAGAAATTTCATGACAAAATAGCCACCAATGCAAGAAAGGCTTGGAAACATGGATCCAGGGGATTCACGTATCTAATGAAACCTCTTAATATATCTGATATATTAGAAGTTGAAAGACAGGCCAAGGTTTAAGATCAAGGGCTGCATGTTTCTGAAAATGGAATATTCCTCTGTTAACACAAACTGCCTAGAACACCAAATATTTTGAGAAATAGAAAATTGAATATGACATTCCTAAATACTGCTATGATTTATGTATCCAATAAGGAGGACAAGACATATTACTTTCATAACCATCTGTTTAAATGGTTAATTATATCTTCAACTATTTAGATGCAAAGGATATGGGCTTGCATTTGTAATCTTGTCTAAGACCCACCAACAGAAGGGTTAGGCCTGATACAAACTTTCAAGTGTTCAGAGCTCACTGGTGGTAAGCCTAAAAAGTCTAGCTGCTGCGATCTATGATATCCATAGAACACACTGGAACTACTTCCAAGCCAGACATTTTGAAGCCAGGGGAACCAGGGTATACACCCTACAGATTGAGTAGAGACTGTTACTTAAATCGCAAAAGACAGCCAAATGGAAGTTAATTGTGTTTTTACTGTATTCTTCACTATACTTCAATACTGAATCTAGTAGATGAAGATAACTACATGTAACTCAGCAACTTTCGAAAGATTAGGATATAAACCTAGAAAATGCTTCAAATGAGGCCCAGGTACATACTACACAGCAACAATCACCATTTGTTCTTTTGTCCTTTCTTAGATATTCCTGGTTATATTATTAACAGTAATGTTAGTGACTCACCCAGCATTTTCCATGTGCTGGCCACCCTCTCATCACCCCAGTTTAACAGATTGGAACATCTGGAAACAGAGCTGAAAATGGCAGAGACATTTTAAAATACACATTCTGACTCCAGAGTACTTTGATGAATCCTCCTGATTTCTTTTTTTTTTAATCTCTCTCTAGTACCTTCTTTTTATTTTTCTACCTTCCTGAAATAGTGTTGTACCTTACAGAGCTTATAAAGCAAACATCTTGGATCAGTTACAGGATACAACCATTTTATAAACTTCTAAGCCTTATAGCCTATATGATAAAAAATAAAAGAAATTTTCTAGACTCTTCCTTAACCTAATTTTCCCCGAGCCACGTGACATATAAATGATGACATTAATTGCCAAGCCACGATGACTCCATGAATATTCCTGGCCACTGTTTTTATGTGCGTCAGTTATTTTGTGTTTATGCTTTAAGTACACACTTCAGTTTTGATTCTGAAGCAAGCAATTCTACTTCTGTCATTGGAACATTAACTTGATCATTTAATCGAGAGTTTCACATTTATTATGGAAAACTATAAGTCATTTACTATTCCCACTTAAGTCAAGGTTATCGAGGAATTTATAGGGTGCTTTACTATTCCCAACTATAATACCTATGACCATTACAAACAAGCGAATCAAATTCACTGGTTCTAAGACATTATCTTACAATTATAACTCCAAACTACACCTTGGCTAAGGTGAGCGTGAAGAAACATTTATCTCACTTAAGGAGAATAACCTGGTAATTTTTCCATTATAAAAATCTAGTTCTAAGATTTTAAGCTTATGCCCCTAAGTTAAATTCAGCCCAGAAAGCATAAGGCCCCTCAGTAGTTTAAATTGCTTGTTTGAGTTTTCAACACATAAAAACCAACTTTGCATAAAGCTTCACAATTCCAATTTCCACGGAAAATTGTCAAATACATTCAATTAACCAATTTTCACCTGATCACCACTGGAGTCGCACAGCCCCAAGGATTTTCTTGTTTCCCCACTCTCACTGTCATCCCCTGTCATTCATATTTTTTCATTCAGTTACTTGGCTCTTTAGCTAGACATAGCAAGTGTTGGATTCTGAAACTGATCATCCACATACTTAGTGTACAAATAAGTTAAAGCTTAATGATTCAAGGACGTCTTCATTCCACTTATACCTTGCCAACACTTGCTGATGATCAAATTATATTAAACCAGGAGTTTTACTGAATTTATAGTAATTTTATGCGAATTTTCTTTCACTTTTATCCTTGGTAAGTCTTGGGGGTTTCTACTAGATCATAGGAAGAGGGCTACAATAATCTGACAAGATTTATTCTTTACATTGATCATTATAACACAACTCATTCCTGTGGAATTCCCCAGCCCATTGCTATCCTTTTCCAATTCAGTGAGCAAAGATGATGTGTGATGGCTTTTAGAGTTGCTCAGAGCTGCCACGGCGAACACGCAATCCTAGCAATTCAAATGAGTTACTTCCATCATTATGTCAGCATTTTGGAACAGATTTTACACAGGTGAGCAAAACTCAAGGAAATCTGCCGTGAAGGTACCACATCATGACCAAGGTTTATTTGCATTGAACTTAATTTCAACAACGACGGCCTCTCAAGAAATGGGAGTTGTAGCTTTCTGATAGTAATAAATAGGAAGAGAGTAAAACTTGATGTTTTCTGCCATCTTCATTAACCATGCTCAAATTATTTGTGGATGCATTCTTTGGGTCATTAGAGCTTGATCCCATCACTAAAATTATTTTTAAATCATATAACATAACAATATTGTTATGGGAATTCTTTGAGAAGAATTCTAGCCTGTGTAATACAGTGCTCCTATGAATATATGCTGAAATATGATGCAAGAATTTGTTGGGGTCAAAAAGTTAAAGTATTATAGCAGAATAGGACAAAATTCTTTAAGAAGGCATTTTAAGATTTTAATCCTCTCACCAGTCTTTTTGGATAAAAGACATTTGTGAGCCCAGTGTTACGGCTTTCCCTAAATCATTTAGATGGACCACTCACCACTAATTCTTATGCAGCTTGCCAGAATGCAGAGCAATTCGCTTCCAATAATATGCTTTTAGTTTGCAAGATGCCAAAACAACCATGAATTCAGTCCTCCCTGTCAGTTGGCTTTATCCAAGCAGCTGTCAACAGAATCAAGTCTGACCTTCTGGGGAAAAAGAAAGGAGGCAGGTTGAATTTTCTATCATTTAAAATAAAGGGTGCTGGGTGTTATGGCATGGTGAAGCCATGCCTGAAATGGGTCTTTTCCCTCATTAGGAAGTGGATGGGGCAGAGAGAAGGAAAAAAAAAATCGACTTAATTTCAAGATGCTAAATGGATTAACTAATGAGTGAAGGCTTGTGGGGGAGGGCAGATAAAAATCTCAGCCTCTCCCTAGTGAACATCCAATGAACTTCAGCTGTCATCACTTTCCTTGAGCTACTACAGTTTGCTTTAGCTTCCCATTGTGCAAAATCCACCAACACTATAGGGCGCAAGCTCCTTAGAATAGATCCATTTGTCTTGAGAATGTGCCAGATGCACATTTTTTGAAAAGTGCAAACCTTTACACTAGTCTCATATTCAACTATGAAGTGGAACCAAATGAAGAAAATAGGGCTCTAAAAAGACCAGTTGAGCTTATTTTCATACCTAAATATATTTCCAAAGTTCTTACAATATACAAAGTTATTAAGCTCTGGGAGTCTTTTCCATTGCATTCTAGAATGGTGGTCCTACAGAATTTCTTTTCTTTCCCTTTCTTTTCTTTCTTTTTTTTTTAAACAAAGCAAAGCAACTTTCCTGGGTGGATAAAATAGGCTCATGGCATAAGGTTGGCTTGGCTATTGGTTTGCAGGAACAGGTCTGTAATCCAGTGACCCACGTGTTCAGTGTAGCTTGATGACATTAGGAGAGTAAATGCACAAAAATATAAAGTTCTTGTTGGGTGGTGCTGGCACACACCTTTAATCCCAGCTCTCAGGAGATGGAAGTATGTGTATCTCTGTGAGTTCGAGGCCAGCCTGGTTTATAAGAGCTAGTTCAGGGCAGATAGGTCTGTTACACAGAGAAACCCTGTCTTGACAAACGAAATTCCAGATGGTGACCAGCTAGTAGACCTGGGCAATAGACTAAGGACACTGTTTCTTTCATAGCTGACTTATGGGAACATAAAACACAATAGAGAACGAAACCATTGATGTTTAATTCACTGAGACATAGGCTTGCCTACTACCTACCTACGCTGACTGACATAAACCCTCCATCACTAAATCCCTTACTGGATTTAATGGATTATTAATGACAACCCATTGTATGCCAGGCACTCTGCCCATTTCATTTTCATACTAATTTGTGATTTTACAGAGGTGGGAAGTGAGTCAAAATTTCACTTCATGTCAGTGGTAGATGCAGGGTATAAACACCAAGCCCAGGCTCGGTGGTGCATACCTGCAATCTCAGCACTTCGGGGTATGAGAAAATGGAAGCAGGAATTGAGGTCATCATAGTCTGCAAAGAAAGGTGAGCTAGTTTGCATTTGATAAGATCCTGGCCCAAAAGAAAGAAGAAGAGAACTACAGATAGATAGATAGATAGATAGATAGATAGATAGATAGATAGATAGGTAGATAGGTAGATAGATAGATAGATAGATAGATAGATAGATAGATAGATAGATGATAGATAGATAGATAGATAGATAGATAGATAGATAGATAGATAGATAGATAGATAGATAGATAGATAGATAGATAGATAGATAGATAGATAGATAGATAGATAGATAGATAGATAGATAGATAGATAGATAGATAGATAGATAGATAGATAGATAGATAGATAGATAGATAGATAGATAGATAGATAGATAGATAGATAGATAGATAGATAGATAGATAGATAGATAGATAGATAGATAGATAGATAGATAGATAGATAGATAGATAGATAGATAGATAGATAGATAGATAGATAGATGATAGATAGATAGATAGATAGATAGATAGATAGATAGATAGATAGATAGATAGATAGATAGAAGAGAGAAGGGGAAGGGAGAAGGAGATAAATATGAATTCTGACTTCGCCTCCAGTTCTCATTCAATTACACCCAGGATTCCATTTATTCATCAAATCTTTTCTAATCCATTTTAGACTACTACTTTTAGCCTCCCCAAAAGTTTATAGTTCCCAGTATTTCTGTGCATTAGAGATATTTTCTCCTTGAAATTGGCACATACTGGTAAAATCTAACCTTTAAAAATCACTGTCTTCAGAGAGCACAGGGAGAGCTCAGAAGCGAGAGTTAAAAGAACAATTTTCCTTTTAGTAATGTCTTCCCTCCAGACAAGGGGGACAAAGGCAGCAATCTGAATGATCAGCTCTCCTGGACTCCTTATTAGCTGTCCCCGGTGATGGCAGGGCACAGGCTTTGAGCCACACTGCCACCGCCACTATAGAAGCACTCATTTCCCCTTTCTGTGGCTGAGCAGGTGCTGGAGGCAAAGCCGGATGGTGACCCAGTTTACTGCACGGCAGAAGCAGAACAACACCCCAGCTGGGGAGAAGACATTCCAGCCTCACTCTTTTCAAGGATATTTGTATAGATAAATGAAAGTTTATGTGAGCACAGAGGATAGATTGTCCTCCAGATGCACATGTGTAACTTTGATTCAGCCAGCCGTCGTCATTATAATAACTGAGGTTGATAGAAGGTTCTTTTTCTAGAAGGATCCCAAAGAGCTTCACAAAACCCTCACAAATTACTGGCAAAAGCCTTCTTTCAGATCCACATGGAGAATCTCTGTGCTAATATTATGCTTTCCCAGAGCAACACACCCAGATGTCAATGAGAGATTGCCCACGTGTCAGGAGAATAGAATATTGAAGTCAAAACTGACCATGGGGCCAGGACAAGTAGAATTTTGCCCCAAATCCATATAATAGCTATGTCTCTGCTCACCCATGGTATTGTAAATGTCAGCTGCTTATAGCAACCCACTAGCACGGCACACTGGCTCAGTATCGACAGTCAAAATAAAAAAGACAATGCTGCACCCTCCTGCAAACTTCAAGGGGTTATACATAGAGAATTGTCCTTTGGCTTTTTCTTCTTGCCACATCGTGTAACACAGGTTCACTTTCTCCAAGTTTAATAAGATGGATAAGAACCAGCAGCCCATCTGCAAACTCTCCCTAAAACAGAACAAATCCAGTATAACCAGGTTGTGGTTTCTACTCGGTAAGTTACGGTTTGGCTTGGGATTCCCTTCCATCCTTACAGTCAGGGCTTGACTTGGAAGGGGATTTAAAATTCAACCTTGCAGTTCTTTCCAGAATATTGAATCATTTTTCTTTGATGTACCTCATCTGCATTCAGATTGACCCACTCAGACTACAGGTAAGAGGCAGGGTTGACATTCACATTCAAGTCTTTAATTGAAGGTCCAAATCAAATTTCAGTATTCGAGCAAAAATTAATTATATTTTCATATGCTATGTGTCTTTCATTAAAAGTTATACATTTAAAATAATTTGCGTCTTTCAGGTTGAAGAGAGCTTTGATGCCAAACTGTACTTCACATAGGCACATATTAGAAGTCATCACACAATTTTTAAGTATAGTGAGTCTCCTTGTTCAACTAAATGAGATCTTCTAAGATGCGAATCCATTGTAATGGAAGTCTTAAAATCATACAAGGGGGTTTGGAGAGGTGGCTCAGTGGCTAAGAACACTTACTGCTCTTCTAGAGGATACAAGTTTGGATGCACTTAGTGCTCTTCCAGTACATGCAAAGTGATTCACAACTACCTGCAACTTCAAGGTATTTGATATGCTCCTCTGGCCTCTATGGGTACCCATACCCCCTGACATACTTGACATTCTCTCTCTCTCTCTCTCTCTCTCTCTCTCTCTCTCTCACACACACACACACACACACACACACACACACACACACACACAAACACACACACACACACTTACATAAATGAAACATTGAAAGTAAATGTTAAAACAATATAAGGAAAGTTAAAAAAAACATGTAAGCTCAGCATTAAATAGTATAAAAACTGGACAGCTTCAAACTGTTTCTTAAAGTCCATATGAAAAATTAAGTTAGAAAGATAAAAAGGAAATGCACCCATATTTGGGTATTTCGAGGACTTAGCAGCAAACATAACATAGAAAAGTCAGGAAGCAAAAGTGGACTTGAGACTTGAAGAATGAAAAGTGCTAGAGCTACCTGGAACTGGCTGTGGACTTGAAGGAAGTTGTCAGCCTCCTGATGGATGATGAAAACCAAACTCGGGTCCTCTGGAAAAGCAGTAAGGGCTCTTGACCACTGAGCAACCTCTCCAGCATTATCGGATTTTCAGACTGCTATTACTATTTAGCCACATCAAGGACAAGGACATCCATGTCGTTCTTGCTGCCTCCTTCTGCCCTCTCAGCTGGTCCACTTCATTCCTACATCAAAGGCCAACAAACATGGGTGTCAGCTTGAGACATTTCTAAGGAGCACAAAGGTGTGTAACTCTTTTTGCTCATTTAAAAGCAAATGTTCCAAACATGTAAGATCAGGAATGGGTTGTCACCAGAGCATTTTTGCTGAGGTGCTTGTCTACCCTCATGAGTGGTCCTTGAAAAGACCAGAGACCTGAGCAACACATGGTCACCTGCTTTCATTTTAAATCCCACACGTTGGGAATGTGAACTGGAGTAAGGCTTTGTAAGCACAGCACTGGCGGACAAACCTGCAAAGCATCAATAGATGAACACGGAAGATAGACTTTGCACACCCAGAACAGAGAATAAAAGTTAATTAAATTATGAATAAGACTGAAAAAAAGACCAAACAATAGTTACATAAGAGGTGACAGCATACGGCTTGTATAAACCCATAAGAAAATATCCCATTATAACAAGAAAACAAAGTGCTAAAAAAAAAAAAAAAAATTAGCTCTTAGGCTGAGGAAGGAGGCCAGCACTAGAACAGCTGCCTAGCTCACATAAGGGAATTGGCTTCATCCCAAGCACTGGAAAAAAGAAAAGTTACATCTGATTAACAGTCAAAAATGATTATTAAGATAATGCATTGCTATTTATTGCTTGTCCTGCTGGTTTCAAAAGGAATGCCCTGAAAACCATGCTTCTGTAAGGAGTAGATATGATTACAAATTTTCTGCATTCATATTTGGAAATAAAGAATTTTTTTGCCATTTGATCCAGGAATTTTATTTTTATGAGTTTGTCATAAAGAAATAACCAAGAGTGCACAAACTATCTACTCAAAATACATTCACCAAAACACTTTTTATAACAATTCACAATTCGAAGCAATTCTAACATCCTAATGTTAGAAACTGATAATTTAGAAAATTGAGAATTGAGAAAATAGTGCCATGCAGTCTTTTAATGGAGTATTGCCATGTTCTCTTTTTGCTTATTTGTGCTTGCTTGGTTTTAAGATACAGCTTTGTGTATCTCAGGTTGGCCTCAAACTCACTATATCATTGAGAATGGACTTGAATTGATACTCATTCATTTCCTGGGTGACAAATTTATAAATGTGACTTTGTAGTATACTATCTTTAATATATAAAAATATGATATCCTATTAAAAACATACACACCAAAACAGAGCAAAAAAGTTCTAGATAAATTTTTATAAATAACATGCATTTTTTTTTGTAGCCTGTGGTTTAAGTTTTAAAAGAAGACAATGAATTATACAACTTTCTTAGAAGTAAATAAGCATCCCACTATAATTTTCTTCTGTTCAGAAACACAAAAATGTTTTGAGTCTTATGCTCCCAAAAGTATAAGCCTGAGCCTCCAAAGGAAATGCTTGGAGAAAAATAATGTCAGTAGATCAGGTCAAAGGGCAGCACTGTTTCTTCATCTGAGCCTACTTGTGCCAACCAGTTGCCTATCACCCACTAGAGTGGTAATCATCAAGGAGTGGTAATTCTTCAGGCTCTCAACTTCACAGACTCTAAGGAAACTTGAATGCACAGTTATTGAGCTATGGAATCAGTCTCGCTACTGCTATGAACAACTGAAGTCCCCTTGAGTGCAGCTTGGGTATCCTGACATGACTGCATAGCTCCAGTACTAGCATCCCAATACTCCTGACTACTGCAGAGATCCAATCATCTTTCCAGAGTCTGCTCACTTGTTCTATCACAGGACATCCATTCCTGCCACACTGTGATAGTTTATGCACATCATTGCAGAATGCTTGTACTCTCGATTATGGACTGAATACTTGTATTGTCTCCTAAATTCATATGCTGAAGTCCTAATTTCCAGTGTGGATGCATTTGGAGATGAGGCTGGATGGGTGGGCTTTTAATAGGCTTTTGATACCTTGACACAATCTACACTTGTCTGGGAAAAGGGACTACAATTAAGGAATTTCCCCCATAATGAGCACTTATTATGGCATTTTCTTGATTAATGATTGATGCAGGGAGCAGCCTACCATGGGTAGTGCCATTTCTAAGCAAGTGGGTTTAGGCCATAGAAAAATAAATCAGCTTAGTGAGCCAGAGAGAACAAGCCAGGAAGCAGCATGCTTTTGTGGTCTCTGTCTTAGTTCCTGCCTTGAGTTCCAGTCCTTACTTCCTGCAGTGACTATTACCTGGAAGTGTAAGATAAAGCGAACTTCCTACTCCTCAAGTTGCTTTTGGTCAATGTTTTATCACAGGAAGAGACAAGCAAACTAGAACAAGAGTGAAGGTTTGCCTTTTTTGGTAAGAGAGAACAAAGCAGAATGAGCAGTGGCTGCTTTCATGAATTTATCCTTTTATCATAGGCACTGCTCCATGTGCTCTTAAGAGTGCTAGATTCTGATTAGCTTACTATTGAATCCTTTGAGCCGTGAATCATTCCCCACATTCTGCGTTTCTCCTTTACATTCAATTACTTGTAGATTCCGGAGCATCAAGACCAGCCTCCTTGCTGCCAAGTGACATAAAGCTGCATAGTAATCCCAGCTCCAGACTTTTGTGTGGGATTGACTGAGGCTCTGATGGGTAAGCCAACTCAGTTCAATTTTTGCCATCTCAATTCTACCTTTTTAAAAAACTAAATTACAAGGCGTAGTCTCAAAACTATAATCCCTAAGCCTTGCAAACACATCTCCATCTTTGACTATTTCTTATGAAAACTAACCTAAAACAGTGCAGGTGAATAATCAGCCTATTGTTACTGCTATAAACTCATATACAAGATACTCCAAAACTGAGTTACACAATTCTTTCTCTCTTTACTAAATAGCCTGTTGATCAAGAAGACCATTCAATGTCCCTATGCGTAAATCCTGGACAGTATTCGATCCGTACAGTTCAGAGTTCCTCTTTAGTTCTTCATGACTAGCTATGGCTAACTCAACTCATGGAAGACTCTTAAATAACCTCTATAGACTGTAGAGCACTGCCTCAATTTGCCTTGCCAAAGTATATTCTTTTGCAAATGCATCACTGATCCATGTGGAACTGTGTTTCTTCTCAACATCTGCTTGTGCAAAGCATCCTGATTATCATATATTATGGAAGTACCAAATTCATGATTTGTAACTTGGAGTATTTTTTCTAGAAAACTTTAGGTAAGGATTGAGGTTAGATGCTATGTGAGAGACTGTGTGTCTAAGACAAAGTATACTTTCAGAGATCTCCTTGGAAAGGGGACATATAAAAACGGCAGCTATGTCCATGTGTTTAAGGGTAGTCACTAAGTAGAACAGCCGGAAAGAGGTACTCAGAATAGCTGGCCTTGGAAAATCTGCGGTAGTAAGATGTCATTCCTGTGAGTGGCTGGTGCTCAAAAGAAACACTTGAAGGATAATTTTCACCCATATTCTCTCGTCAAGGAAAGTTTCTGTTTTAATTCCACACAAAAATAACAAGTACTTCAGACACTGGATGTAAACTGTGTGCATCTTTAATGAAGGTGTAAGCCTGGGTCCTTAAGACTTTTCATATGTGCCAGGCTTATGAAGTAAATGTTGGTCTGTACAACTGACTTGTCAATTTCCTTGGTTTAAAATATTTTTAATCATAATTCTGCCAAGCCATGAAGTAAGTAATCTCCATAGTTGGAATTAATATTCTGATTATTTTTAACATACATGCATATACAGCTAACAGTTTGAAAACGTTTATCTAAAAATCTGAGGCACAAAGCAAGCTCAAATTGCACACTTCATCAATATAACAAATGGGCTACAGATGTCTGTACCACACAGTAAGCAAACTTCTTATGATACCCATTACTAAACAAAATAAACACAATGGGCATCCTCCCTGTTAAATTTCTGCTAGGAGATACCTGCTGGTTCTTCCTAGAAATTTAGGAATTACCATTGCCTTGTTTGCAAGGATCCCGTGTCAGCCAATGAACATTTTGCCTCAGGCAAAAAAGCATACCAGGCAATGGTGAATTTTTTATGAGTCAGAGTTTGGATTGATTCCTAATTTAAATAATCTTGTACATTTCTAGAAAAGTGAACATGAGATGTGACAATTTAATTTTCTCTGCCATTTGAATAAGAGAACGGTGTTTTAAAGTATATTCCACCACTTGGGACTAGCCTAAAATTACTTAAGAATGATGTCAACCTTTCTGAAGATCAGCATTTGGGTTAGAATCATTGTAAGAATGTGTGTTGAACTTTTGAGCCACTCTAGAAGTATTCTCACTGGGGTTCCTACGACTCTTTCTTCCAACTGTGGTCCATGAACATCTCTAACCCTGTGCCCCTGATGATCAGGTAAGGCTCCTCCATCACAGCTAGCATATCATGGATGACTGCTAACATACACCACATCTCCTGCATGAAAAGCTTGCTCTTCACTCATTCCTGAGCATATTAGTCACTTTGCAGTCACTGTGATCAAAGAGCATGATGAAGATAATTTAGAGAACACGGGATTTATGTTGGTGTAGGGATCCATGGGGTTAGAGTAACTAATGAGAGAGGCAGCATGGTGTCAGGTGGTCGGCATGATGGCTGGAACAGGAAACTTGGAACTTGCATCTCAAGCATAAGCACAAAGCAGTGAGAGCAAATGGAGATGGCATGAGGCTTTTTCCTTAAAAGTCCACCCTAGAGAACACTCCTGCGTTGCTGGTGGGAGTACAAGCTGGTACAGCCCCTTTGGATGTGAGTGTGGCTATTTCTCAGAAAATTAAGAAACAACCTTCCTCAAGACCTAGTGCTACCACTTTTGGGTATATATCCAAAGGATGCTCAGTCATGCCAAGAGAACATGTGCTCAACTATGTTCATAGCAGCATTGTTTGTCATAGCCAGAACCTGGAAACAACCTAAAGGTCCCTCTACCGAAGAATGGATAAGGAAAATATGATACATTTACACAATGGAGTACTACACAGCAGAAAAAATTAACATCTTGGAATTTGCAGGCAAATGGACGGACCTAGGAAACATCATTTTGTATAAAGTAACAAAGACCTAGAAAGATAATTATCATACATACTCATAAGTGGTTTTTAAACATAAAGCAAAGAAAACCAGCCTACAAATCACAATCCCAGAGAGTCTAGACAACAAAGAGCACCCTAAGAGAGACATACATGGATCTAATCTACATGGGAAGTAGAAAAAGACCAGATCTCCTGGGTAAATTGGGAGCATGGGGACCATGGGAGAGGGCTAAAGGGGAGGGGAGAGACAGGGAGGGGAACAGAGAAAAATGTATAGCTCAATAAAATCAATAATAATAATAATAAAGTCCACCCTAGCGATGTACTTCTTCCAGTAGAGAAGTATGCCTCCCCAGAGAGTGCCACCATCCAGGAATAAGTGTTCAAATACCTGAGACTATGGGCCTATTTCTCACTCAAATATCTACACTGTTTGCATTTTAGTTTCCTACTGAGATTCTTGCTTCACTGGTGATGGGAAGATCTGAAACCACATTCCAAACACTTAATGGGATATATGAAACCCCATTTCTTATATTCAGTTCCCCAAAGGAAACAACATCCACATAAACATGTAAAACATGCTATCAGGAATGCCCTTGAGCTTCAGAATGGGAGGTAGGGTATAGATGTGCATGCATATATGTGCCTATGGGGCGGTTGCACACTTGTGGAGGCCAGAAAAGAACAACCTCCATTAATCTCTGATCTAATTCATTCAAGGCAGGGTCTCTTGGTGAGTCTGGATCTCAGTGTTTTCTGATAAACTCATTGCCAACAAGCGCCAGTGATTCTCTTAGCTCCATTCCCACCCCAGCCCATGCAGATATGCTTAGGTTTTAACATGGGTACTGGGGATCTGAACTCAAGTTCACATGCTTCTAAAGGAAATGTTAAGTCTCCAAATCGAGGAAAAAGGGCTGAGGTGCCCTTTAATATGATTTAACATATCAAAGCAAACCTGATCATCAGGTTCTCTTAGCATCCCTGAGCACCTATCTGCTACTGGGTATGGCTGGCTTACCACCACCACCTTCCACCAACCCCCTGCTCCTCCCAACCTTTCCTCAGAGACACTTCCCTACAATAACAGTCATTTTAGCTACCTGCCCCTTTTTTTACCTTTTGACCTTTTGGCTGCTGCACCTGGTTCCCCTCTTTCCCTTCTCCCTTCCCTTCCCCACTTCTCACATGGCTCAGAGTCATGTCCACTCTGGACTCTCCCTTAGGTCTCTGCCTCTGGCTATGCTCTCCCTTTTCTCTACAATAAACTTTCTCTTCTGCCATACATAGGAGCAGTCATGTCCTTCCATTTTATTTCATTTATTTATTTACTTATTTATTTATTTATGTATTTACTTTCATTCAGGAAGCACTCCTATCCATCAAGTAATAGTCCCACTCCATGCACCAGAATCTTGACTTCAGTGTTTGGATGAGCTCACATTGCATCATTTCTAACAAATACCTGGGCTGGATTTTTATTGGATTAGTCAGGGTTTCTCTAGTGGAACAGAACCAATGGGTTAGGATAGATAGATAGATAGATAGATAGATAGATAGATAGATAGATAGATAGATGATAGATAGATAGATAGATAGATAGATAGATAGATAGATAGATAGATAGATAGATAGATGAATTTATTAAATCAGCTCTTTGTGCCTGCGCAGTCAGAATATTCCACTATGTCTGTCTCTCAGTGGAGGGCCAAAAGTTACTCAGTCTACTAGACTGGTTGCCTCAGCAGTCCCAATCTGGCCCTGTGAACTGGAGAGGTTCCTGGAGGATCCCTAGTCCCTAGTCCATCATGAAAAGCTGGAAATGCTGGTTCTGAAAGCGGTGAAAAAAAAATCAGCAGCAGCAACAGGGCAAATTAACTCACCTGAAGGAGAAAAGCTAAAGGAACGAAAGCCGAGTTTATCTTCCTTCTGCCATGCCCCTTTAATCTGACTGCTACCAGGTGGTGCCGCTCACAATCAGATCCGGTCAGTCTTCGTACATCAATCAAGACAATCTGAACACTTCTTCAGGGGAGGCTCCCTACTAGGGCAATTCTAATCTGTGGAAAATTGACCTTAAGCCAACCATAACCATTATCTTAAGCACAGAAACACTGGGCTTGTCTTCTGCTGGTATTAGCTGTTCTATGTCCATGCCTGAAAATTCAAAAGCACCATTAGGCAGAGTTATGTAGGGAGGTTCAGATGAATCCCTGGAAGTCTGTCCTGTTCAGGAGAATCTGCTGACTGTGATTTCCTTCGACGGGGCCTTGTAGCTCTTAGTGCCGGGAACTAAGTCATCAATTCAGGCATCCTTTTGCCAGTAATTATGGGTTTATGTGTGAAACCTTTATCTGATTTATGCCTGTGGTTGAGTTATTAATGTTTCCAATCTGCAAACATGCATTGTCATCTAATATGGATAACTAAACAAATAGTCTTTCCTTCAGCTGTACTCTGTGACATACCCGCTAAACCAACCCATTACCCTGAAGCGGCTTTGGCCACCGTAGGGTACAGAGCATCTACCACAGCTTCTAAATGGACTTGTCCATCTTCAAAATCTTCTTCATCATGCCAAATGTTCTAATCATAACCCCCGATACATCACAGAATGAGCAGCCCGCGGCATTTGGAAGTGAGAAGGAGAATGGTAGGCTAACCGTTTTAAGCCTAATTAGAGCAGTGCATGTGCCACACAGTCCTGAAAGGAATCACACCTACTGGATTCCAATCTTGCAGACCTAGGGAGTACAGAAACCCAAAGCTCCCTCTCTTCTCAAAAGATGCGTTTTAAGTGCCTATAGAAGGAACCAAAACATATTAATTCTCTCTCTCTCTCTCTCTCTCTCTCTCTCTCTCTCTCTCTCTCTCTCTCCCTTCTCTCTCTCCAAGGAAGGAGATGATAGTAGTCCATTGTGCACCACAAAATGATATTTCAATTAGCAGCAGACCATACATTGGATGGTGGCCCCAAAAGATTATAGTGGAATTGAAAACTCCTACAGCCTAATGCGTGCACAGCTGTGATGAAGTAGTAGCACCATGCATTTGTTTTGTATATGTTTGTGATGTTGCTGGTGCAAACCTACTGAGCTCCCATAGACTGAGTGGTGTTCGAGTGTATGCACACAAACAGTCCTCTATGCACAGGACTTGATAATGGCAATAAATGACTATGTCCTGGTTTATGTATTTACTATGAGTTTACTCTGTTTTAGTGCAAATTATTATTTTATAAGTTCACTGTGAAGCAGCACACATCGCTGTGAGGCTGTGTCATATCTCATTTTACCTAGTTTCTTGATGGACTCAAGACATCACGTCAAATGCTCAACCTACACCATCTAAATTGCGTATGTACACTCCATGATTTTCACATACAGGCACAATTGGCACATTACCCTTTATTTATCTCTTCATTTAGAGACACATGGTCAGATTTGCAAAGTCTGATCGTTGCATAAAAGTCACAGAGGGAGATGGTGGCATAGGGATAAAGAGGGTCTTTGCATTGTGCACTGCTCCGTCTTTGACAGCACCGGGAGGGCATCCCAGTGCTTCACATTCTTTGATGGGTACCACACATGCACATCTCAGGGCCCTGGAGCTTCTACAAATGCTGAGGAGCACTACGAGAAGAGCAGCATGCTCTCCATCAGGCGGGCGTCAGGTGCTCCCAAGGCAAGATGAAGCCACAGTCTCTAGAGAGTGTCTGCTTTCACCCATCTTGCCTGGGCTATAAGGTATGACAGCAACAGATGATAAGATGGGGTAGGGTAGGAGTGGGGAGTTGTCAGTAGTTCTGCCATGCCTCCTCTGGCTACAGAGCATCCATTTTATCATTCTCTGCTAAAACACATATATTACAGGTATGTGACCAAGTTACATAAGGGCAGCCTGTGTACAGCACGTGTGCCCACACCACATGCTCTTGCGTCAAACTAAAACATCTTATTTTTGTGAAGTGTATGTATCATCATCACCCTAGACAATGATACTGTATGTATCATAAGCTAAGACAAAGAAATATACCCTAGCTATCATTTATAAATGTCACATTTTGCTGTCTTCTAACTCTTCTTCTATATTATCTATGTTATAAAATATCCATAACATTTTATATTATTTTCTGAACACAATTTCCAAATTTCTTACAGTTACTAAAGAATAAACTGTATAATTTGTAAAACTGATAAAATTACCATCACAGGTCTGGTAAATTTTATATAAAACACAGGTGAAAAAGACCTTTCAGAACAAGAGGCCTTCTGACTTTGTACATTTCCAAGGACCATGATAAAAATAAAGTTTCCCACACATTAACCTACACTGCCAAGTGACAAAGACCCAACAAACGCCATGGAAAGTTTGGAGAACTTCAGTTCCAGTCCAGTTACTCACTGACATTTTATAAATCTCTACAGTGCCCAATCAGTCTTGGAAATATGAGAAATGATTTGTAATTGCATCTGCTTATTATTAAAAATGGAGATTATTAGCTCATTAAAAACAATATTCAAAATATTGTTCAATTCAAAAATATCAGCAACAAAATAGTATTCATTCATTTAAGGTCAAGGGGAAAAATGTGATGTCCAAGCAGGGAAGGAATTCTTAAAGTACAAAAAATTTAAACTTTGCAAAATAAAATTTTAACTATAAACTATGTATAATATGTTCGTGTGTATATAAACTTAGAGATAATTAAATTATTTAAGTTTCTCTAATTGTATATACACAAAAAAAGATTACAGTGTAAACATTGGGAAATAATTTCAACACATATATAGCAGGAAAATAGAACACCTCAATGACAGAGCCATCCTAAAAATAAAGAAGAAAGGATAAGGCTTACAAGATTAAAAGAAAAAGAAGATAGACTCTCAAAATAAAGAAAAAGGTATTCAAATCATGAAGAAAATATTTTTCAAAGACTCATGACCTCACAAATTATAAGCATGACAGTAACCAAGTAAGTGCATACTGGCATTGTCTGCCAGCCTTGCAGAGTCTGCGAGGTAGGCAGTCAGGAAGGGGAAGTGAGGCAGGTTCTGATAAACAGGTCGTACAATTAACAGTATAAGTATACCGAAAACAGTATACAATGCAACCGAAGAAGTATGGTTTTGAAAAGCTCCGTGCTCCACAAAGGGGGAAAAATGTTCAAAGCTTGTTTATCATGTTATTATTTGTAATTACCACAAAATTACAAAGCAACCCAAAGTTCATGACTAACGAAAGTCCTGCTGAGTTAGATAGAGTGCATTGACTAAATGATTAATTTATCATAATACATCACAAGATAAAATCTCCCAAAGCAAGTGCAGCAGAAAGTGAAACTACACCTTAGATATAATATCATTATGTCAATATTTACCACCCAAAACTCGACACTACGGGAATAGTCCTTATTGCTATTGCTGCAGAAGAAATCACTCCAAAATTTAAGCGACTTAAAATAATAATGTGTTATATATTTAATTATGTCTTCTGGATATATATGTGAAGCCTTGAACCCTAATGTGATTATGACAGAATTAAGAATAAGAAAAGAGTTAAGTCAAAATGAGGTCATAACATGGGATCCTGATTAAAACTCATTAATGTTTCTATACAAGAAATACAAGAGAGCTAGTCCTCCTCCCCCTCCTCCTCTCCCGATCCCTCCCCTCCCCTCCCTCCTCTCTTTGTCCATCTCCTTGCACATTCCCACACTCATCTTCCCTGTCTCCCTACCACAAAAAGTCAGAAGAAGGAGGAAACTGACTGCGAGGTAGGAAAGGTTCCCAGCAGCAGCATCCAACCATGCTAGTACCCTGTTCTCACACCTGAGCTCTGCAGACATGTACAGAAATACATTTGTGGGGAAAGGTATCAATAAAACGACTCCTAATGACACTCTTCTATACTCATAGATCTGTGCTTTTTTCAGTCGTCATCAGAGAAGCTTTCTCCTGCAGTCGATGAGAACAGATGCTACACACACACACACACACACACACACACACACACACAGAATGAGAGAGAGAGAGAGAGAGAGAGAGAGAGAGAGAGAGAGAGAGAGAGAGAGAGAGAGAGAGAGAGAGAGAGAGAGANNNGAGAGAGAGAGAGAGGAGTCAGTCCTTGGAGCACACAGTTACACAGTTCTTAATGGGATGTTTCTAACAAATGGCTCACCTCAGAGTTCAGGGAGCCCCTCAGAAAAGTCTAAGAGCCAGAGATAATTATGCACACCAGGAGAACAAGGTCCACTGAATCAACTGAGCAAGGCTCATGTGAACTCACAGAGACGGAAGCAGCAAGCACAGGGCCTGCATGTGTCTGCATCAAGTCCTCTGCATATATTACAGCTTTCAGTTTAGAATTTTTATGGGGTTCCTGAGTGTATAAATATGTGGGTCTCTGGCTCTTGTGCCTGCTTTTGGGGCTTTCTTCCTTCTCTTGACTTATTCAGTCTCAATGTGTTGGTTTTTGTTTTAACTTATTATATTTTATTTTGTCATATTTGTTTTCTCTTAGAAGCCTGTTCTTTTCTAAGGACAGACAGGAAGGGAATGGATCTGGAGAAAAGGAGAAGAGGGGAGTAACTGGGAGGCATAGAAGAAATGAAAATTGTAATAAGAATATCAGTATATATTGTATAAAAATAATCTTTCAATAAAAGTAGGGGATACATTTGCATTGTCTAAGCCACTAGTTATTGGTATATCTTTGTAGCAGGTTGCGGTGACAAACACAGACCTCAACCTTCAGGTTGGGCATATTTCAAAGCGAAATCTCATTTCTGTTCCACTCAGCCAGTTAGGGTAACCATAATCACCTGAGGCTTGATCATTTTTCTTCTGCACCTGGGGACTGGAAGGCCTGGACTCCTCAGCATTTCTCTGTGCAAAAGTGATCTCTTCAACATAGTAACCTCAGCTGAACTTTTCATGTGTTGACTCAGTCCCCAAGATGAGCATCCCAAGAAAAAACCCAGACAGCGGATATGTTTCCCTTGACGGTACAGCCTTGGATGTCATGAGCTGTTCTGCTGTACACTAATTGTTAGCTAGAATTGGCAAGGCAGCCTACATCAAAGTATAGGGATTATTAGACAATGCCTCATGGGTTGGAGGCAAAATTTCCAACAAAGTTTGCAAGGAATTTTCAGAAACATTTAAAAACTACCATTATATGTGTATGTGTGTTAAGGCAGCATTGTAGGTATAGATGTAGATAGAGCTTCATAGGGGTTAATCAAGCAACAGACCTATCATATAAAAATATTCCTGACCTCTTTGTATGTGTGTGAACACTTATCATATTACTCTCAGTCAAAATATAAATATAATATAAAAATAAACAGGAGAAACTTTAAACCTTTCTTACTGGACTCATTCACCACAAGCAGGACAGCTGCAATTAAGAATCTGGCATATTCTTATTATATTTAAAAATTAGTTCATCAGCCGGGCGTTGGTGGCACACGCCTTTAATCCCAGCGCTCGGGAGGCAGAGGCAGGCGGGTCTCTGTGAGTTCGAGACCAGCCTGGTCTACAGAGCTAGTTCCAGGACAGGCTCCAAAGCCACAGAGAAACCCTGTCTCGAAAAAAAAATTAGTTTATCATGAATTTGTTTTTGTTGCATATCTATTCATATGTTCAGGTGCGCACAGGTGTGCAAGCGCATAGATAAACACGCACATGACTGCGAAGGCCATAGGTTGATGTTCAGTGCTTTTCACAATAGTTTACCTTAGTTTTACAGACAGGCTCTGGCCCTGGAGTTGACAATTCAGTTAGACTGGATGACCAGCCAACCCACAGAATCTTCCTGTTTCTGCCCGCCCACCTTCAATAGAAAACTTAGTTTTATAAACCTAGTTTTATATAGTTCATGTGCATGTGTGCTTTTAAAAGCACCATTCTATGTATATATGGATTAGTCAATAGAAAGTAATGAGTCTATTACTACTGTCAGTTCTGTATTTAGTCTCAAGAAGTCATGTCCACTTGTCTCTCACTTTTGGATGCCTGCCTCCACCATGGAAACAATCCTGAATTGGTTTCCTGGCGGTTGAGAGGCTATGCAGTGCTGAGGTGAGGGGTCCCAGCTGTGACCATCACACCGGCCTGTTCCTTCCATTGCCAGACTGATTGCCAGCTGATCGCAGATACATGAGCAAGCCCAGACGCATCAAAGGCCCCCCTGGATCTCTGCACCCCAAAGAAATAACACCTGATTAGTGCTCTAAGCCAGTGAATATCGGGTTGATACATTCCACAGCAACAATAAATGATCCAAAGTTCTCGCTATATTATTCCCTAAGGTTTCTATGTTTTCACAATTATTTGAGACAAGCAAGAATAAGAATGAATAAAAGTGGAACGAGAAAAAAACTAAAGCCACATTGATAAAAAGTATCAAAACCTAAAGGGCCCAGTACTTTGGTCTCTTATTTTGAATGCCATGAATAATAAAATCCCAAGGCCATTTGCTAACTCTGTTCTCAGAAGAGGCTATAAATCATGACCCAAATACCACTTTAAAATAACAAAACATGAGCCAAAGTGATGGCTCAGTGATTGGGAGCACCAGCTTCTCTTTCAGGAGTTCTGTGACCAGTTTCTAGCACTCAGCACTGTCGGTCACTCCTGTCCTAAGGAATCTGGTACCCTCTTATTGCCTAGGGGAGCAGCAGGCAAGCACATGGTACCCAGTCAGACATGCAGATGAAAATTAATTGTTAAGTAAGGCACCCGTTGTGATCCTGTCCTCTCGGAGCAATGCACATAAAGACAATAACAGAAAACCAGTGTCACTAGGTCAAGGGCACTTGAGAGTTCCCAACCAAGAACTGCTCTTCAATCCTATTTACACAGGACACATCTCTTTATGAGAAAGTGATTTCCACAGCCATAATCTCTACTCATGTGAAAATCTCAAGGCTTTTGTGGAACTTCCTATCCAGTACATATTTCTGCTGTCAGGCTGCTGCTGTCACCGAATTTAAACCATGAAGTGCATTCGCTGCTGATTCGACTATTATGGCAGGAAAATGACCTGTAACATTCTTTGGAGGAGCTTGGCACTTTGCATATATTAGAGGAATACAAGAGGAAAAATATGTTAGGAACGAAGTTTATGGAAAGTCATGCAACTACACTTTACATTTCATAGAATACAGAAGCTGCCTGATTTGTGAGACTAAGGCAGGAGAACCTGTCAAGGCAGGAAAAAAAATCTACATATTCTCATATTTTCAAGGGCAGTTGTCAACTTTTTTTTCTATCTACAAAATCTTGATGGCAAGTGACAAAATGAAAAATGTGCCAAAATGTATTATTTGACCTTTTTTTTTTTCATAGCTCTGATGTTCAAAGAACTTAATAGATGGGAACGAGGGAACATATGTTTTACTAGGTGTGGGGGACCAAAAAAATAATGAGAGCAGTCTGATTGAAATCTACGACAAAAGCTTCAGATTTTGATGAGGGTTTTAAAGGAAGTGACCTTGGTTTCATATGAGGGGGGTTAAAATTTCGCCTCTCAGAAGCAATGTGGAACATCTCTGTTTAGCGTGTAGCAACTGAATAGATCTGAGAGACAAATTTACTGGGTCTGCACTATGCCCTGGTACAAAGTGAGCATTCAACACCAGCATCTCTCATCCCATAGAATGGGAAAGGGGGAAGCCAGCTCTGGGGACAGGGCATTGTTTCCACCAAGAGGATCCACCTAGATGCATGGCCCTTAGAGAACCTCAGGTCTTCCCTGGTGATTTCCAGAGGAGGAGTGGGGAGGAACAAGAGGTAATTAACCATTTCACTGCTAGCCAAAGAGAACCAGCCCATTCAAAGGCTTCTTTTGCACAGTTCACTAGTCAGGTACCAAAGCACAGTCTTGCTTGCTGACCCAGGATGGAATTTTATTCCTTAATCATATCCTCCTAGCTGCTTCACTGACTAGCTCCAGAGAGAACGCAGCCCATTATTTACTAGAATTAAGGAGCTTGGGGAGCCCAGGTGGAGGGAGACAGAGGGCATTTGTATCATAGTAGCACTCCCCAGCATCGATACAGCTAAAGGTCAGCCAGCATTTCCATCAAAACCTCCCGGTCTCCAGCCATTTATAACTTGGCTATAAAAATCACTCTTGGCTGCAATTCGGTAAGTGGTGCCTCAGCTGAGCGGAAAATTGTCTGCTCTCGGTGGCTGTTGGTTTGTTTTGGTTTGCCTTTTGTTTTTGTGATTTGAGAAAAACAGTTATTTGAAAGACGCCATTTAAACCCTTCTTGAGGGAGAAAGGTGAACAATTTAAAGTGTTCATTTGTATTTTCACCTCCAGTGCCTTCATTCAGCTCCACAGTGAAGGGTGTCCTGGTCCCATTTACTTTTGGCATTTCCAAGAAGCCAAGATGACAGAGCCGGTTCTTCAAAGGCAGTTAATAGAAAGAGCTGTCTATATGGTTTGTATTGCGGGTGTGGATGACCCACTGTAGAGTGATGGCTGAGACTTAATTTCCTCCAATTAAGACTGAGCCATTGTGTTGCCTGGAGCCCTCTGTTTTGATTTCCACACGGTTCTCTTGGCAAGGTAGGGATGAACGAATGAGGAGCCAATAAGAAACTTGCTGGTCCTCTGGATGAACCCAATCATTCCATCTCAGACCTCCATGATTTCCCTGGGTCTTTGTATAAGATTGATTACCAGGCTTGGGTCTGGTGTTAGGTTCTTCCAAGTTCTCCCTCATACTTGAAGAAGCCTGGCAGACCACAGAGGTCAAAAAACACCTGGAAGCTGATAATTAGAACCGTGTGAATGGAACCCAGCCCACTCTGTAAGCTAGAAGAAGAAGGTGCCAGGCAGAGACTTTCTGATTGCAAAACAAATCTGGTCTTCCTGATGGGTATCCATAGAGCCCAAGAAAGGAAGTTCTGGGGAGTTTCCCAAACCAGCACTGGTTGTGGATCTAGAGATAGGTCTTCAGTTGCCTGACACTCCATGTGTCTCTATTTCCAGTGTGTCTAAGGAAAGGACCACTCTCATTTACTAACAAAGAAAGCACAACTAGGAAGGCCTATAAGGTTAGTAGAAAAGCCCATGCGGTTCTGTGTAACCAGAGACTGTGCTTTAGTTTTGTCAGGATGCCCAGACCTGAATAATCACCCAGAAACTGTTACAGCACTGTTTGGCCAATGACTCAGACATATTTCTAGCTAGCTCTTACATCTTAAATTAACCCATGTCTATTAACCCACGTATCACCACGAGGCTGTGGCTTAAGAGTAAGGTTCTGAAGTCTTTCTCCTTTGGCAGCTGCATGGCCATCTGCATTCTTTCTCCCTGCACTCAGTTTAGTTTTCCCACCTACCTATATTCTGCCTGCCATAGGCCAAAGTAACCAATGGTAATAAAACATAGCATACAGAGGGGAATCCCACATCAGTTCTGAGAAATAATAGTCTCACAGTATGGCTCTATGGGACTTTAGCCTGCCCAGTCAGGGGCAGTATATCCTAGGTGAAAATCGAAGGGGTAATACCTTTTAAATATTTCCTGAGTTAGTATAGATGAAAGGAGGACATTACACCTCTTCTCTCTTGGAATGCCTGGGAACCACAGAGGCTGCATGGAAGGCCAAGGGGACTTGGGTCCTCCCATCTGTCACTCTTACCCATTCTTCCACCCCAGAAATCACAAATAGGTCGGCTCTAGAGCCTTGAATCTCCTGCAGGATGGATGGATTGTACTGCACTGAAGCTGGCTCACCTGGACTGCCCAGGGCTCACCAGACCACCAGGCCTGAGCACAGGGAATGGAAAAGTGGTTGCTTGGGATATTTCTAGGGTTTGAACATTCAGCCTGAAGGCTTTCTGCTCATGAGAGCAAAGAAGGAGATCTAGCAGGATTGCCAGGGGGCAGCGCTCCACAGATGCTGTGTTTGGCCAGAAGTCTGACAGCTCTATGTTTGACCCAGCTCCTCAAGGTGCTATAAAAACGTTTTTGCACATGATAGAGGCTAACAGAAGGCACCAGTTTGTGAGTATTTTATCTTTTGAGTAGAGATTCATTATAGCATTGATGTAGGTTTTTTGATACATGGAGGTGTGTTGCGGGAGGTCCTTCCGCTCCTCCAGCCTATAGTCGCTGAGATACCAGCCCATTGGGGCGTGGTCTCTCTCCCTTTAAAAAAGCAGCTACTTCCCTTCTTGCTCTCTTTGCTTCCTGCTCCATTTCTGGCGACTAGACTCCTTCCTGATTGCACAGAGGGCTGTTGTCTGGGACGGTTATCTGTAAGTTTTTTCCCCTTTAAATAAATACCGCCCTATTAATCATAATTCCAAACTGGTGTGGCATTGTTTGTGACTTACGCCTTCAGAGGTGGACTTCTTGTAAAATCACTATTAGAAAAAGCTCAGGGGTATCCAGAGCCACCATTAGGATAAGCTCTCGATGCCCAGAGCATAAGTGTAGTCTAATTTTATCTCATTTGTTTCCACTGCTGAGATCAACAATCTGTTTCACAGTTGTACAGAAGTCAGTGGCCACCTTATGTTACATTTGCAATGACTTGACATTTTTCTAGTTCTTTCTCTGCTTGACTTGGTCTAGCTCCTATTTATACCCACTGTGCTCTCTCTTGTTCACCTGGGAATTCTAATAATATTCTCAGGTTTCCTAATGGTTAGTTTTCTCTTTATACATGTTATAATAAAATTTTATCCTATTAATCTATCAAAATTAATAATTAGTCATAATCATAGACTGAAAAAACCTTTGGAATGTACATTTGCTTATTACTCTTGTTGCTCTCTGGCCCATTTCCAAATTCAAGACTTCATTAAGCTAGTTTAGTTTGGACCTGTTATTGACTTTTAATTGCTGTATTTCTCTTTCAACCCAAGAATTCCTACTTTATACTCACAAAGATCCTTTGTATAAAGCCAAAACTAGTTTCTTAATCTTTGTCAAATACAAACACAAATTCCATGTGAATTAAATATTAAGCCCATCATGAAATCCATTTAAACCTATTTGACATGTTCTGGAAACATTCAGTTGGGTTCTAGAAAAGGGGAAAGTGGCTGAACTATAATGAGCAAACACAACATGTTGGTTAAGATCACAGAAATAGCTAGACCTCAGGATGCACACAGAAACAGAGGTAGGTTAGAAGGCTGTACGTTTGGAGGGTGCACGTCTGGAGGGTATATGTCTGGAGGTTCTATGTCTGGAGAGAGTACGTCTGGAGGGTGCACATCTGGAGGGTGTATGTCTGGAGTGTATACGTCTGGATGGTGCATGTCTGGAGGGTGTATATCTGGAGGGTATACGTTTGGAGGGTGTGTGTCTGGAGGGTGTACATCTGGCGGGTGTACGTCTGGAGGGTGCATGTCTGGAGAGTGTACATCTGTAGGGGGCAAATCTGTAGGATGTATGTCTGGAGGGTGCACATCTGGAGGATGCATGTATGAAGGGTGCATGTCTGGAGGGTGTATGTCTGGAGGGTGTACATCTGGAGGATGTATGTCTGCAGGGTATACATTTGGAGAGTGTATGTCTGGAGGATGCACATGTGGAGGGTGCACATCTGGAGGATGTATTCTGAAGGTTGTATGTCTGGAGGTTGCACATTTGGAGGATGTATGTCTAGAGGATGTATGTCTGGAGGGTACATGTCTAGAGGGTGTACATCTGGAGAGTGTATGTCTGGAGGATATATGTCATGAGGATGTCTGTCTGAAGGTTGTATGTCTGGAGGGTGAACATCTGGAGGGTGCACGTCTGGAGAGCATACATCTGAAGGGTGTATGTCTACAGGGTATATGTCTGAAGGGCGTACATCTGGAGGGTACACATTTGGAGGGTGTACATCTGGAGGATGTAAAGGTTCCAAAACTGAAGGTGAAAAGAAAGCAGAAGACAGCTAGATAAAGTAGGGACAGCAGCAGACACAGCTTTGAGATTATGTTAACCATGCAATCCAGACAAGGACAGTGCTATGCCTAATGCCAGCACAGAGAGAAAGCCCCTTCCATCCCCTCAATATTTAGCTGATTACAAAGCACTTTTCATGTACTCTGAGATTTAATGCTTCTCATAAATAGTAAGCTGAGTACTATCACTGCCAACTTACATATAAAAAGAAATTGGAGTAAAAGTTTTCTCAATTAATTTGTGTATAAGGCTAAAGGGGGTAAAGATAGTTTGGGGTCCTAAGCTCCTTTAATAATTAATTTAGATCCATGTTCTATGCAGAACAGAGATTTGTAGTGGATACTTGATGTGGGATTCCCCTCTGTATGTTGTGAATACTGTTGTTTAATAAAGAAACTAGCTTGGCAAGATAGAGTAGAGCTAGGCAGGGAAAACTAAACTGAATGCTGGAAGAAAGGAGGCAGAGTCAGGGTGAAGCCATGGAGTCCCACCAGAAATATGCTGAAATTTTGCTGGTAAACCACGGCCACGTGGCAATATACAGATGGGTTAGTTTAGGATACAAATTAGCCAGAAATAAGCTTAAGTTATTGTCCAAACAGTATTGCAAATAATATAGTTTCTGTGTGGTTATTTCAGGTCTGAGCAGCTGGGAACAAACAAGCAGCTTCCTACAACAAATACTGTTGCCGTTGGTTTTGTTGTGTTGGTTTGTGTGGTGGTGGTACTTGTACCCCAAACCTTTCTAATCAGGGACTGGACCACTGAACTGCATACCAAGTTCACATCAGGTGGGAAATGATGGCAACTCTCATCTGAAACAGCTATGCCCAAAATTTCTGAATTCCACCTTATTCTTTGTGGCATCTGAGGTAGGAAGTACAAGCTTTAGTTATTTCTGGTTGTCATTTCTTGGACAGCCATTTATGGGCATTCCATGAATCTGACCCTGGCGATGTCCTAGACACTTCAAACCGGCAGTGAATTTGACAGTCCTAAATACTGCCATGCTATCTGCTAACCTGTGCGGTGCACAAACATCAGGAAATATGTCTCTCTATAACTACAATACAGGGAACTTAGCTACTGTGGCATCCAGGAGCAGGAAAGGACACTGCTTTCAGTGTCCCAAATGAGGAAAAAAAGATGATGTATAATGTTTGGTAAGATATTAATCTTCCTTGACACTTCCGGATAATCAACTGGAGTTATCCTTGGGAACAATCACTTTTCAAGGATAAAAGTGAATAAAATAAACAGGGAGGGAGAGCTTATCCAATTCGACAGTATACCATGGTGAGACTCTGACTGGCTTGAGTTTATTGAACGCCACTTGGCAATTAGACTTAAACATTTCCTGACAATGCAATGGTTGTATGATATTTTGTGTTCCATGTATCTCATCCACCCTGAAGTCATCTCAGTAGAAGTGCCAAGGTTGTGTGTAGGAGGCCCATAACAGGTCAAAGCTATTATCCTCCAGAATCATAACATCGTGATGTATTTTTCTATCTCTCCACGAGAACTGGCATCATCTGCAAGTCTCTAGGCCAACTGGGGCACAGAGAGATACTATTTCTGCCTGTGCAGAGATAGATGCAGGATGACTGATAAACCATGGAAAACAAGCCCCAGGCAGGAACCTGGTACCAAGCCGGGTAGTGTAAGAGATGTGCTCTTCAACACTGAGTAATGACTCAAATTAACTTCAAGGCAGGAGGAGATAACAATCCTCTCCGCCAGAGCACAAGGGACTAAAGGATCAAATGGAAGTCGCTTTAAGAAGGATAAGGTATTAAATCCAGTCTTTTCATAAGAAAACCATATTAGGGAGTGACAAGTTGAGAAGCCTGCTGCAACACGGGGTATTTATGAAGACACTAGTATGATTCCAGGTGTAACAATAAAACTGCAGCCAATTATGTTAGCAAAACCAAACAATGTCCATAATCACAAAAGGGAAGGTACTCAAATATTTCAACATGTTGGACATGAACCAAGCATTTAAATACGAAGTTGACATTTTATTCATTACTTCTCCTATTAGAGTTCAGTTTTTGATGTTACGTTTATTTTTAGCAAAATTATCCCGTGACTGTCTACATTCCTCAAAGTACTTCTGTTGCATTGCTTTTCAAAGTTCTGTGCTTGTTATGTACCAATCTTCTCTTTAATGAAAAAAAAACGTGATTATGAAAAGTTTAAGATGGCTTTCTTGAAATACCTAGAGTAGGAGAATGTAGGAAGATATCGAAATGACTAACAGTGATGTAATAAGGTCTGAAAGTGGGTCTATACAAAACAGCATGTCATACAGGCAGATCGCATGACCATCCCAAGCTCATGCTGTCTTTCTGTTGGAGAGGAGGGAACTGTGTGGTACGAATTCTAATTGGTCTTAATAATAAAAACCCAGAGTCAGATATCAAGATAAATGCTCGAAGATCAGAGAGACCAAGGAGCAAGCCAAAGCCACCCCTTACCTCACCAACTTTTCAGCCAAAAGAGGGCTGAGCTCCTGTCTCCTCCCACCTTATATTCCTCTCTCTGACCCACCATATCACTTCCTGTCTCTACCTCCCTAGAATTAAAGGCATGAAATCCCAAGTACTAGGGATCAAAGGTGTGATCTCTGTTTCTCTTTTACTCGTGTAACCCAGTGTGGCCTTGAACTCCTGATCTTCATGTCTCCATCTCCCAGGTGATTAAAGGCAAGTGCCACACTGCCTGGTCTCTATGACTAACTAGTGCCTAGCTCCATGCTCTCATCTCCGGGAAAGCTTTATTTGTTAGAGCACAAACAAAATATCACCACAGAGCTGAGCATGTCCAGGAAGCCTTCCATTGAACCAAAACCACTTTCAGAATCATTCACATGCTAATTAATCATGCTTTTTTCATTAATTTAAAATTCCCCAAAGTTACTAAATCTTTTCTTTTGCACCTAAGAGAGCAGTTTTCCACTTATACCTCTCTATTTTTTTTTCCTTTCAGTCTCCAAATCCCAGGAGCCACTTTGGGCCTTTTCTGTATCTCAGATCCATGACAATCAGCAGACAGGGAAAATTATTCCATTCCTGATGCTCACTCCCCAGCTTCTGTAAACTGTAGCCTGTGAACCCCATCAGGTGCAACTCTTCTCGAACAAGCATATCATAGCTTAAACACAGGAATACAGAGTCTCCTCAAAGGCAATCACTGTGAAAGAGGTTACAGATTTATTCTAATGATGCTGCGATTGCTCAAAGTCATGTCCCATTAGGAACTTCCCTTTTGAAACTGCATTTGACGTGTGCAATTTCTTTAGTTTTGAATTGCTAAAAAATGGTGGTAAAACTACATTCTTCTGAGGCTGGCTTTGAATTTTAGAAACAGCCAAAAAAATATCAAGTGAGGGTTTGCATCTAAAGCAAGCCCTTAATTCACTGACATATCACAATCTCTCATAATCTGATTCATTGAGTAATTCAAATATATTTGAGCACTGTTATTAGGAATATAGTAAAAAGACACTTTCCTATGGTAACCTCCTTGATGAAATATAGAACTCCATTCTTACTAATTGGTGGGGAAATATATTTTTTCTTTTAATAGAGACATAATACTTATATACCTTTTATGGGATATGTTACAATAGTTTGATATTCCTATACAATGTGTAGTAATTAATGCCTTCAAATATTCATTTTTCAAGACTCAGAATTTAATAGACTGAAATGTATATTTTTTTTAACTCATAGTTATCTTAATGTGGTGAAATGCCTGATTTCTTCCTTCCTCTCTGTGTTTGGTACAACTTTATTTATATTCTTACTTTTCCCTTCATTTCTGAGTCTCCATTGATCACTATGCCATCAGTTTTCTCCAAGATCAACCATTGTGTTCCCACAAATGAGTGAGAACATGTGGCAGCTGTCCTTCTGTGTCTGGCTTATCTCCAGTTCCACCGGTGTTACTGAAAGTGAGAGATTTCTATTCTCACTGAACGTAGAATAACTTGCTGAGATGTGCATATCCCACTCTTTATCCATTCTTATTTACCTCACTGTTGGCGTTATGGATGGTGCTACAGTAAACACAAGAGTGTTAGGGCCTTTTTGTATAGGATTTCATTTCTGCTAGATACAGAGGTGGAATGGCTGGACCACGTTGACATTATGGTATTAGTTGTCTAGGGAACCGTAACAAACTTTCTTGTCAGAATATCTTTGGACCATCAATCCACAAATAGTGACAACCCATAGACATTATTAATTATGAAAGCTTGACCTTAGCTTAGACATTTTTCAACTAGCTCTTATACCTTAATTAACCCATAATTTTGTAAATCTACATTCTGCCAAGTGGCTCAGTTACTTCTTAGTATGGCAAGTCCAACTTGCTCTGAGTCGGCTGGTGAAATCATTCACCCGGATTCCTCCTCTCAGTTTGTCTTTCTCTACTTGGAAGTCCTGGCTATACCTCTTGCCCAGCTAGCTGTTGCCATTCAGTTTCACACCAATCACTGCAGTAAATCTTCACACAGTATAAAATTATCCCAAAATATATCCCACATTTTTGTCTAAATATAAAAAAAAGTTTTACTTCTAACACATTAAAATATACAATAAGAAGAATTATCAGGTAAGAATTACATTCACAATGTCCATTTGCATTTGACAAGTTCAGAGAAAGTACTTTATTATCTATTCTATCTTAATGAATCCAAAGTTTTATAGCTAAGACACTTTCTATCATGAAACTTGTATTAACATCCTAAAAATATCTTTTTAGACATGAAAACATATTCTTTTGGGAGTTTCTTTTCTGGCTTGGTAATAAGGAAAACTGTAATCATAACTATCTAGTGTTCAGCCCCATCAAAGACCTAAGAAGGCTATAATATCACCTGAGTAAATAGGAAGTGTAGAACAAACAACTTCCAAAACTATACAAATATAGAAACTACAGAGACAGCTGGCTTGTTAGACAGTCACCCAAAGTTCTTCTAAAACACTGGGACATCCATCATTGGCCTACATGCCTAGAATATCTGACAGACTTTTCTGTGAAGCAGGAGTTCTGAAATATTGTCTTACCTTGTCTTGACAAAGTTTGGCAGTCACTTTCTTTTGTGTCTTGCTTGCCCATTTTAGACAATATCCTGTCAGTAGGCAAGGCAAGGGCAGTTTCTTGTCCAGTGGCTAACTTTACCACAGTAAAGACAAACTCTGAATAGAGGTTCTTTGATACTCATCATCTTCTCTGAAGTAGATTGGTGCTGCCAAGAGCTCTGTCCCTCTTAGTTCTGTGAGGCTAGGATCCTACATAACTGAAAGGGGCAGAACCTCAGCTCAACAGGTACCTTTCTGGAGCCACATTTGCCCACCCCAGCTCTAGAAAATTGTGTCTGCACTGAGGCAGGTGTTTCTAGTTATTCTTCTACCCCAAGAGTCCACAGGCTGCTCAGACACTTGTCAGTTTTAAAGGGGCAGTGCCTCTGTATGCTGAGCACCAGAAACTTCAGTCACCAGGAAACAACGTTTTAGTTTTCTCGGGTCCAATGTAGAGTTACATGCCCCCACATGGGGTGCCCAAATGTAGCAAGCTTTCTTGTAGACTATCATTGAACAGCCAACCTGCAAATAATGACTCAGAGACTTAGTAATTATGAATGTTTGGCCTTAGCTTATTCTTTTTCTCCACTAGCTTTGATACCTTCATTAACCCATATTTTTTAAATTTACATTCTGTCACATGATTCAGTTACCTCTTCTCAGTACGGCACATCTGACTTGCTCCAAGACTGCTGGAAAAAATGTGCACCTGGATTCCTCCTCCATGTTTCTCTTTCTCTGACCAGACATCCTGGCTATACCGCCTGCCTAACTATTGGCCATTCAGCTTTACATTACACCAATCATAACAATATATCTTCACACATTGTACAAGTATAAAACCATGTCATCTGCACACATGACACTTCTTCCTTTCCAATTTGGACATCTTTCCCTGGCTAAGACTTCTAGTACTGTATTAAACAATCATGGTCAAAGTAAAAAGTCCTTAGCATTTCCCAGTTCAGTGTGATATTGGTGAAGGATTTTCATATACATCTTTCAGTATTTTGAGGTGTACTTTTTGCTATTCTTTGCTTCTTGGGGTTTTCCATGAAGGGATGTGCATCTTAGCAATACTTTACCTGCATGTAGTAAGGTTGTTATTTGGTTCCTATTCATTTGTTTGATGTGTTGTATCACCTTTAGTGATTTACATACTTTGAGCCACCCTTACTTATATCCATAGGATGAATTCCACCTGATCATAGAGCATTTTCTGATGTGCTACTTACTAAGTATGATTTGCTGGGGTTTGGGGTTTTTTTTTTTTATTTAATTTGGGATATGGTCTCTTTATGTAGTTCTGACTATTCTGGAACTCACAAGGTAAACCAAGCAGGGTTTGAACTCATGGAAATATGCTTGGCTCTGTCTACTAAATGTTGTTCTTTATTGAGAAGTTTTTTCCTGTTTCATTGACTGGCTTTATTGTAAAGATAATGTGGCCTTGAAAAAAGTGGCAGAAACTCTTCAATTTTAACATTTAATCATGCTAAGCATTAGAATTAACATTTCTTAAATATTTCCAAGGGTTTGGTACTGTCCATTGTAACCTAGTAGGCTCATTACTGGACATACCAGAAGATTATCACAGTTCTCCCAAAGTCAAACACCAGTTAATATTACATTAGGGAAAGGTAATACCCTTTAAGCCCACTGCGATTCATGATAAACTAATGACAGCCCCAGCCTTATGCAGGCCCAGTAGTGGCAACCTCAGCTGATGTTGGCTCAAGCTTGCAATGGATGTACCATGCCTAAAAGGTAGCATTATTTTTAGCCCTCTTTCTGTCATATGGCTCTTATTTCCCTTACATTCTCTCTTCTGCCATTTCCCTGAGCCTCATGAGGGATGACATAAATGAGCTATTTAGGGCTAAGTATTCAACTGTAAACTCAAGAGACTCAAAGTGCTACAGATGCTGGTGGCATTTGTATTCTTTTGCTGAGTTGATCCTTTACTAATATATAGCAAATTTTGTTTCTCTCACCAATTTTTATTTAAAGTATACTTCCTCTGATATGACTATAGCTTGTCATACTCACTCTTGATTTCTATTTACACATTTCCTTTTGTAAGCCCTTCATTTTAACTTATGTAGAGCTATATCAGCCCCATGAGTTTCTTATAGATGGCATATAATTAGGTATTCTTTTAAAAATAACATCAATTTAAACAGGCTGTATCTGTTGACTGGTAAATATAAATCCAGTTACATTCACGGTTACTACTTTTAATTTTATTTTTAACTAGCATACAAAGTATTATGTTTCATTGTAACAGTTTTAATAGTTTTTTCATGATCCTCCCTATCTTTCTTCACCTTATACACTTCCATTCCCAGCAGGCCCCTTTCTGATTTCTTAATCTTCCTTGACACATCTTTTTCCCTCTCTACTAACTTAAAAAGATATTTATTTCTCCATCATTCCTAAATGTTTTTGTTTGTTTGTTTATTGTTTTTGCTTGGTATAATATCCTTTACTAGAAGTTTGTTTTATTTACTTAAGGATTTTGAATAAACTACACATTCTATTCTTGTTTTTAAGATTTCTGCCCAAAAAACAGCTGTAAGTCTAACTCCCTTATATCAGACTTGATGCACTTTCCTTGCTGGATTTTAGAATTCTGTCCAGAGCCCTTGACGGTTGAACTATGCAATGTTCCTTGGTATTTTGGGTTTCTTGAATCTGGATACATCTTTTTTGTAAGATTTCAGATGCATTTTTCAGCTCTGATTTTATAAAATAGGTTCTCCAAGCATTTGTTCTTTTCTTCTTCCCCTGGGATTTTTTTCAAGGAAACATTTCTTTGCTTAATGGAGTCTTATAAACCTCATGGGGTTTCTCCATTGTATTTCATTTTTTCCTTTTTGAACTGTGTTAACTTAGAAGTTCTGTCCTCATCCAAAAATTCAAAGCTTTTTTCCATCACCTTTTCTGCTGCGTGGTGTCGGCTTTTCATGGTATTTTCATTTCACCGATTAGGACTATTACTTCATTCTTTTGAATTGGTTCCTTTTTGATGATTTCTGCCTTTTTGGTGAATTTTGCGTTCCTTTCTTGAATGCATTTTCTAATATGTTTATGTCATTTATCTGTTTTCTCTTATATTTTGCTGAGATTCTCTGGGATATTAGTTGGAATTCCTTTTCATGCATTCTATAGGTGTCCTTCAATTGAACTGTGATTAGAAAATGGTTTCCGTTTCTTCAAGAGGTCTCACATTTCTCAAGTGTCCATAGGCTGTCTGTGTAAGGACAGTTGCCTCTTCAACCTTTGCCGAGTAGCTTTTATAAGATATTTTTAGATGAGATTTAAAGCATCAAGTGTTTTGACTTTGAATACCGGTGAGCTCTAAAGTATCTTTTGATTCCTTCAGGTTTGTTCCCATCAGCAGTGTTTATGAGTTTTGTACTCATGTAGACTGATGCAGTTCATGGAACTAACCAAATGACTCTGTAGTTAACATAGATTTCCAATATACATTTCCCCAGGACCCGCATATGAAGCTTTGATGGTATTGGTTTATGGCAAAACCTGTCAGTCTTGGTGGAACAGGTTATACAGAGTCTGTTTATAGGCTCTGTTCATGGGATTAGTTATAGGTGATTCCAAGAATTACTAAGGAGGAGCTATAGTCCTCAACTCACTGTATGTAAATGAGACCAATGCCAGAACCTTCATGATGATGGGATTTTACTGACGACCCTCAGTGACACTTTGGTTTCTATGACACTGATAACCACAGACATGACATGAGGAGTGTGAACAGGATATTTTACCAGGTCCTATGGGGTGATTTCAGGTGATACAGAGTCATATAACATTGGAAGCAGCTCTTCCAAAATTTAGAATAATACACAGGGCTCTATCCAGATCCAAGGAGCACCGTAAGCAATACCAAGAATTTTTGTACCAACAATTGTGGTACCCAGTCCATGTGCTTGGAAGAAGGTTCCCAATACTCTCTGGGGTATATATAAGCAACACTGTACTGTGGCATGAGTATGCATATTCTTAGAAGTTTTATATTTGATTGTTATCTTGCCTAGGTCTCATGGACTATGGTGACACTGGAGTGTTTATCTTCTGTATCTGAAGTTCTGAATTTGTAGGACATAAATGACAACATTAGTTCATGAGTGGCAAGTGGCAATGAGGGCAAGGCTTTTCATATTGTTAATCATGACTGGAACTGGTCCCTAGAGATGCCCACCTAACTGAGTAAACACCTCAACATGGATGTACAGACCTGCTGTCTATCTACCAAGGACATGTTATCTTAAAGTTAAGTCAAGTCACACGGCTGCTCACACTTCCAGAACCTTGAAGAGCCTTCCAGAGCCAAGAAGGGTAAAAATGTGGGTATTCTGAAATTAATGTAGGATTTGGTATTCTTCTTAGAAATCTAGGGTTCTTTAAAAGAAAAGAAAATGTGGTAGAACTTTATTATCTTCAAATGGAAAACAAAGTTCTAAAAGTACACTTAGGCCACAGTTTCCAAAGAGTTCCCAGTCTGGTCTCAGCTTCCTTCAGCCCTTACTCAGTATTAGTGCCTCCTGGGTCTAGTATCTCTTCCACAGGTAATGTAACATAGTGCCCCGGAGCTCTGTCAATCAGAGTCTTTCTAGTTTCGTCCAATTACTCCCTCCAGTCATTACTCAGTAGAGTAAGGGAGGGATTTAATATCGGGTAGATGTCACACAGGTCTCTTAGGCATGGTGGAAAAACGTTATATTAGTTTTCATTCTTGTGTTTGAGTGTGTCTTGTTCATTTAGGTCAATTCTCTGAAAGTAAGAGAAACAACAACAAAAAGAAGTACACATCCCATGGAAGGAACTGTAACACACTCAAACCCCCTCAGATGAGTGTAAAGTGGGCAGATCATGTTGGAAACAATCTGATGATTGTTCAGAAAGTTATAAGTAGAACTGCCATGGGACCCAGCTGCTGCTCTCCTGAGTCTACATACGAGATTGGTTTTATTTCTGTTGCTGGGATAACATGCCCCAACAAAACAACTTTAAGGAAGAAAGGGTGTGTTTGGCTTATAATGCTAGGTTAGAGGCCATCACTAAAGGAGAATAGGGAGGAATTGAAGCAATTAGTCACATCCATAGTAACAAGACGACAGAAACATGTGTCCATACTCAGCTTTTTTTATATTGTTTTGTCTTGTTTTCTATTCTTACACAGTCCAGGATTCAAACCCATGAAATGATGCTGCCCGTAGTTGACAGCCTTTTCATCCATGAGACGAAAAACTCTCTCATGGACATGCTCAAAGGCCAACCTGATCTAAACTGAGACTCCCTTCCCAGGGAATTCTAGATTGTGCCAAGCTAACAATTAAACTAATCAAATGTGCTCAAGAAAATTGGAAATGTATATCACACAAAACAAATGTACATGGATGCCCATAGCATCATTATTCACAATAAACAAACGATGCAAACATATCCACATGTGATAGTGTGTGCCTTTAATCCAAGCACTCAGAAGGCGGGGAGGCAGGTAGCCTCTGAGTTTCAGAGCAGTCAGCTACATAGTGAGATCCCATCTTTAAAAAAAAGTGCAGCCACCCAAACTTATAAATATGTTCTATCCATAAAATAGATATCATTCAATCATGAAAAAAAGATTTATACAACTAAATGGCTGACACCTAAAAGTATAATATTGAATGTACAGTCACACCTATACAAAATGCTCAGAACTGGAGATTCTCATATGAATTTTGAGTAGATTAATGACTGAGGTTGAGGTTTCTGGGGGATGAGGGAGGAATATAAGGTAAATGTCAGTAGGTGTAAGATTCTATTGTGAGGTAATTCCCTGTTCTAAAATGTGTTGTTATGGTGATTTTGCAACTCAGATATCCTAAAACCTACTGAATTATGTACTTTAAATGAGTGGCATATGAGTAACTAATATGGAATTCACCTTTGTATGCTGGGAATACCACTGGTTAATAAAGAAGCTGCTTTGGACCTGTTGCAGTGCAGAGTAGGGCAAGGTGGGAGTTCCAAGCAGACAGAGGAAGAGAGAGAAGGCGGAGTCAATGAGAAGTCATGTAGCTGCCATAGGAGACAGATGCTAGACACAGGATGGAACTTTACTGGTATGCCACAACCACATGGCGATACACAGGTTAATAGAAATAGGTTAATTAAAAACAAAAGAGCTTGCCATTAAGAAGCATGAGCTAATAGGCCAAGCAGTGTTTTAATTAATATAGTTTCTGTGTGATTATTTAGGGTCTGGTCAACCTGGAAATGAATAAGCAGATCGCCAGCAAGGTATAAGAAAGCTCATCAGGTGTTCGAGGTCATCCGTAGCTAGAGTAAGTTTGAGGCCAACCAGTCATCCTGACACACTGTCTTGACAAACAAGAAGATTATCTCTTAATAAAGTCACAAAACCCTCTAGGCTACAGCTTATTGTCTCATCAGTTCAAAGCCATGGGAAAAAGAGCCCTTTACCATTTAAATTACTTTCAGTATTAATTTTTGCAATTTGGCATTCCTATAATATCAAGGATTGGATTTTGTGTATAATGTGTCTGATCATTACAGAAGATTTGCAAAAAGAGGTTTTAGACACATAATGTTGCTATCAGGGAACACCGAAAGAAGCTTCATATAGAGTAGTGTTGTGCACATATGTGGGTATGCATTAAGATACAGCCTCTAATCATATTATATAACATCCAATTTAGAGGAAAAGGGGCAGATGAGTAAAAAATAATGGACTCTCAACACTGATCAAGAAAAGAAGGACTAGAAATTGAAATATTGCAAATGGAAGATTGTTACCTGAAAGTTTAATATTATGCCTCTGGCACATCAATAGTAACATCTGAGTCACTGCACTGACCAGAAGCCCGTGGAGGAAAGCTTAATGTAGACACTAGCACCTGGATTTTGGTCTCTAATCCCAGTTAAAGGACCAGGTCTCTTAAATCCTATTTTTTTTTTTTTTTTTTGGTTTTGGTTTTTCGAGACTGGGTTTCTCTGTGGTTTTGGAGCCTGTCCTGGAACTAGCTCTTATAGACCAGGCTGGTCTCAAGCTCACAGAGATCCGCCTGCCTCTGCCTCCTGAGTGCTGGGATTAAAGGCGTGTGGTAGAAATCAAGACAAGTCTGGAAAATGGAGGTTCCACTGCTTTAATAAGCAAGCTGCCTGATCAGAGCTGATTAGAACTGGCTGCTTGGGAAAGGCCATGAGCTCATAATGATTAAAGAGGATGAAATTATAACGTGTGCAAAAATAAATCATTATTTACTATTGTGAGGCAATTGACCAGTGCTGAATTTCTAATAAGTTTTTAAAGAAAGGTATGTAATTAGAACAAATTGAAGATTAAATAAAAAACCAGACAAATTGGTTTAATTGATACATTTCCTCCCCTTCATTAGGTAATTCAAACAGTGACTATAGGCACAGCAATAGATTTTGTATATTCTGCCTCAGATCTAAGGAATGTTTTAGAAACAAATAAAGACTGCTCCTATAGAATAACCACTTGCTGCAGGGAGCAGGAAGTTGGCTGGAGGCAGAGACCACCCTTCTTTGTGTGTCTGCTTAGCATTCTTGATTTTACTTTAAACTAAAACTCACATTTTCTGCCTTCGATAGTATCTGCCACTTATGTGCCAGTATCAACACAAACCCTCACACCAGCCTCACTCTGCCCACATACTCATGATGGTGACCACAAAGTAAAGGGGCAGAAAAGTCATGTAGTATGGTAGGTAACCCACTGTAGCTCTGGGTGGGTGTGTGGGTATGACAAACCATAACCCATCTGTTGAAATAGGAGAGGCAGGGCTGCGTCCCCAACACCCCGGCCGCTTGGCTAGCTCATGCCCGAAATAACAACACGCAAACTGTATTCATTTAAGAACTGCTTGGCCCATGAACTCTAGCCCTTACAGGCTAATTCTCGCACCTGGACTAGCCCATTTCTAATAATGTGTGTAAGCACCCCAAGGTGCACTTACCGGGAAGATTCTAGCCTCTGTCCATCCTGGGAGAGTTGAGCATGGCGTCTCTGCTCCAGCAGAGCTGTCGGGTCTCTCCGGGAGCAGAGCAGAGTCTGACCTCACTTCCTCTTCAGCCCAGCATCCTATTCTGTTTTCTCCTCCCATCTATGCTTTTACCTATGAGGGCCAGCCAAGCAGTTTCTTTATTGCTCAGCCAATGAAATCAACAGTTTGATATGACACTCCCACATCACCCATCGTTTCTAGGCTGAAAATACATCTGATTGTTATTATGGAAAACCATTGAGAGAGAACCTCAAAGCCTTTCAAGCTTGTATCATCTAACATTAATAGGAATGTTTGGGGGAGGGCATATGAAAGAGTCACTGTGAGGAGAAATAGACCAGTAGTCACAAAAATCTTTCAAGTGACCATTGAGTATACTTACGTCAGAAACGTTTTAAGAGTCAAATTGAAATAGTACATTTCCTCGAGTCAAACGTGATAGAAATCTTGTTCATGACATCAACTGAAATCTTGAGTGAGGTTTCAACATGATGATTAAAATTTGAGAACAGCATATTAACTTTCTGCCTTCCCCCAAATCAAATGTAAAATTTATTATCAGTACTCCCTTACCAAAGACTGCTAGGAACACCCTTATGGTTGAACCATTGAGTCAAAACCTCATTTCACTAACGGAGACTATACTTCATGAAGAACTGTATATACCAGTAAGAAGACATTGGGAAAGTCTGAATGGCATTTTGGGTCATGTTAAAAGATTTGGGGCAGGGTTCCAGAAAACTGGACATTGTTGTACATTGCTATCAGGAGAGATTCTGTAATTTGGCTTACTTTATTTAAAAATTTATGTGAACAGGTGTTTTGCCTGCATACATGCATTGCACCACGAGTGTGCAGTGCATGAAGAGGCCAAAAGACAATGTCAGATCTTCTTGGACTAGAGTTATAGGCAGTTGTGAGCCACCATATGGAAGTTGAGAATCAAACTTGGGAAATAGAAACAAGGTCCTCTGAGAATAGCCAGTATTCTTAACCAATAACCTTTTGAACTTCTAGAATTTGGTATCTTAATTGCTCTTATCTGAAAGGAGCATTGAAGCCAGGCTGACTGCAAATAGGAAGCAGATAGTAATCCCTCATGATATCCAGGAAAAGGATGTTGACCAGGGATTGTGTGGCTCTTTCGTCTTTAGCTTCTTTCCCTCCTCTATGAAGTCTCCCTTTCAGGTTAAGCAATTTCTATGGTTGTGAGTTTTGATTCCATGGTTATAATCATGAGATTGTTTTTATTATGAAGTTTTGCTTCCACTCGCAGAGGCATCTGGTAAATTACACCAGGATTTCTGACTGTAAATCTGGTTGTGGGATTGGAGACAAAACCCAGTTGGTAGAATGATTGCCTGGCAGGTGTGAAACCCCCAGTTCCACCCTCAGCCCTGGGTAATCTGGGTGTGATGGTCTGCTCCTGTAGTTTCGACACTTGGGAGGTGAGGCACGAGGATCAGGTGTGGGATACAGAAAAGCGTGTTTCAATACTGAAATGCATTTTTGTTCAAAAAAAATAAAATAAAGTTTTGCTTCATGATACCCATGAGGCTTAAGGTTAATTTTTTTCTCTAACAAGCTATGTGTGTTGCAATTTTATATGACCAAGAGATAACCAAAATGAACAAATTCAAGAACAAAGGAAAATATGTTAATGACAATGTAATTTTCCAGCAATTTATCTCTAGGGTTTTGAACTTTTTATCTTCCATTTTCCATTATGTTCGGGTATTGTGAAGTCCTTTGGGTAATTACACTGACCAATAATTTTAAACCGTTCTACGTTTTCTTCTTATCAATTAATAACACTTTCTATTAGTTTGATAAACTTTCTTTAACATTCCATATATATCTTCCTTTGTTTTTCTTAGTTTGGTGTGGTGGTTTGAGAAACATCTCCCTTAAGTTGTGTGTTTGAATGCTTGGTACCAGTTTCTGGTGATGTTGAAGAGGTGTGGGTGGTGCAGCCTTGCTGGAAGAAGAACTCCATTGGGTGTGGGCTTTGAACGTTTATAGCCTCTCTACTTTCTGTTCATTCTTTCTGCTTCAGACTTACATTGGAAGACATGATCTCAACGTCATGCAGTCATGACTGCTACTTACTGCTGAGATGCTCTGCCATGGTGGATCCCTTTGGAGCTGCAAGCGTACAGAAACTCTTCCTTCTATAAGTTACCTTGGCTGAACACAGGAGCAGAAAAGTAACTAAAGCACATAGGGATGTCTATATCTCCTTCAATGATAAATGCTGAGAATGGTGTTCTTGGTTCAATGTTTCAGTACCATGAGATCCATTCATTCTCTTTTCTGGTTGTAAAGTTTCTGATATGGAGTCTGCTATGAAGTAACTTGGAATACTCTGTGTGTCATTTGTTTCTCATCCCTTCAGCCTTGAGAATTTTCTTTGTCTCTACCATAGAGTTTGAGTACACAATGCCTTAGGATCAGCTTCTTTAAGCTAAATTGGACTGGAAAGGTTGGTTTTCCTGTGGCTAAATACTTTTTGTTTTGTTCTGCTTTTCGAGACATGGTTTCTCTGTAGCTTTGGAGCCCGTCCTGGAGCTCGCTCTGTAGACCAGGCTGGCTTCAAATTAACAGAGATCTGCCTGCCTCTGCCTCGTGATTGCCGGTATTAAAGGCATGCATCACCACCAGGCACCTGGATTCTTTTTGTCCTTCTCTTCATTTGAATAGTTCTCTATGTTACTTCTTTGAATGTGCTTTCTACCCTTTGGGCATTTTCAAACTCTACTTGAACTCCAATCACTCTCACTTGTCCTAATACTGTCTAAAATTTCTCATAAATTTTCTTCCTTATCTGTCACATCAAACTCTGTGTTTTCAAATAGTCTGTCATCAATCCCATTAATTCTCCCATTTGTTTCTGTTACTGATGCTTTCTGTCACATATTTTATTTTGTTGGGTGTAATTTCAGCTCAAGGATCTTTGTGATTATTTAATTGCCTCCGTTGCTTTACATTTCTCTGTTAAGAGTGTTGGAATGTTTGTGTTTTCTCAAAAGTCATTAGTTTTCTTAAAAGCCACTTTAAATTCTCTGAGGGGTGCCCCATACTGATTATTATCTGGTCAGTTTCTGGCCTCTAATTAGGTAAGGTCTTGGTTTTCCCGAAAGCTCCCAATGCTCACTGGTGTACAACATCATCTGTGCACTAAAGGATTGGCTCTTTATCCTGTTCTTCCCCATTTGGCTTTGTAATTGTCTTCCCAGGAATTCTAAGCAGACTAACTTCATTGAAGCTTGTAGTGCCTTCCAGTCTTGGGACTGGATGCTGCGGGAATCATGATTTGCTAGAGAGTATTGGTATGTTGAGACTGTTTCAATTCTATACAACACTCTAAACTCGGGCATGTCCCATATATGCTTGGTGGAGCTTCCCCAATACTGTGATTCATTGTCATGAACCCAGGATGAGACTCCAAGTCTAAGGCTTGAACTTAAGGCTCTCAGGTCTTCCCAGTGGGAAATTTTTGTCTACTGGGCTGCTTGGAGTTGGGGAAAGGATGGCATGGGCAACGTTTTCTTCTTACTTTCTTCAATGAGATTTGTCATACTGTTACACTAAAATAAGTCACTCCCCTCTCTCCGATTTCTTTAGCTCTTACAAAGCCAGTTAGGTGGGTGAATGGCTTATCGCCAGAGGCTCTCACTTGGTTGGTTTCACAAACCCTTCTCTTTATATGAGTTTGTTGTTTGGGATATTAGTGAAAATGGAAGGCGAAGCTAGCACACACTGATGTAGCCCTGTCCATGTGCATCTGTGGCTATAAAATGAATATGTCTCTGGTTTAACTGCATGTTTGATGCAATGTCTATTAAAGGATATAGAATTAAAATGTGCTAATTTGAAGTTTACAGGTATAATAGTAAAACTCAATAGTCAATATAATATAACTTGCAAAATGTAGTATAAGGCAAAATTAAATTAAAATAAACAGCAGAACAACTTACTGAGATAAAACGAAAGACATGTGCTAAAGAGTCCCATGTAATATTAACTCATTTCCTTCTGAAATGGGACTGACTTAAGCCCTTATGAGAAGCACTCAATACCCAACCATCCATGTCCTGCCTTCTCTCTATGACTTCTGCTTGGGGTTAGAATCCTTTGTACTATAAGCTCCAGAAGTCTCTCACTACCCTGCTTATGCAACAATGAATGATACTGAATTGATTTCCTGTGAGGCTGAGGTTCAGAGAGTGAGTTCTTGAGTACGGTTTGGGAATGAGGAGTTCTTTGACTTTTTCCTCTTCTGCATTGTGCCATAGTGACAAATGGCTGCCGGCCACTCCCGAGGCTGTAGGATGAAGAGAGAGAGCATTTGTTTTCGTGGTGTATTTTCTTAAAGCCCTCAACTTTATTCTGATACATCTTCTTTCCTGCCCCCGACAAACTAATCAGTGTCAGCAGATAAATTCCCTTTGCACCAATAGTGCTGGCAAAGAGTTCAAGAGTTAGAGCAGTCAGAGCTATTTCCAGGGGCTTGGGCAGGGTAGAATTAATATAGCTCAGATACAGGCTATATACAATGAGAGCCCATCAGGGCACCAGCAAGGATGTCATCACAATGTCCCCATTACTGTGTACTCCAGGTCACCTAAGCTCTCCCACTTCTCTCTTTAAATAGCCTGAAAGAAAAAAAGACATTGAAAAGTAAATGTAAAATAACATAAATTATGTCTTGGAACTTTACAGAAAAGAAAAGAAAACTGAATAGCATTTGATTGATCTGAAAACAGACAGAGAATGCATAGAGCAGGGCTTTGTGAAAGGGTGCTAAGATTCCATACAAAGTAACCTTACTAACAAAAGGACTATTCACAACCTAAACTTGGGAGAACCTAAGGTGAGGGGGACAGGTGTGTGGGAGACTGGTGGAATTAAAGGCACAAACCACCACACCAGGATTCAATTTGACTTGAAAAGAAAATTCTGGCTGGCCAGATGACTCAGCAGATAAGGGCACTGACTGCACAAGCCCTGTGACCTGGGTTCATCACCAGAGTCCACGTAAAGGTGGAAGAAGAGAACTGACTCCATAAAATTGTCTTCACTACCTGTGCATCTTGGCACATGCAGCTCCCCTTCCCCTCTGACACACACCGTGCACATACATTCATACATATATACATACACACATACATGCATACACATGTACACACAAAGTAATAATAAAATAATTCATGTTTTCGAAATGTAAATATTATTAATTTCAAATAAACAAAATCACACACCAAGCTAACAAGGTCTAACAACTCAATGAATCCCTATCCAGTTACAGTTAGCCATACCCAGCTTCACATTGGGTTTTATGCTTTCAGCAAGAACAAAAAAAAAGGCTAACTATTAGAAGACAAGGACAGAGTGAGTGCAGGTAATGATCTAATGAACCCAAGGAGCACACGTTATGAGCTATGATGCTGTTCCTCTATTCTTAACTCAGTCATTGAGTTTTCACTTCTGGTGGTAGATAAGTGCATCAAAATATATTCGACAGTGAAAGTATAAATCAAATCCTTAAAACAGTTCACTGTGTTAAAAATCAAAATCACATTTAAAAAATCCTAGTTGAAGAATATCTACCTGGTAAATACTACTCAAAAGAAAGCTGATACAGCTGTATTTTTAGCATAAACAGATACTACAACTCAAATGTTAGACGTATAGAAATGGTAAGAGAGATAAACTTTGGGGATAATGTTGTTTTGAAATTGAATGCATCTGTCATATTTATAATAAAAACTAGAAACAAAAACTGCTACTGGAAATTAATGAATTAAAAAATCATGTGAGAGCCTTAATGTTCTGTCTTCATAAATAATGGCTCAGCAGGCAAAGTAATTAACAAAATCATAGATTTGATCAACATAATTATTAATCTTGTCCTAACAGATGTATGTCAAACACTACATTAGAAAGCTAAAGAATGCATATTTTCAACCACATTTATAACAATCATTAAACCTGAAGATACGCTAGCTCACAGGTATCGCCAAATGAATAATGAAATCAAAGGTTAAATTAGAGTTAAAATGAAATTTTATGAACAACTCTAAATCATAAAATGAACCAGCCATTTCTTAAAAGGGGAAGAGTCACCAGAATTAGATAAATTGAAAACATGATTGGACTTACATCTAAATACTTGATTAAGTTGGTGATTTGGGATCTTTTTTTCCCAACCAAAGGAGTCTACCAGGTCCCCAGTTACTTGGATGTGTTTGTAAGATACACAGCCATCAGGTAATGCAAGAGTATGCATTCTTCTAGAATGTGGAAGAGATCTGTGTTTTATCATATCTATTATTAGATCTTTCAAGAGCCAAGGCCTATATTAACTAGAAAAAGCTACCCAGAGACTTCATATCAGGACACCTTGTGTTTACAGATATAGTGAAAGGAAGAGTAGAGATTGTTGCCAAATCCCCTGCTTTACACACACACACACACACACACACACACACACACACACACACACACACAAAGACAGAATCAAAAATTAAGCAGGTACAGCACTAGCCATGGGGTGCCCAAGTCTACAAAGCAGCTGAGATCATTTTAGATTCCATAGCTGTCTCCTGAGGACATCCAGACAGGAAACCTCATATATCAAGAGAACTCAGAAAAAAATGACCCATGATCTTTCGTAGGGAAGATAGGATGTATGTAGAGACAGCCATGGGTAGTACCCCTCCCTGCCTCCCACCTCACCCTTTGGAAGGATCACAAGTTATTTTTCTAAGACTCAAGTAGAGTCCAGACCTTTGCCATTGTGGGGAATGTCAGGGTGGAACCTTTCTTTCCCTTACATGTGAAATGTAGGAAACGAGATAAGTTTTGATCATAATACTTTAAATGAACCATAATAACAATAAAGAACACTTAAAGTGGCATGTACTGTTGAAATTCCCCAGAACATACCTTCAGGATAAAGATTCGTTTTACATTGTGTGAACTGTCCCATTGGCCTGTTCTTAAAACCTCCAAATTGTACCAGAGCTGTGCATATTCAACAATGCCAGATCAGCTGTTCCGAGAGGTGAAAAGGAAGAGCTTGTAGGATCCAAAGTAAGCTGATATTTATTCGTGGGCCACTAACACACACAAACAGGCCAACACGTTTAGAAAGTGCTTAGACAATCAGAATTACAGCACAGAGTACAGACTTATCTAAAGTGCTTGGAACTTGAAGTGTGGATTTTTGATGTTGCTAGATTGGGGACTATTAATGCATAGTGAAATTTATATGTCATCCATTTCAAGTCTAATGACAAAGCTGTTTTGTAGATACCTGATATGCACAGCCTGGTGGTAATTCTATACAATAGCTCTAGGAATTTTGTGCATGGAATGTTTCTATATTGCGGCTGCAGGGATTGGGAAGTGCTCCCTCCTCAAGGATGCTGAAGGAGATGTGGGTAGTACATTTGCTTTCTGACTGACATCAATCAGAAGAGATCAGGCACCATGTTGGTACTCAAAAAGTTTTGGATTGTGGAGCATTTTGACTCTATATTTTTAGAATAATGACGTTCAAACTGGTTAAAGAAAGGAATGATCTTTCCAGCCTCACCGTGTTTCCTTCTTAGCAGTAATGGGACAGAGACACAGCTTCACACTGTTACCCTCAATAGACCGAGGGATTCCATTAGTGTGCTAGAGGCCAGAACATGAGCAAACCCAAGATTCATGGTTTTTATGAAGAAAATAATTTCATGAGGCTAAAGAGATGGCTCCATGGTTAAGCACACTTGCTCTTCCTCCAGAAGACCACAGTGTGTCTTCCGGAACACATGCTGGGCAGTTCACAAACACCTGTAACCCCTGCTCCAAGGGATATAAGGCCTTCTTCTGGCCTCTCTTTAGGCACATGTCCTCAAATGCACATTCTGTCACACAAGCACATCCATATCATTAAAACAGAAAGTGAATCTGTAAAATCAATAATTTCAGACGAGTCAGTACAGAGCAGAGTCGAAGGTTCTTCATTAACGATATTTTAATATAGATTGTGTTGGGAGACCCTGCTGCTCAGAGGTTGCAGTCTGCCAGGGCTTGGCAGCTTTCTCCCTTCCCAGCAGAAACCCCATAGGCTTCCTGCTCTCTATCTATCTTTATTTGGAGGCTGTGTCTAGGCCCAGAGGCCTGACTTATCTCAAGGATGACCATAGCTCTCTAAGAACTCTTTCCCTGATGTCCACGCGGTAATTAAGTGACATGCTCCAGCTATTTTCATAGGGCTGTGCTGTCCCTAACCCAGCTTTATGAGAGGAATGTGCTGTTTAATGCCAATTAGGTGGTTCCGCAGCTACTGTTCCCAATCCTATATATTCCCTACACTCTGGAGTAAAGTTGAGTTGTTTCACTGAAGTCAGCTCTCAGAGGGCTATCTCTGTTGTATCAACAGCTGTCTGAACCCTGCTCTCTGCTTCTGCTCCCTCCAGCCTTGTGGACTGGTGACCAACAATCCCCAAGGAGGAAGGAGAACCGCAAGACTGTAAGTAGGAGGTTAGGAAAGAATCACTCAGAGATAAAGTAGGACATAAATAAGCAATTGTGAACATGGGCTCCTTAAGTCTTAATTAAGTGTCTCATCATTAGCTAAATGGGATAGTTAATATTGACTGACAACTTGACCGGACCTAGAGTCATTGAAGAGACAAGCCTCTAGGTACGTCTATGTAGAACTGTCTAGCTTATTAATTGTTGTGGAAAATGAAGCTGGACTTTGGATGATACAACTCCATGGGCCTGAGTTCTACTAGATAAAAAGGAGCAAGTGGGCTGAGCACAAAAAGTTGTTTCCTTGTGCTTACCATTTCTTTGTGTTTACCGTCTGTGGACACAATGTGACCAGCTGCCTCCTCTGGCTCCTGCTGCCCTGTGACGTCCCCATAAGCTGTGAGACAAAATAAACCCTTTCTTCTTGCACAGTTGATCCTTATCAAACATTTTCTCATAGCAATGAGATTAGTAACTGCTTCCCCATATATTTTAGTTGTTTTCAAGTGTTATTTCAAAAGTTTACTAAGAAATCTTTGTTTCTTTTCCATTTTCTTTCTCACTTATTGTAAATGAGATTGTGGGATGTAATTGTGATTTGATAGGATAAAATCAGGAGCCATAGGAGTTTCATAAAGAGTTTAATACTTGTTCTTTCCCATAAATACTGTTTAGGGTGAGAATCCTAGAATGTTTTAGGTTTGTAGCCAGGAAGGAGAATAGGTCTCAAGTGTAGTTAGATGTCCTGGAATGCTTACTTCTCTCCTGGCAAGAGGCTCCCATTAGACTCCAGGACAGTGGGCTCCTTTAGCATGTTTCATATCCCCATCTTTTTATCCTGCCTCATTAACAGTCATAGACAAGTTCATATACTGAGTATGAAATATAAATGATCCTTCACTAAGAGAGAAAATGCTTTACAAATGTTTTATGGTCTCATGATTGTCCTGAACTGCAGTTATCCTAAGGCTCCCCGCACAGTTCCCCTTTCTAGGATGTGTCCAATCCAGGAGGAGGCAGACTACTCCTGCCCTCGCTCAACTTGTAGAACATCACCTAGGAAACGGGGTCTCAAAAGAAGGGAGAAATTAAACTCCATTTTGATGAAAAACCAATCTATCCCGTCTGAAATATTATCTATGTTATCAAATTATTATTGGGAAATGTGGCCTTCTGATGCTTTCAACTGGAGATGGTTAGAGCAGGGCAGAGACCCATGTGAGCAACAATACAGACACGTTTTACATGACTTGGTGTGCTGCCAGTGTTTGTAAGGAGTCAGAATTAATTTTAGTGACACTATGAAATGTAGTGTGCTGTGCATAAAATATTAATGTAGCGCATAATTGGGTAGTGCGAAGTAACGGAGTCTGTGCACGCTGACAAACATTGCCAGTGAAATGCTCTGTCATTTATAGGCTTCCTCCCCCACATGCAAATTAACATATCTATTCTCACTCCATCTTTGCTCCAGCTTCCTCTGTTTTCCTCACACATTAGAAGGGCCCGAGCAGCGTATAAGCACAAGCCTTCTAGATCAGATAATGGATCTCTGAACAGAGAAGCCCATAGCTCCCACTGAGATAAAGCAAGAAAGCTTCCTTGTCCAATTTTTTCATCCCAGGAGGGCAAAACAAGCCTGCCCTGGCACCTGATCAGTGTGGAGTATGTATAGGACTTCCAAATTTTGCTGATAAATAATTACTTTATGTGGCCAGAACAGATTGCCCAGAAATTTTCAGTAAATGAGTACATTTTGCAACCCACTTCCCTCGAATCTGAAGTAGCCTAGAGGGGGACTTATTTCCACAACATGCGAATCGGCGCAAAGGGATGCCCTGTGAGAGGCGGAGATGATTTCTGAGAGTCTCCACTAAAGAAGATGCTTGTCTTGTCGGAATAAAGTGTTCCCATTCACTTCTAGCCATTTTAAGACTTGTTTATCTTTGCTTCTGTTTTCTGATGCGCCCCCCCCTTACCTGGAACTTTGTGTTAATGTCCCCATACTGGAAAGACATGGGGACATATGGACCTCCCCAACTGTCTGAGACACTCCTTAGATAAGCTTCTCAGTGCGTTTTTATCGCTGTGTGTGAAAACCAAGGACGAAGGAGGCCAAATCCTCCAAAGAAGATGCCATGAGGTCGAATATCCCTTCGTAACCTGTGTGGTTCCATCATGAATTTGAAAGTTGGTAAGTCCTCAGAGATAGCATACTACAAAGCGTGAGATCTAGACTTACAAGCGTGAGATCTAGTACCAGTTTGTGTACTTAAAGACTGCCAAAACATGGTGTGGGTACCGAGGGAGTATAGCCCTCCCCACCAAAAAAAAAAAAACTAAAGAGATATTTTTAACTTCTATCTTTATGGCTCCTAAACATCTGAAACTCATTCCCTTTCAGCAGAGATTCCATCCTAGTGTTGTTGAGAAGATAATAAGCCCTGCCCCCACTGCTTCCTCTGGTTCCACAAGAGTTCACTAACATGGACACCTGTCCTATGTCCTGCTTTCCTTTCTCAGAGGAAAAAGCTTTGACTTCTCATCTGCCTTGGGCAAATGCTTCACCTCACCTCTAGTACCCATCTTCATCAACCTCTGAGCCCCTTCCTCCACACCTTCTTTTATTAGTTTTTAATATCTTCTCCTCCAAGTATTAATACATCACTATTAAAATATAAGCACCATCCAGTTTCTTGCTTCTTTATTACAACATGTCCATATAAAGCATAACCACCGCTTGAATGGATTATAGAAGAAAGACTCTTGCTACCTGATTTCCACTGTTTTTCTAACCCATGCCATAGCCAATTATAGCCTGATGACAAAATTCAACACATACCTGAATATTTTTTAAATAAAGTTTTACTAGATTATATCCATGTCTAATCATCTAAGTATTCTTGTTCTTGGTGTCACAATAATAGTAGCAAACCAGAGTCGTTAAGAAAGCAACCACGTGGCTCACAGGCTGGAATATGTACTACATCAACTGTTAGAGGAAAATTTGAGCAAACTCTGCTGTCGTGCATTGTCTGTCCTTTCTAAAATGGATATAATTCACCCTTTTAGCCCCACATGTCTTTCCAGTGCTCACAGAGTAAAAATCCAATTTCTTAGACATCAACTAGGGTGGTTCCAGTTGTGTCCCCCACTTTCCTTCCCTGTGTCATCGCTCACCATCGACTGATCCGTTCCACTCTCTGGCCTCCTTGGATGTGTCACACAGAATGAGCCACACCTCTAGGACCTAAGACCTCCACCAGGCATGTTCCTCCCTTCAACGCTGCCCTGATCTTTCTACAATTCACTCTGGCCAACTCTTAATTTAAATATTTCATTAAATTTTTTCATGGAATACATTTTGATCATATTCCTTCATTTAGCCCAACATCTTCTAGATCTTCACTGCCCCCTACATATCAATCTTCATTTTCTTTCATCTTAAAAAGGAAAGAAAGCAGACATAAAAATGAAATGGAATCTACTGAAGCGTTAATCTAATTAATCTTTATCAATAAAAAATTGGGAGTCAGATATCGGAGTGAGAACCTGAAAGATCAGAGAATTCGGGAGCCTCCTACCTCTCCCAGAATGGCCAAGATCCTGTCTACGCCCCACCATCTTACTTTCTTGTCCCCCTCTGTCTATCGTCTTCTAAACCTCTATGGTTAATTTAGGTCAACTAGTGGCTAGCTCTGCCTTCTGAGTCCAAACAAGCTTTATTAGTCAGGACACAATTAAAATATCATGCAACAGTCTATTCTGCTTTGTGTCTCTCCTGAGCATGATACCTGCCCAGAAATGTAGTTGATATACTCAAAGTCACTCCATTGAAGAAAACTAATTTTGCCTCTCTCTCCCAGCAACTGTCAATTGCAAATAACTTCTTGGCTAAAGGCAGGACATTTTTTTTTTTTCGGCATGCTGGCATTTTGTCTAAGTTGAACTTGTGTGGATCCTATGCATCATGAGACGTCTCTGTGTGAGTTCACACAAATATCAGCCTTGTTGTATCTAGAAAATGCTCTCACCTTGGAGTCATCTACCACTGCTGGCTCTTAAATATCTTTCTGTCTCCGTTTCCTCATAGGTATCTGAGACTTCAGAGGAGGGTGTGATAAAAACTTGTCCTTTAGAACTGAATGTTCTGATGTCTCTCACTCTCTGTCCATTGTTCAGTTGTGGGTCTCTGTATTAATTGCCATCTACTGTAAGAAGAAGTTTCTCTGATAAAAGTTGAGTGGGGCACTGATCTAAGGCTATAAAAATGTATCATTAGGAATCACCTTATTGAAATGTTCATTTGGCAGAATGACAAAGTTGGATTTCCGCTTGGACCCATGACCTATTTAATCTCTGGTTCTTCATCTCATTAACAGTATCAAGTGGCCCTTTAATTAATGAAACAGTAATAGGTTATTCCTATAGCATTTGTGCCACTATTGAATCAGAATGAATATCTTGTTGCTATTGAGCTCCAAGGCATTATAGCTTGGTTAGAGCAATGCTCGCTCTTGGCCAGCAGCTCAAAAACATATAACTCATTCCTGGTACTGGAGATTTTATTTTGTAGCACATATCTAGTTGGACTTTATGTGATGACTCTATTTAAATATTCTCTCTCTCTTTCTCTCTCTCTCTCTCTCTCTCTCTCTCTCTCTCTCTCACACACACACACACACACACACACACACACACACACAGACAGAGAGAGAGGCAGAGAGAGATCTTAAACAATATTAGGTTTCCTTATGACTTCAAAAAGACCTTTAGTGTTAGTTGTCTCTCCCTATATTCCCTACTTTAACTTGTCCTCCCATTCCCCTCCCCCATTTAATCCTTCTAGTCTACTTTACTCATTTATTCCTTTATAATGCTATATTCTAGTTCTCCTTCAAAAGATACCCTCCTCCCCCACTGACCTCTTGACTACATATCTAACCTCTGATTATTCTGAATGAAACACACATATCTGAAGGTTAAAAGTCAATGTTTACATATAAGAGAAAAGACACAATGTTTGTCTTTCTGGATCTGAGTTACCTCACTCAGTATTATTGTTTCTAACTCCATCCATTTACTTGAAACTTTTATTTTTCTTAACAACTGAATATTATTCCATCATGCAAATATACCACATTTTCAATATCTATCCATTAATTGATGGGCATCTAGGCCGTTTCAAATTTCTGGCTGTTGTATAATATTATATAATAAAGGAGCAATATACATGGATGAGCAAGTATTTCTGTAGTAGGATGTAAAGGTCTATGAGTATGTGTCTAAGAATGGAATAGTTGGTTCATATGTTATATCTCCTGTGCCAATGCATTCAAGGCTACTTCTGGGAACACTTGCTCTTCTATCAAGTTCAATGTAACTGGATTTATTTTGAAGTCTTTGATTCACTTGGACTTGTGTTTTGTGCAAGGTAATAGATATGGATTTATTTGCATTCTTCTGCATGTCAACATCCAGTTAGATCAGCAACATTTGTTGAAAAGTTTTCTTTTTTCCACTGTATAATTTTGGCTACTTTGTCAAAGATTGCATGCCCATGGCTGTATAGATTTACATCTGGGTATTCAGTTTGATTCCATTGATCAACCTGTTTGTTTTTAGACCACAACCATGCTGTTTTTTAATCACTATAGCTCTGTCGTAGCTGCTGAAATCAGGGACTGTGATACCTCCAGGAGTTTATTTATTATACAGGTTTGTTTTAGCTATCCTGGGTATTTTGTTTTTTTTCATATGAAGATGAGTATCAGTCCTTCAAGGTCTATGAAGAATTGTGTTGGAATTTTAATTGGGATTTCATTGAATCTGTAGATTACTTTTGGTAAAATGGCCATTTTACTATGTTAATCCTACCAATCCATCATGGGAGTTTATTTTCTGAAATCTTCTTTAATGTCTTTCTTCAAAGATTTGAAGTTTTTGTCATACATGTCTTTCACTTGCTTGGTTAGTGTTAAACTAAGATATTTTATATTATTTGTGTCTATTGTACAGGGTAGTGTTTCCGCGATTTATTTCTTAGTCCATTTATCATTTGTATATAGGAAGACTACTTTTTTTTAGTTAATCTTGTATTCAGCCACTTCACTAAAGATGTTCATCATCTGTAGGAGTTTTCTGGTAGAATTTTTGGGCTCACTTATGTATATTACAAATCATCTGTAAATAATGATACTTTGACCTCTTCCTTATCAATTTGTACCCCTTTGATCTCCTTTAATTGTATTATTGCTTTAGCTAGAACTTAAGGTACTATATTGAATAGATATGGGAAGAGTGGACCGCCTTGTCTTATTCTTGACTGTAGTGGAATTTTGCTTAAATTTTCTCTCCAATTGATTTCTTGCTTGCTATATATTGCTTTAATTATGTTTCTTATAAAACGAATCTCTCCAAGACTTTTATCATGAAGGAGTACTGGATTTTGTCAAAGATTTTTCAACATCTAATGAGATGATCATGTGGGGGATTTTTTCTGTTTGTTTATATAGTGGATTACATTGACAGTTTATTTTTATATTGAACCATCACTGTAGCTCTAGAATGAAGCCTACTTGATCATGGTGGGTGATCTTTTTGATGTGTTCTTGGATTTGTTTTGCAGGGATTTTATTGAGTATTTTTGCAATAGTTGATCATGAGGTAAATGGGTTTGTAATTCTCTGTCTTCATTGTGTTTTTGTGTGGATATCAGGGTGACTGTTCAGGTTGTTTTTATTAGCTTCCTTGTTTATGTTTGCATTCAGTTTGCATGTTTCATGTGTGTGTGTGTGTGTGTGTGTGTGTAGATAGATATAGAGATAAATAGATGTGTGTGTGTCCATCCTATAGGTTTTTACTTCACTCTATAGATTATTTTCTTTGGTGAGCAAAGGTAAGCAGTTTGCTTTAAGTATTTCTGTCTATTTTTGCACTGTTTGGGAGTTACTCTTCATAGGCTTTACCTATTCAATGTCCTGGAATATTTCCTCTCTGTTTTTGCCTTGTGGTTTCAGTTAAGTCTCATTTTTAAGTTTCTAATTCACTTTGAAGTGACTTTTTCTAAAGGACAAGAAATAGAATCTACTTTCTATCCTCCACATGAGGGCATCATATTCTTCCAGCACCATTTATTGAGAACTCCATTCATTTCCTTTCAATTTTTAGCACCTTGGTTGTAAAGCAATGGGCCATGGGTACATGGTTTTAATCCTGAACTCTGCTCTATGTGTTGATGTCTGCTTTTATACCAGCACAAGTGAGTTTGGGGTTGTCACAGCTTTGTGTCCATTTCCCTCCTGACTATCACTCCCCTCTACCTCTCTAAAGCCTTCATAAGTTTGTCTCTTCAGAGTTTTTTGGTGTCATATATATTTTACAGTTTGTTTTCCTTCTAGTTTTAAAAAATAATCAATGGTAATTTGATAGTGTTTGCATTGAACTTATAAACTAGCTTGGGTAGTTTGAACATTTTAAAAATGGTTTCTCCCCAAGAACAGGGTTTTTTGTACACGTGTGTGTTCTCTTCAGCTTCTTTCATCAATATTTTATTGTCTCCATTATTGAGATCTTTCACGTCTTTGGTTAAATTTACCCCTAAATTTTTAATTGCCTTTGTAGATATTATACATGTGAATCGTTTCTTGATTTCTATTACAAACAATTCACTATTAGCATACAGCAATGCTACTCTTTTTGTATGTTGGTTTTTCTAGCCAACTTAGCTGAATTTACTTATTAGTTTAATGGATTTTAGCCATTGTTTGGGAGTCAATAAATAATATATCATCTATGAAGAAATGACAATTGGTCTTCTTTTAGAGTATTAATTATGTCAAAAGTAAACAGTTTAATTTCTTTGTATTATATTTTAATACATTCTAAAGTTTCTTATTATTGATTTCTAATTTTACCACACTGTCATAAAAATATTTGATATAATTAATTTAAATTTTATTTTTTACTTTATGTATATAGCTGTTTTGACTGCAAGTATGTCTGAGTACTATTTGTATGCCCAGTATCTACAGAGGCCAGAAGAGAGGATCATAGCCTCTGGAACTGGAGTTACAGTTTATATACAGAGGTTGTAAACCAACATGTGGGTACTGGGAAACAAACCCCAGTACTCGTAACTACTGAGCCATCTCTCCAACCTCTGGGATTTTTTAATTGTTAATTTGGCTTGGGAGGATTTTTGTAGTTTATCATGTGATCTGTCCTGAAAAGTTTTCTATATGCTACTAAGAAAAGTATATATTCAGCAATTATTTTTGTTGGGATTTCACTGATGATTGCTTTTGGTAGGGTTACATTTTCAATTCTTCTAATCTACAAGCATATTATCTAGGGTCTTTTCTCTTCCGTATCTTTAAAGTTTTCATTGTGAAGTTCTTTCATTTCTTCATTAGATTTAGTTTCCTATACTTTGTTCTTTTTTTGTGGGTGAGATTGTTTTCTTGATTTTATTATCAGTATGTTTGTCATTAGTATATAGGAAGGCTATATGGGATTTTGTGTGTTTTATATCCTACCAATCTGCTGAAAATTTTCATCACTGTTTTTCAGTGCTGTCTGTAAGGTCTGCTGTGCATAGAGCCATATATATTACCCACAAAGATGAAAACTTTGTCTTCTTTTCCTATGTAGATCCCCTTTACTCCCTTATCTGTCTTGTTGAAGCAGGCAAGGTTTAAACAGGGAAGGGGTAGGCGATGAGCAAAAACTTGGGATGTAGGGAAAAGGTTAACTAAAACTAAGGATGTGTGAAGAACTCATTTGGAAGCAGACTATTTTAGAAGCTAGCTTTAAACCAGCTTTTAAAAAGAGACTTTAAACAAAGGTATCCATGTATGAGTGGATAATTCTGATCCCATAAGGTCTGAGTTATTAAAGAGAAATGAACAGTGCCAAGTATGGGGTGCATCCCTAGGGGTTATTGTCCAAGAAAGCCCCAGAAGCCACCAAAACCATATAGGCCATAGCCAGTGCCATTCATCCCCTGCCAGAACTACATGGCAAGCCCCTGTTGTTGAACAATCACACAGTTTGGATGAAGAACACAAATACATGATGCTGAAGCCAAGCTGAAAGCTTCCTCCCTAATGGCTATCTTTCATAGTTCCAGAAGTTACCACACACACATGAATTCATGGAAAAAGTCAACCAACTCTAACCCACTACCAGTCACTTCCAACTTTGCGTGCTTTAATACCAACTTGCCAGGAAAGATGAGCTTACTGGTAGATTAGTGTTATCACTGTTATGGGAGTAATCATTTTATTATTATTATTATTATTATTATTTAAATATTATTATTATATTTGAAGTGTAAAAGGGAACAGAAAGATATAAGAGCTTAATACTAGTGAGGAAGACTGTAGAGCACTGTCTTATGGGCACAAGCTGGTCAAGGCACTCATGAATTCACAGCTGCTGCACTTACATGCACATATTATGCACAGGACTAGGGCAGTAGACATTTAGTCATAGGGTAGTGGCCTCTGTCTCACCTAGGAGAGCTAGTGACAGTTCAGGGAAGCTGGGAGAAGAGAAATAATTATCCTCAGTAATGTAGTCACTGATGGGTCACTTCTGTTCCAGTGGATAGCTACATACCCATAACACAGGGATATTCCTAATTAAATCCAATGGATCACTACATAAAAAATAAACAAGATGGCATAAAAGTGGACTAGAGCCTTGGAGAGAGACCTGGGGTTAGGGAGTTGGGGTGAGGGGGAGCTAAGAGAGATTGGAGGAATGAGTGTGACCAGACATATTATATATATGTATGCAATTGTCAAATGATAAATTAACTTTAAAACTCTTCTAATCATGATGTCCTGTTTAAATGTTATCATCTTGACTTCTAATATGAAAACAGAACCAATCAAAAGAGCAAAGGAAATATAACAAATATAATAATGGTAAAATATACCTCTGCTTCCCTACATTTTTCATTTGTGGTGTATTATTTTACATCTTTCTATATGGTCTAGTTTTTAACACATCAGTAAAGTTTACCATCTGCAATTAGTTTATTTTTTAATAATCCTGTGGATGTGAATGATTTCATCATAGTGCTTACTATATTAAAATGAAGTTTTTGGTAAACATTTTTATATAACTGTTCCTATTAGTGTTTTATACTCTCTTGTGCTTTCTTATTAATAGTATCTTTTATTCTCAAATAATTTACTTTAGAATTCTTTTTAATTTTTATTTTACAATTTCACATACAAACACACACTTAGACACAGAGACACGTGCACACACACAGACACACACAAAGACACATATACACATATACATACACAGAGACACAAAAACACACACAGAAACCACACACAGACACATACACATATACACACACAGACACACAGTCACAGACAGACACACACACAATGGCCTTGCAGCCATTTGGGAATAAGTGAGACAGAGATGTTGTGCCCCCAGTTATTTATGCGTGACCAAGAAAGTCTCAATTCTGAAGAGAGTCCCATGGTTTCTTTGTCGTGCCTGTGATAACCTATGCATCCAGTTTCAGGTACTGAGCCTATAGGCCATGAAGACCAGCACAACAATAAGGTAGAAAAAAGACCCACACACTTACAGGCTGCCTGTTACTGTGTTGAATGTGTGTTCCAAAACCACTGCAGCCAGTACTAGGTGATGCTTTCTGGAAACTGTCTCTGAAAGTTTCATCACATGAATTGCTTCAGAACTAGGTCTGTCCCAGCAGCTCTACCTGTAAGTCAGCCTGGGGTCTAGGGTAAGGATTAAGATTTACCCAGTTGTTGGTCTTACCAGCCCAGCACTGAGTTTCAGGGCAAAGTATCATTCATTCTTTCTCAGAAAATGGGGTCTAACACCACCCTGTGCTAACTGAGTTTGTGGTAGAGCTGAGAGAAAAAATATCTAGACATTAAACCCTAATCTCAATGTAAGACCTATGCTTTAAGTATGACATAAGAACAGCAATCCCTAAGCATCCACTGGCGAATTAGCAGGCACAGCAACATGTCAGTGTCCATCCGTATGTATGTCTGGTCACATACCTGATGATAACCAGGGGTTTTCATGTTGCTCTGATATTGAATAAGATGGTGTGATAGATTTCCACATTAGGAATGTTAGCCCCAACAATGTCGAGGGGTGAACTCTACCTAGGTTAGAAATACTCACATACCCACGGTTCAGTTGATTTCAGTAAAATAAAATTATTTCTTGTATACATACTTTATGAACTAAAAGAAAGTCCTTGTACTGAAAAAGTTCATAATAGGCTGTGATACCAGAGATGTGGGATAAAGCTGAGAGATACTTGGTCAACCCTCACACTTTTGAGAGGATTCCAGGTCAGGTAATGCTTTACACAGCCTCTTAGATTATCAGTGGCACACTGTTTGACACTTAAGGATTCTGACTCTTCTCAAGACCCTTGCATTATATCCATGATGCTTCATCTTTTGCAGAGATAAATTACAGAAGTAAATTGTGCTGGTTGGTTTTTGTCAACTTGACACAAATCTAGACCTATCTGAGACGAGGGAATCTTAACTGAAAGCGTGCCTCCACTAGATTGGCTTGTGGGCAAGTCTGCGGAGCATCTTTTTGACTAATGACTGATGTGGTTGAGCCCATCCCAATAAGGGTGGTGAACTTCCGGGCAGGTAGTACTGGAGGATGTAAAAAAAGCAGGCTTAGCAAACCATGGGGACCAAGCCAGCAAGTTCCATTTCCCCATGGTCTCTGCTTCAGTTCATGCCATCAAGTTCCTGCTCTGACTTCCTTAGTGCCAGTGTGTGACTTGGGAGTTCAAAGAAGAAATAAACCTTCTCTTCTGTTAGCTGTTTTTGTCATGGTATTTTATCAGAGCATTCAACTCTTGACTAAGACATGAATGCGTGTTTTGTAAAAGGATTTCTCACTACTCCAAGTGCTCAGAGACTATTTATAACAGTCCTGAGCCTTTGATAACTGCAGCACTTTCTCATTACATAACTAATGTAGACCTAGAGACATCAGAAGATCCCATCACAAAGATGTCATAGGAGGAAGAAGGTTCGTCTTCCCTTCACAGCATCAAATGACCTCTCAGAGCTGTGCTCTTTTCACAAGCTGAGACCACAGGAGCCAGACACTGTCTTTTTATTCTGGGATCTGACACCTAGACTCCCTCAGTGCTCTTGGCCAACCCTTTACATTTACTTTTTCCGCTTTGTTCATCCCGAACTCCAAGATGGTATCATAATGTTGCCTGTGGATGGGTGACAGAAAGAGTGGCAAGAGGCATCAAAAGCACTCAGACGATTCCTGTGATGTTCTTGTTTGTACTGCAGATAAGTGCTTCCCTCAGAGTTTAATTGGAAATATCAGCAAGGGAGAGTCATCCCATCTGCTGTTCAGTAACCCGTCTGCATGCACGAAGGGCTAATGTCTCTGGGACTGAAGGGAAAAGCCCCCTGAATATGCCATGTCTCTAATTTATGCACGGTATCCATAGGTCTTTGGCCAAAGGCAGGGTGGGCATAATTCTCTTTGCCTTTCTGGAGAGCAGAAATGAAGGAATGCTTCCAGGTACTAGCATTTTTCTTTAATGTAAAGAAAAATTATATACTGTTTCTCACTATCTGTCAGAGTATGTAGTGTGGAAAAACAGCAGATCTCAAAAACATCCTTCACAGAAGTATTTCCTGGAAAACATGTCATTGTTCTAGAAAAGCACAATGCTTTTGAAAACAGGTCTAGGAAGCTGGATAATAAACAAACAGCAGATAGGTAAACATTGGGAACTTTATTGAAACCAGGGCTATGCAAATTTCTTTGGCCTTACAACACGTATTTTTTCTCAAGTTTGAGTTTTCATATTGATTAACTGGTCTTCTGAAAACATGTTTTTTTCAGAAATGCTGAATTGAAAAGGCTTTGTCAGAAAAAAAAAAAAAAGGATAAGCTGTTTGCCACTGGATTTAATACATAACCAACTTCCAGGAAATTCCCAGGATCAGGTTAGGTGAAATAATAGGCTAGGAGACCTCCGAAAGCCTTCTCAATTCCCAAGACTTAGTGAATCTCTCCCACCCTAAATCAGTGCCATTATTTATTACCATTTTTGCATATTATATAGACATAAGTCATAAATCACGTATCTTCTGTGTCTGCTACTAGACACGAATGCCACAAAATATATTAATCAGGTTCCTTTGAGTCTTTGTTTCTTCCATATAATAATATCATGATCTCCTGCACGGGTAAAAAAGAAAGTTTAAAGGCCTTGCAGTGCCCCAGACGCATTGCTAAATACACTACACGCAAGAGTTGAAACGGGGCACATGTACTTTCCATCACGCCACACTACCACATAGTCTCAAAGGGAATCCGAGGAGTGATAGCTCGCACTGGAGTGCTGACAGCTCGAAAGCGTGAGACCATGTGTGCGGTGTGCGCTCCTATAGTCATTAGTAATAATTAACACAGAAATAAAAATCCTCCTCTGAGCTGGCAGCATCAATTGCTCTTTATTTTTTCTCATTCTGGGAATAAGAGGAGACCACTATTTATCTTTTTCTCCCTGGTCTTTGTACTTGCTGTTACCTACTTCCAGAGTGCAGTTCACAGGACAGTTCTCCATGAAAGCTCATTTTTCACGGTGTCACTTTAAGCCAGTTTTCCTATTGTACAACACGTAAGGTTCTTCCTGGTCCAACTTACCAGCCATTTGCAAACTCCTTCCAACCAGTTGTAAAACTGCCTCCTAACTTTCTGTGGTTCCTTGTGTCCAACCAGCAATGTTTTCAGTGATGGCAGTGGTGGTCCTTAGCACTGGGTTTGCAGAATTGCTCTATGACCCAGCGCAGCACATCTCAAAAGGTAGATACATAAGACTCGCCTAGAGAACTCAAGTTCCTCATGCTGAAAATTCTTCATATTTAAATAATGTTTCTATTTGTTTTTTTTTTTTGTGTGTGTGTGTGTGTGTGTGTGTGTGTGTGTGTGTGTGCTTGGTTTTTGAGATTCTGCTCAGGCTGGCCACAAACACAGGAGCATACTACCACAGCCAGGAGAAATCTGGATTGCTAAAAGCAAGCAGGTGGTCATAGTGTTCCTGGACCACACTGAGTCTGCCAGTGTTGACTGATACATCCCCTAGTCTACATCAGTAACTCTGCTCTCCAGCAGACTCAATCTCTGCCATTTTAATTTTCTCTATATTACTTTACATGACTGATATTATTTCAATACTTCACTTTTCCCCATCTCTTCATTATTATATGTGATAACTGCTAAAAAGACAAGATTGTTAGCTTTTTTAACTCTAAAATGAACAAAGAAAATGGGTCTTGAATATTCACGATTCATGTTCACTTATGTACAGTTCTAATCTCCACAGAACTTTCTGGTAGGGAGATATGGAAAACAAGAAAGACATGGGGCAGTCTAACTGAAACAAAGCATCGTCCCTGTGCATCAGCTTTTTCTACAGAGGCAGAAGCATTTGAAGGGGCCACAAGAGGCCAATGACCCTGTATGTAAATGCCTCTTTCTTTTTCCCTGCTTTCAGAGTTGTGACATCAACAGGAGTGACTCATTGGTGAACCGTGCCCCTGGTAACCTGGCCTATATTTAAAAGTGCATGCTAAGTTCTGGACTTGCTGGATACGACCATCATTGCATGAGGTCTTACATTTCATTGGCTGGTGAGGAAGGAAGCAAAGGAAAGTCCAAGATTGAGAGGTGCATTCCGTACAGGCCAGGCTGTCATTCACCAAAACTTCTGTGGGTCAGCCTTTCTACTTCTGCTTCTGAGAAAATGGGGACAGCATAAAAGAACCCACAGTATAACCATTTCATCTTCAATGCTTGCTACGAAAATGGTGGCTGGAAAATTTTGCATTTTCTACTGCAGAAAAAAAAAGTGCACATAAAGTGCAGTGCCCCCAAATTTTCACTGAAAGTAATTAATAATGTAAAAATTACCGCAAAAGTTTGATAGCAGATGAAAATTTTATTAGAGCCAGTTCCAGTTTAAAGTCAGTCCTTTGTTTTCTGTTTTTATTTTTAAAATTTTGAAACTGAAAATAAGATGTCAGTGAAATGAGATCGATGCTGCAAATTAGCTTCATTTAATTCAGGACTTGTCTGCCCCACATCCCACAGCTATCCGGACTCAGCACCTGATAGAAGGAAAAGGTGGCCCTGGTTTCTCAATCACCCTTCATCACCCTTTTGCAACAGCTAAGAGGATCGGCATAGTTAGGCAAAGGTTGGTCTTCGGAGTCTGCAGATTAGAATTTTACCTACATCTCTTCCTAGCTGGATGACCTTGAACAGTTTTCTCTACCTCCCTAAATCTCATCTGTGAAACACAGAATGTTATTAGGTTCTTATATCATTGAATCTCAGTTCAGTATTGATCAGAGGAAGATCTATGGTTTGAAGGAGAGCAGACTGCTCAGCAGACACTCTGCCGGGCAACCTGTCCTTGGAGAGGGGACAGAAAGAAGGAAGACAAGGTCAAACCAGACGATGGTGCTTCAGTTTGTAACCTATTCCTCCAGAGGGAAGATAGCCAAGAAAGAGCAAAGACAGGCAGAAAGTGTAGAGAGCTAGTTCCTAGTTCAGCTAGACTCTGTTACCCAGGTGCATGTTCCCTTAACATTCAAGCTAAAGAAATTCACAAATGAAGAAATGGAGTCCTTGGGTACAAGAAACTCTCTTCATAGGACGCAAATTGAAAAAAGATGTTTATATGCAAGGCAGTACCGTTAGTTCAAATCTCACCTCACAACCATTCCTTCCTTGGCTCTTCTATTCTTTCCTGTTATTTGCAAAACCTCTCTCACTGGATCAGGTACCAAGCAGTGTTCAATTCTGGGTTTTAAGGGCCTTTCTCATGTTGTCCGCCAAGTCAACAGTCTCCGTCTCAATTTCCCATCATTCCAGGATGTCAACTAATCTGGAAATCCAATCTCTGTTTAGTGTCTGTGGGACAAGGTAATTGTTAAACTAAGTTTCTGTCCAAGTTGAAGCTAGACACAAAGTAAACATTCACCATTTCCCAGTTTCACTGAACTAGCCAGTCATGTAGCAGCAGCATGCAACATGATCTGCATGCTAGTGTCTCACGCAGCATGTGCCCAAGCGCACGGACCAGAGAGAAGCACTCCTGAGAACCGGAGGTGCCTTCAGTGTTTAAAACACTGACTCGTTTAAATGGGTGAATCAGTAGTGCCAAATGATGTATTTCCCTCCAGCCCACGCTAACTTGTAACTTGGTATTCATTAGCTTAGACACATCAAAACACCATCGTCTTTCTGATGGCATCTCCTCTGAAGATTCAGTTCTAAATGCAAGAGGAAGAAATGAAAAAACGAGAGCAGACATAACGCCATCAAAAACTTGAATTTATGGAGTTCAACCTTGAAAATATATTTTTTAACATCAAGTTTGTGAATTAAAACTCCCACCAGACAGCTATAATTTATACCGCAAGCACTTGGCAGGTAATTGGAGCACGCTGTGATACAGGCACCAAGGGGATTGTCTTCATAGAAAAGCTGACCCCTCTGTGACAGACTAGGGGGGCAAGAAAGAGACACATTCACTCTGCAGCTAGAAGAAGGTGTTTCCTATGTAGTGGATGTTCGATGGTGATGACGGTGGTGATGACGGTGGTGGTGGTGGTGGTGGTGGTGGTGGTGGTGGTGGTGGTGGTGGTGGTGGTGGTGGTTATGATGATGATAGACAAAGTCAGAAAAACAGTCGTTTCCCGCCACAATGGGAACACAGCCGTGTGGAAGGCAAAGCCAATGAGGCAAAGGCAGTTGCCAAAAGCAGGGGCTCCATGTGGAGCGTCAGAAAACCAAGTAAAATAAACTGAAAATACAATTCAGTGGAAGGGTTTTGATAGTGTTTTTGAGTTTTTAATTCATCTATTTGGGTATTTTGCAAACAATTTACACTCTATTTTTAGAGATATGGAAAACATGCTGCACGCAAGATATGTCATTTTATTGTGGGCAATACAGATTGTGTTTTCATCTCTGAAGCCTTATATTAACTCAGAGCCAGCCTGGGTCCAACCATAGTCTTGAATACCAAAATTCCACTTTAAACATTTGAGTATTGGACAGAAAGTATGACGCTCACCTGGAACATTTAATTTCCTTATTATAGAGCATAGAACACCGATCCCCTGTCTACTCTGCTCCCAATTTCTTGTATAAAAATGGTGGGGAACTCCTGGAGTTAAATGTTCGGGTAGACTCCAATGGTACCTGTTGACTTCAGGCAGGCAATCATTATTTCTAAGCATTCCCTGTGCCTAAAGAGTATGGCTTTATGATTAGCTGCCTGGGCAGTGAGTTCTTTGAGAGGCATCCACCCTGTTTTACAAGGCTGATCTTTACCAGAATGGTCCTCGCTCTGTTCCCATCAGTTGCTTTCCAGCTGTTGCCTCTTGTGCCATATCACCCTCTGTTTGGGGGCTTTTCTTCCTCTGCCCCTTTCCTTGATGCTTTTCTCACAGAACCCGGAAGCTGTATGTTCTAAAGACTCAGTAGGCAGGTGAGATCTTGGCAGTGAGGGAAGCTCTAATGGATTCTGGCTTGGCTTCGGCGTCCACTCATCGTATGCAGTGGGCAGGTTGCAAAGCTGAAGCGGTAAAGGTTGGTCAGCAAAATCTGCAAACCAGACCTCACAACCTGGCAGTCCTAGGACTCTGCCTGCTATAAAGTATTTGCTCTAAACAGTAATTTCTTAGTCTGTAATTTTAGGTTGTAGATTTATTGATTCTCTTTAAAGTGTGATAGATCTCATGAATAAGCTACTGTGTGTGTGTGTGTGTGTGTGAGAGAGAGAGAGAGAGAGAGAGAGAGAGAGAGAGAGAGAGAGAGAGAGAGAGAGCGCACTTGGGCACTCTAGTCTCCTGCCCTTCCTGTCACTAACAGTTATTCACACTGCTTCACTCCCTCCCTGCCTTCAGGCTACCCTACCGGGCCTGGGAGGTGGATTAAAGCATTTGCATTTACAACCCAGTCTAGAAGAGGCAAAGGTAGATTAACAAGTGATCAGTGAACCTCAGGCAACCAAGAACACAGCAAAGCCATAGACATCTGTCAAACTGTGAAGGTTTGAATTCGTAGGCATATTTACAAACGGATCACAGTCTCCCATTAGTTAGGCAGGCTCCCTTCACTGGTGGATATACAATAGATAAATAAGTAGCAAGAATACATGTGATACATATTTAGATTGCACATTAGACTTTAAAATCTATGCCTAACTGAATGCATTAGCCTGTGTTTTCTGTTTATATCTCCACAATGCCATGGAAACACGGCCCAGCATTCTAATAGCCCTCTCTCAGCAATAAATAAACAAAGTCTTTGTCTATTCATGTTTCAATTTCTTTTTTTTTATATGTAATTTACAGTTTCAAAAAAGAAAACAGATCGGTGGCATTTTATTGTTGTTTTCCTCTCTGCCCCTTCCAGTTTCCTGTCTCGCAAAGTACGTCTGCCCCAGCCTGCAAAATGTGCTTGCCGCTCTGGCCGGTACTGAAATCAAACGGCACCGGCAGCAATCAGGGCAGGAGGCTCCCAGCTGGACTCATCTTTCCCCTTCATAAAATGCCAGGATAATTAATTCTATAATGAGGTTCCTCGAGCCTTTCAGCCTAACCCAAAGAGCACTTAATATAGTTGTGTAAGCTTGAAAGCACATAGAAAACAGACGTAAAATCGGGTGGGCTTGTACCCCACCCCCCCCCCCACCCCCGGTCTATCGAAACGGCCACAGCCAGTCCATTTCTGTGGAGCGAGTAACAGCAGTCGCAGCCCTTAAACGGCACTGAGATGGCAGCAGCACGTTCTCGCCTCCCTGGCTCCACAGCCTGCGAAGCAGACAAGTTGTCCGCCGCCACTGGTGCCCTAGCATGCGTGGGCAAGGTGAAACCTGAGGCTCAAAGTGCCTGGAACACAGTCTCCCGGGGCGGCTCTCTGCTTACTGGCACCAGCTGTTCTCCGCCGTCAGGTAACTCAAGACTTCGAAAGGCAGATTCGTATCTGTGGAGAAGTGAGCAGATTCGACCAGGTGCCTCAAATCTGCAGTGTCCCCTAAACTCGGCTATGGGGACCTCAATCACTAGAGGAAGGATGGACAGCTGGCAGGTCAGGTGCTTCTCCCATAATCCTCCAGGGTAAATTCCTAGAGAGACCTTTCCTCAAGGACTGTATCCTGGCTAGCACCACTGGACCACAGGCTTGATGGTCCAGCTGACGCGACTCACTGCTTTGGAATGCTCAGGCAGGATCTCAGCCACAGACATCCCGTGGTCCACCTCAGGGCCAGGATCTAGCAAACAATGTCTATTGTCGTTAGCACTGAAAAGCAGTCTGTGGACCAGACTTCAAAGTATTCACAAACTAGACCCAACGTAGATTCTTCCCAAAGAGAGATGATTTTTCATGCAGAATTTTCTTCTGATACATCTTACGTCAGGCAGCAGTGTGTCCAGAGAAATGTCCTTTCTAGGTAATAATCAAATGTTACGGCCCTTGGTTTTCTAAAGTGGTATATAATAGCCTGTCTATCTGAATTATATTTCCATATCTTTTATGAAATAATAAAAGGCAACATAACATTGTTAGGTGCTTACCTCATGCATTGGAGACCGTTATTATTAGCCCTTTGTCTCAGACAAAGCCAAGTTTAAAGAGGTAAATTACATGTCCAAGGTCAGAGAGCCAGCACACAGCCAAGCTGGGATACAGACCAAGTCTTCTGACTGCAGAGCCCACTTTTCTTCCTCCAACATTTTGTAAGCACATGCTATGAACTCCAAAAAGTACAAGGATGTTTCTTTCAAATAAGAACAACTTTTGATTTTCTGGACTGGTTTAACCCCCAAATGAAAACTGCGAGGACTAACATTTTCTTCACTACCTTATGCATTAAGATGGAGAAGCAGAACCACTTCCATCCACCGGTACACCTTGCCTGTAGGGAAAGGTTTTGTTGTGCCTTGTATTTTTTATTCATAGCCTCTTGGTTCAATCCACCTCTGTTCCTTTGGGGTTTGTGTTTCTCTTTGCCTCCTGTTAACCTTTGAACCACTCGAAATCTTTTACAACGTATGAGTGCAGTTGTCTGATTTACACTCAGAATTGCGCTCTGCAAGAAGTCTATATCCACACCATCATCAGCAGTCTAATACAGTTTTTAGGGGAAAGATGAGAGATGCTGATAGACTCTAGACAAGTACTTGACCAGCATGATGGTTCAGTGGAGAAAGGTGCCTACCGTCAATGTGAGGACCTGAGTTCAACCCTGGGAGACACGGGACAGAGTGAGAGGACCGATACCCACAGGTTGACCCTTATTAGACACACACAGCAGCACACATGCACACAAAATTTAAGATGTAGTTTTAAAAAAGCCTTATGATTCATTGTCACAAATACCTTACATCAAATAATAGTGAAATTAATAAAACCCCGGGTACATTTAAAGGCTCTGAATGAGAAAACCTAATCAATTTCACTAAAAGAAAATGTGTCTATGTTTAGTGGTTACATTTTTCTTTTCTTTTCTTTGTAAAAAAAAGTTTTATTTAACTCAGTTCTAGTCACTGAAGATCATGGTGCCAGCAACTGCTTAGTTGGGGATGGGGGTGGGAACTTCTGGCCACATTATAATGTGGCAAATAGCACCAGTGTAGGAACTCACACAAAAGGGAGGAATCATAAAGCAAGAGAGGAAGGCAGTCAGGCAGCCTTAAGGGACAGACTTGCTTTCTTAGGACAACCACTGTATCAGGAACTAGTCAGGGTTCCAAAAGTACCATAGTATTTCAAAACCGGCACCTAAAACCAAATCCCCTTCCACTAAGGTTCCACCATCTCAGCACCACCAGATTGGAACTAGGCTGTAACACAGAAGTGCATGGCCAGACCCTGGGTCATGGGTGACACAATCCTACACATACACTGCGGTTATAGCCAAGACCAGATCCTGTCTGTGGCTGTTTAGCTTTATGCTTGACTGATGGGCATCGAATCAATAAGACGAGCATCCATCTCCGAGTGAACAATGGTTTGGATCTCAGCTCAGTCTGCGGGTTCCAGTTGTGTGGTGAGCAGAGCGGTCCACAGCACTCTGCTCTCAGTGTCCTCCTGGTCTCTCCCAGCCGATTGCTTCCCTCCCATCACTGTACTGTTAGTCCAGGAAGAAGCCATGTTGGTCCTTAAAGGTAATGTAAGAGAACTCAGGAGTGTGAAGCAGAGGACCTTGGGAAGAGAGCGAAGCGGGATTCTGGCTGGAAGGAAGGGAAGGAATGTCCAGAACAGCCTGCAGTACCTGAAGTTTCACACCACAGGAAGCACTTACCTTTGAGGCTACATACAGACCCACCATGGTAACTTCTTACCGCCTCTCCCATGGCGTGAAAAGGCTCTCACTTTACTGGAAATCGTTAAAATGATAAAAACAAAACAAAAAAAAAAAAACTCTACTCTCTAGACTTTCAAGTTATGATGATGTCAAGATGCAGGTTTGGTGGAATTTGAACATTCTACATATTTAAGTCTCTCTTTAAAAATAAGATAAAATTACAAATACCAAATTTGGTAGAATAACTATTCGTTAGGAATTGAGAATACTGACCATATAAACCACAATAATTTATAAATTTTAAAATTTCAAACTCTTCACAAGATACAGAATAGTTATACATCTCTATGAATCCACTGGCCTGGCCTGCCTCAGTAATAGCATGTAAACCATATTTGGTTCTGTATCTTTCATCAGCCCTTTATCTTAAAACTAAACACTAGTTTTGCTTTTCCTCTAGAGAAAAGAAAAGCCTGTCCTACCTCAAACCAAGCTGACAAAGATCTTCATCTTAGCAATAGCTTAGAGACATTTCTTTGACGCCCATTGTTTGTTATTGTCATGCCTTTACCCATGATCAGAACTGGTCTCAGTTTCATCAGCGAGCAGATCCATCTGCCAGCAGATCTGCAAGCTGCAGAGGCTCCTGAAGGTTCTCTGTGTAGTAACTGGCCTAAAGTTTTCATTACCAAGTTAGTCGGCCTATCAGCATTAACACTGTCTTCATCAATGACCGGCTGTTATTTTTTAATCAAATCAGAATAAAATTCACCTACTTCTCCCGTCTGTTCTGTTTCTTTCACTAAGTGATCCTCTAACAGCCCAAGAGCCCCAGGGAATTCAATCTATTCAAGCTGTATCTCTGATCTCTGTTAACTGCTTTTGTCTGTGTCCCAGACTTCACTGGCTGCTCCTTTCAAATGTATCAGTCTCTAACTTGCTACTCTACAGGTTGTGGAGAAACCCAACAAGGCAGGGATGAGGTTTATTCTGCCCTAGAAAACCACATCATCCCATGAACACAATGCTTAGCTTTATGGTAAACCTGTGTCTGTTTTCATTGCTTCCTCCTCTAAGGCATTATTTGCATTAATGAAACTCAAGTTTTAACAGGACAACAAATAAATGAACTAATAATAATACATACATTGCCGTAATTATATCCTACGCTGATTCTGAAAATACGGATTCTAAAAGAAGTACTATTAAGATGCTATGCTCATTAGCTCAATAATGAGGACAGTAAACACAAAATAGTGACTTTGGTTAATTAAGCAAGACTAGTTTGGAAATTTCCAGTGTTAGCCCTTTAGCTGAATTATCAAATCTCCAAATTACTTTGGCTTAGAAACCACTTATGGGTATGACAAGGGTATGTGTGACTCAGGGTCCAGCTGGTTGGCAGTGATGTCAGAAACTTCTTGGGGAAAGCTCTCTATCTCTACATTCTGTCTTCCCTAAACTTGTTGCTTTATTCCTTCTTTAATAACTTAATAACTGTAGGAAATTGTTAAGTGTTGCAAAGGTTGGATAAAGCCAAGAAGTTCAGAAAATTCTTGTGTGTAATCACAATTTGATTATGTTATCAGAGCGGCATCATCTGATGCTCTAAGGAATATAGCTGTGTAGACTGAGATCCAATGTTGAGAAGAAAGTTACATTAGGAAACTTAGCACTCTACAGTGGCCATGTGAATTTGGGAGACCATGGGCCTTTCTAGTTCAGATGAGAAGGGACTCTACAAAATAGTATTCAAACTTATAGAGGAAAAATCACCTCAAAAGTCATCACCAGGTATTGTGATTTAAATATGAAATGCCCCCTTATATGAATATGCATAGTTAAATATGAAGTGTCTCATTTGTTTGAACACTTGGCTGCCAGCTAGTGGCACTGAGTTAAAAGGCTCTGGAGCCTGTAGCAGGCAGTATCTCACTGAAGGAACTGGGTCACTAGGGACAAGTCTTGAGATTTTATAGCTAGACTCCACTTCGTCTTAGCTATCTGCTTCCTGATTGCAGACAGTGTGACCAGACACGTCACCCTCCTGTTAGCTCCCCTTCCCCTTCAGATGGACTGTATCCCCTTGAACTGTGAGCAAAACTACAACTGCGTCTTGACAGGTATTCATTCACAGCAATGAGAACAGACATTAACTATGAGCATTTAGTGCATTATAGAGACCTAGTGAGCGCTGCAGTCTCACCAACGACCACTGAAGCTTGAGCTCAACAGGGAAGGCACCAAGATGGGTGGGAGAGAAAACCAAGAGGCCTCAACCCTACACAAAGAACTATAGACACATAAGTAAAGCTGGGAAGGGAAGAGGCGGGCTTCCCCAGGGAAAAACACACCAGTTGGTTTTCCATTGCCAAACAGTTAGCCCTGAAAACATACATACAACTAACATACAAAGTAATAGTATATATTTAGGAATATGTATGTATATATTGTACATAAAGGCATCCAATGACAATTAGTGAAAAAGAGATCATGAATTTGAAGGTCAGTGGGTAGAGGGGTACATGGGAAGGTTTGGAGTGAGAAAAGGGAAGGGGGAGTATAATTACATTATAATCTCAAAAGTAAAATAAAAAGCCAGGAGTCAATTCGAAAAAAGAAAAGTAAGGGAAAACTACCCATGCTGCTATAAACTGAATGTTCTGTTTAGTGACAAAGCAAAAACCCCTCCCGCATCAACAGATGGATGATTGCATCACCACGTCACTGCCCATAAAATGTTCTACTGTATGGTAAAATAGTCATTTGAAGAGTCTCCCGTTGGGCAACACCATTCTTTAAATAGAATTTCAAGGTCAAAATGTCATCACACTTAAAATTCTATGTGGCTTGTAAGACCGTCTGCCAGGAAACGACAGTGGCACCACATTCTGAACCCTGGCAGTCTCACCTGTGGACAGTCATATCTTGTTAGAGTCAAACACCTTCAAATATTTCCAAAGCTCAGATGCTGGTAAAGGTGTCCTTTCACATAATCAACACTGACAACATCTAGTAAAATATGACCCCTTACATTCTCAAGTAAAATAAGCAACCTAGAGATAAAAAAAAAAAAAAACATTAAGGGTGCCTCCACCAAGATGTTCTGCAATAAAAAAAAGTACCTTATGACGGATAATTTTATTTCAACTTGTATAAAATGAAGTCATTTGAGAGAGAGGAAAATGTTTCTATAAGATCTGGCTGTTGGCAAGCTGGTAGGGCATTTTCTTTAACTAGTGATTGATAGGGGAGGGCCCTATTGTGGTGCTGCCATCCCTGGGCTGGTGGTCCTTGGATCTATAATAAAGCAGGCTGAACAAGCCATGGCAGGCAAGCGAGTAAGCAGCGCCCCTCTATAGCCTCTACATCAACTCCTGTCTTCAGGTTCCAGCCCTGTTTGGGTTCCTGTCCTGACTTTCTTCAATGTTGAACTGCAGTATGGTAATATAATCCAAATAAACCCTTTCCTCCCCAACTTGGTTTTAGGTCATGGCGTTTCACTAAGTAACCCTAACAAAGACATACCTCTTTAATGTGCTATGATTTGACCTCAGGATTGTCATTCCACATTTTATGTTTTTACCGTTCTCATTTTAAATTCTGCTCATTCCTAGTTCACCAAACTGCAGCATCTCCCTCTGGCCTGACTCGTGTGTGTCCTTTAGGTCCAAGCATTGCGGTGTCCCTTGGTTATAAAAAATCTTAATCTTCACTATACAAAGGCTTCATGTGAGTATTCTTCCCTGTCTTGGTAGCATCAGTCTCCTCCTTTTTGACCCTGACCTGCATTGCCAAGTCTCCCTTACTGTCCCAGTACAGTACATGTGTGGATGGATTTGCTCATGAACCTATTTCTTGCAAGTAAAGTTTATTTTCTTTTCTCTGCATAAGTACAAACAAATTTGAAATAATATAAATGGTCAGTAGCATTATTTAATAATTGATAAACAAAGCTAGGAAGTATTCACTAATTTTCTTTACCACAAATTAAAAAAGCTGAGACCAAATGAATTTAAAATAAAAGAGCAGAAACACTATCAGGAACTTGTACTAGTAATTTCTGATGGTGCACATAAATTAATTATATATTTTTTAAATGGAGGAAAAATAAATTTTCTACTTAAGAAATCCACAGCAAATGTCAAGATGAAAAAAATGTTTTGTTTCTCTTCATTTCTTACAAGCACTAACCATTATTTAAGAATTTCCACTCATCACTCAGAGAAACAGACAGTTGTTCATCCTGAGTTAGGTTTTTGCTAATCTGACCAGCAGGGTCAGGATGAGAAATCACTCAACCCCTAGGGAGTAATAAACTGCTTAATGGATTTGTAAAGTTACCAGGGAGAGAAAAGGAGGAAAACATTCAGGATCCAATTCATTTTTTAAATACTTCATGGTACTTAAGAAAAGGCAGTGTGAAAAACACACACGGCTGAAACAGATGGAAGAAAAGAAACCAGAGAAGCACAATTATAGTGGAGAAAATAATACGGTCACTCTCCAAACATCCCACAAATGAACCCTTTCTATAAAAACACCCTAAACGTTTCCCCCACTTCCTACCAGTGCCAATTAGCCCTGGCAGCTTCTGTCCTACTTCTAGTGCAGGCAAATCCAGCGGAAGGTACTGTAGACACCAGGCCTTTACTTCTGATCTTGTGTTGAAGAAAAAGCTTTGGTAGCAAAGGTCACAAATTCACTGTGCAGCTACTGGGGCAGGGGCCAATGAACAGGGAATGAGGTAGCCAGGAAGTTGGTGGAGAAAGGCTTACAAACACACGGATGAGGTTTCGATCCATACGCCATTGCTCCAAACTCATCTAAGCTAGTTGGTGCCTTAAACTTTGTCTTGAGGAGTCCTGGGTGCATTGTTTGTCTTCTTTGTTATCAAGAATAAAAGGGAAAGGAAAATAACATGAAGACATTGATAGTAATAGTCTCTCGGGGGAAAACTGTCTAAATAAATATGGTTATACAGGACTCATATTGTAATGCTGCCTGCATGTCAACAAAAATTGTAGGAAAAATTTTAAAATAATAGATAAATTATTGACTTCTTTTTCTTTAGCTATTATTACACACACAGAGAGAGAGAGAGAGAGAGAGAGAGAGAGAGAGAGAGAGAGAGAGAGGAACTCAGAGGCCCTGAAGGGAGGAGGGCGGGAAAGGGAGATGAGTACTCGTGCACGAAAGCAGTTAAAATTTTAAATTAAAATAATAATGGGCAGTCCCTGGAAACCTTCACATTGAATGAGTGGAGACAACTTTGCTTTCCCTGTTCTCCCTTCCGTTTGGGTACTGAGAAATCAGTCAGTTCTTGCACCTTCCAAGTAGCTAGGTTAGTGGTTATATATGCGAAATTCCTCCTAAAAATCAGACTGTCTGCTTCCAAAATACAGTATTAAACCTTAACAGAGATAATATGCACAATACAAATCCTATACAGTACAGCTAGAAAATTCATGTGAAGTTCATAGGATTGTGTCTAGCACACCATAGTGCTTTAGCATTACTATTTATGTCCCTCTTTTCTCCATCGGAAAATATTAATTATATCTTTTACATTCATTGAGCATAAAATACGGTAGAATAAAACCAAGACATTTACTTTTCTAGAAACGTGACATTATTTTCTTTTTTATTTTTACCTTTGAATGTCTAGTATGTTACAGGCCCACAGAATCCTGTGGAATTCTCAGGACTAAATGGTATTGATATACGGATGCATGGATATCTGGAGATGGGGGACCTGATTTCAACACGATATTAGAAATTCTGTCAGCTCAGCAGTACTTTGTATGGGAACCTCAGGCTTGGTCTAGATGCACGCGGCAGCTTTGCTTCAGCTGCTCGGAAATCCAAGCATATGACATTTTTGCTGCTTTTACAAGATTTCCTGGAGTTTTCACTCCCTTCATGATCTTGGCAGAGACTTCATTGCAAAAATAACATATAGAGTCTTCACCCAACGGTGCGCTGCTGAAATGCCAAGATGGTAGAGAGTGGGCACAGCCTACAGCACAGCCCCACCTCCTACCTGGCCAGCTTCATTTCCCACAGTTCCCAAAAGGTTTTTTGGAAAAAGTGTTATCTTCCCCCTAAAATAAAATAAACCGTATTTCTAGCTCTAGAATCCTCTGACTCTTTCTCATCTTCTGTCTCTATACAGGCACAATATATGATCGGGTTCAAAGTTGAACTTCAAACTTCCTGTAGAAAGCCCAAAGAGGAGCTTAAGAAATGATAGCTCAGTGGGTCAGAGCACTTGTGTAAGCTTGCAAAGCAGAGGTCGGGCCCCAGCACACAACAAAAAAGACAGTGTGTCCACAGCCAAGCCTGCAATCCCAAAACCATGTGGAGTGGAGACAGGAAGGATCTTGCTGGGACTTGCTGGCTGACAACCCGGCTCCAAGTTCATGTGAGAGACACTGTCTCAAATACATAACAAGGAAAGTTGTAGAACAGGATACCCTACATCCTACTCTGGCCTCTGTGCATGCACAGGTGGGTGACCCTTACACATATATGCACGTGCGCACACACACACACACACACACACACACACACACACACACACACACATGTCCAAGACAAACAACCCTGCATGTAAATTTCACATCTTAAGTGTCTCTAAGGCCAGGTAAATGCTTTTTTCCTTTGAATTCCATAATCAAAATATTACCCTGCCTACTGATTGACGTGAGCTTCCTATTAAACAAATATTCTTTACATTGTCCTCTCTACAGTCAGCATTTGAGTTCCTGACTCGCACTTGGCAAACTGAAGGCTTAACAATCGTTGTCTTTCCAAGAGCACTGAACTCACTCTGTCTCCAACAGATCTGTACGGAGTATCCACCATGTGCCAGCTTCTGCTCTTAACACTGAGGAAACGGCATCCTGCTTTCAGGGGGGTTCTGTTCCACTGAGAGAAAGTGGCAACAAACACATAAATATGATAAATATGTAACACCCAGGTTGGTGAGGGCCACAACCAACCAGCAAGTATCCGGAGGGAGTAGGAACCACTCCTCAACTAGAGGTTGAGCTGGTAGTGCCAGGGAAGCTGCCATAGGTAAGCACCATGCTTGAGCAAATCCTAAAGGGGCAAGACATGCTATGGTGGCGGTCTGGGAAGAGGACCCCAAGGGAAGCCTTGCATTGACCGTTTGCTTCTGGAGAGTAAGTGGTCAGAGCCAGACACGGACAACCAGCTGGGCGGCATAACAAACTGACTACGACTTTGAGTTGAATGACCATGAGAGAACTTGGAGAAGAGGGGAATCATGAGATTTATATATTCAAGGATCGCCTGGCTGGTGCAGAGAGAGACAAAAAGGAAGAACAGCAAAGAACAAGTACACACTAGTGATGTAGAGAATGAGAAGCGGCAGAGGCAGGACGTAGCTCAACACTTACTTCGTCTCTCACCGTACGCGGAGGAAAAGAAACAGGATCCATCCAGGAAGAGTCCACAGGCCTTGCACTGGGGGACTGACAGAACACAGTTGTCATTTACAAGTAAGTAGACTAGGCTGGATGTACAGGGATTAGAATCAAAACCTCGGGTATCAATGTGACACATTTGTGTTTTCTCAGTAGAGAAGTCAAACAGTTGAAAATTCGAGGATGGAATGCTGAAGAGACCAGAAAGGCAGATCAGATGTCATGGCCCACGCCACCCAGCTACTCTCATCACCCCTTGCAGCTTTTGCAGGTGACGACTGCAGGGTGCGGTTAACCCTGCACGCTGTGCCTGGTTCATCTCTCCTCTCCCTGCTTCACTCTGGGACCTGTGCCAATGGGGCAGGCGGCCCTAGGACATGGTATCTTCACAGTGATGCCACGGAGAGAAACAGAATGAAATACATACTGCCTCTAAGGTTCTGTCTCAGAACCCCATATACTGTCACTTCCCCTGTGTTCTGGTGAGCCATCTGGTGAGGCCCAGGTTCAACAGTGTCGGGAAATATCTTGACATTTAGTAATGAAAAATGAAAAATCGCATAGCAAAGGATGGGTGCATGACTCTAACATGCCGAGGCTGTGGAACTGGAGCAATGGCGTCCTCTACCTCTCTACTCACATAGCCTTAGTGACAGTAGCAGCTCCCTACAAGAGACATTGCTCAGCTCCTCTAACCCCCAGACAAATGGGTTTCTCCAAGTATCTATTTTTAAAAGCCATTTTCCACGTGTGTTTGAGGTAAGTAGGCCTGGCTTTTCCCCCGCTAATAGGAAAAAATAGGTTAGTATTTTTCTAATAGTGTGGTAAACACCATGCTTTAAATGCAGTTTCTCCATCAGTGCTTCCAAGACCGTCTGCGGGAGAATATTACCTTTATTATCTGAGTAAGACATGGACCTAAAAATGTTAGAAAAGTACAATATAACCCATCCCTGTGGCTGAAATAGAGAAAAACAAGATACACCAAATCCATGCTCACGATTTCATGTGGTTACAGACATCTCAAACTCTCATAGCTTCTGTACCTATCTTGTGTCAGTGTATATACAGAAGGGATAAATCTGTGGACCACACTTAGAAGCCTAAGTTGAGGGCATTCGATCAGAATGGATCCTTTGCTCTCAGAGCTTAGTATTACTGAATGATAACACTAAACATAAACTAAATTGCTAAGGGTTTAAACTTGAATTTTACTTGCACATAGTTTATTCAACTACAAATTCAAATTGCCAGGCATTTTTTCCCCCTCCAGGATTTCATACTTTAGTCATTAAGTAAAAAAGAAAGAGATGATGTCAAATAACCACATCCTGTTTTATGGCTTTTATCAGATGTTCCTCAATTTTTATGACAAAGCTCTGAGAACCCTTGTCCACACTGTACACACAAATCAGTAAAAACCTCCCAGCTACACGCCGAGGTTATTTTAATTGGCATTCAAGCTGTGCTTTTTAAATGTTCCAGCATTTGATCTTTTAAAAATGCTCTGAGATTTCACTGATGTCAAACTGGCTGGTCTAATTTCCTGCTATGTCTTTAGATCCATTTTTAAAATAATTGGGGGATGAACTGTTTTCTTCCTCCTTCTTCAGAGATCACTATTAAATATAATTTAAGTTTTAATGGGAGAAAAATCCACCCCATTCTATTAGTCTCCTGTATTCAGATTTGTTATTACCAAGATAACTCCAGAGCCCCAGAAGGTTATTCTCAGTTTATGAGAACCACTAGGGGGCACGTTCTTGGTGACAAGGTACCTGCTTTATCTAGATTCCAACTCTCTGGACAAAACATTGCCGAGTGGTGAGGTTACTCCTGAAGTTCATCCAGTGGCTTCTCTCCAGATACTCAGCAACATATGGGCAGTCAGCATCCAAGCTTTGTTGGCAGAACGCTTTAGTTTGTTCCCAGCTTCTCAGCCCAGAAATATTCACACAGAACCTATATTATTTGCAATACTGTTTGGCCAATAGATTAAACATATTTTTGGCTAACTCTTATATCCAAAATAACCCATCTCGATTGATCTGTGCATTACCATGAGGTCATGGCCTACTGGCAAAGTTTCAGTGGGCTCCAGAGGAGGAGTCTGTCTCTGGCAGCAGCTACATGGCTTCTCACTGACTCCACCTACTCACTCTATATATCTCTTTCAGCATGGCATTACTCTGTTAAGCCATTTGCTGAAAGCAGCTTCTTTATTAGCCAATGGCAACAAAACCATATTCACAGCATACACCACCTCCCACATCAAAGCCTTCTCCATCCTCCATTGCACTCAGAAGAACCCAAGGCCAGGCTGATTGCCCAACTACTTTTAAGCTTATATCTAGCAATAGTTGCTCATTTAAAGGAAAGAAAACTATTCTTAAATTACAATGAATAATTTATGATCCACATTTCCAGCATGAGAAATGTTTATTTGTGGGCTGGATGTATATAATACCAACAAATAAGCTGACTAGTTGCTCAGAGATATTGAGGAAAACAAAAAATCAGCCTAACCTTGAGCAGAATTGTCCAACTAATTTGGACTGGTAATAGTTAATTCTATAGACATAATATCCACAACATGTTCTTATTTACTATATTTCACTCCCTTGCTTTGTTGAGGACAACAGCTAACACACCTTTCACTTTCAAAGAGACTTCCCTCCCAAGGAAATCAGTTAATTGCTAAAACAAATTATAAAAAATTCACTCATAGTTTCAAAAACAAATATTCCAAACAAAGTTAAGAACATTACTAGAATAGGCTGCCATAATGAGACATCAATGTCTGGGCAACTTCCCCAGGAAAATACTATGCCTCACTGTTGAGAATATTCAAGTCTAAGATGAAGTTATCTGCCTAAGCAGCTCTTAGGAGGAGGCCTCTTTTGGGCTTTTAAGATCTTACTGTTTTCTCATATGGTAGAAAGAGAAGTCAGATGTCTCCTCCTGGGGCCAGTCCTTTGAGATTAGGGCCCTCTGCTGTGACCTTTATATTTAAACAAAACTTATTTGCCAAAGTCAATATCTCCAAATATAGCTAGAGTTGATATTAAGGCACCTACACTCACACATACCCATGCACAAACACACACACACACACACACACACACAACACACAGTACTTCCAATCAGTCCATTAAATTTATAAATTAAAAAAAATATTAACCAATTCATTGATTATATTACCAAATAATATTAAGAAAAGTGTGCTTTACTTCATAACTAATTCTAAGCCAATTAAATCATAAGAAGGTGAAATATTTATCATGACAAAGAAAAAAGTAAGAGAAACCATAAAAGATCAAAATGGTTAATATTAACAAAACCACAACACTTCTATGGGAAAAAAAAACTAAGACACTTAAAAAGTAAAATAAAACAACAGGTTGAAAATTTCACAAAGAAGAGACGGAGATAAACATGTTTACATATATAGTATAGCATGAAATCAATGGAATCTTGGCATGTTGCTGGCGTTTCTTAGAGAAATGCACACTCTAAAGGACTGACATTTATCCTGTAGATCAAAAGCATGAATAAGCAGCATCTCATCTAGGTGACTGAAGCCTGATACTGGGACTAAGGTAGGAAACTTGTGTTTGAACATTACTAAGGACCAGAAAATAGTAAAAAATTAAAACACTGAGAAATATATACCCAAATAACTAAAAAATTACTTCCTATCCTCAAACTCTAAACTTCATTCTTGGTAACATGTTGATATTAAAAACACCCAGAAAGTTACGTGATGACATTCCCTACTTTGGAAGCAAGATACTATCAGCTCCTAACTTCTGTGGTAACTTCATTTTAGTGACTAGACCAGAGGAAGCCCAGATATTTTGATCAAACATTATTCTGGTGTTTTTGTTAGGGTGACTCAGATTATAGTTAGCATTTAAATTGATAGACCACATCAAACATACTGCCCTCTATTATGTGAGGCTCACCTAAGAGTTAAAAAAAAAAGAAAGAAAGAAAGAAAGAAAGAAAGAAAGAAAGAAAGAAAGAAAGAAAGAAAGAAAGAAAGAGAAAAAAAAAAGCCTGAATGGGGTGAGGGGGAGACAATGCCCATCCTCAGAATAAGAGGGAATTCTCCTGCCTACTCACCTTGGAACATCAGCTTTAGTCTTCCCTCTGGACTTGGCCTGACACCTTAGCTGGTCCTGGATCTTGACCCCACAGCCCTGGGCTAGATGACATTACCACTGGCTGTCCTGACTCTCGGGGTTCTAGCTGGACATCAGGCTTCAGCTGTTCTGCCTCCTCAAACTTGGAGACAAGTTTGCTATGATCTTGGAACTTGTCTCCATTTACAATCATGTAGTTTACACTTAGGATCACACAAACACACACACACCAAACAAGCAAACAAAAACATGCTATATGTCCTGTTGAAGAAAATTCCTAATTGTTTCCAGTTTTTCTTTGCTCCACAGTGTCATAGTGGGAGCCTGGAGAGAGGGTTGGTGTTGTGTTAATAAATTCTGAGAATCTTGATCTTTGCAGAGATGAATCATATTTAGACATATCACTTAGTGCGGGGTATTAACATCTAATGTGGATTTTGATGGGAGCTCCTGAGAAGCATTTTTTTTTCTGAGAAAAAAAAAAGTCATGGAGGAAAAAAAAAGTCATGGAGAAAAAAATTCCCCTTTTCTCTCCCTCCCTATCCTTTCTGGTTTAAAGGTAGGGTTATGGTGCAGTGGAGTTTGAAGAAGTTGTAAGTGTATTGTGACCAAGAGGAGTAGCTATAAAAATTTCAGAGAAATTAATCCAAATCTCAAATCCCAAGAATTACCTAAACAAGTTTTTTTAAAAAAAAAAAAAAAAAGACTAACTTACACAAGCAGCAGATATACTGGATTGGTTAAGAAGAGATTCTTTTAACTTCAAATGCAAAATTATATAGTTTTCTTCCTTCTTTATTATAGCCAAAGATATAGTAATTATCTAAACCGACTGAGAATAGCAAACCAGCCACATATTAAGTCAGTGAGAAATTATTCAATCATCATAAAAGTTGACTGTAAAACTCCTGCCACCTCATGGCAACACAAAAAGACTGTCTCAGAAAGAATAATGTACACAAGATGATGTTAGAGTTTGCTTAATAAAACTAAAAATATGAGAAAGCGACAGCTGTATGAGTATATAGTCAGTCTGAAAAAGCAGATTTGGTGTTAGGAGTCTTATGATGGGTGTACATTAAAAAAAAAACACAACCAGGCCTATTCCATAAAATCACAGCATATTGTTTGGACATAAAAGTGGATTTTAGTTGCTTTTATGAAAAATTTGAGAGGACCAGATCATAGGACATAGAAAAAATGCTTCTTTATCAAAAGTCAGGTGTCCAGAGGTATATGGATTTACATCTGGATTTTTCATTCAATTCCATTGGTCCACCCATTTGATTTTGTGCTAGTACCATGCAGTTTTTATTACTATAGCTTTGTAGTTCAGTTTGAAATCAGAGATGATGATACATTTGGAAGTTCTTTTATTGGATAGGACTGTTTTAGCAATGCTGGGATTTTTGTTTTTCCATATGAAGTTGAATATTGTTCTTTCAAGGTCTGTAAAGAATTGTGCTGAGATTTTAATAGGGAATACATTGACTCTGTAGTTTGTTTTTGCTCAAATTAGCCATTTTTACTATGCTAATCTTACCAATCCATAAGCATAGGAGATCTTTTCATCTTCTGGTATCTTTTTTAATTTCTTTCTTCAAAAACGTGAAGGTCTTGTCATACAGGTTTCTTTAACTTGCCTGGTTAGAGTTACACTGAGGTATTTTATATTATTTGTGGCTATTGTGAAGGGTGTTGTTTTCCCTGATTTTTTTCTTATTGTTTATGTATTATAGGTGGTCTACTTATTTTTTTTGAGTTTATTTTTTATCCAGTCACTTTGCTCAAGGTATTTATCATCTGTAGGAGTTCCCTGGTAAAAAATTTGACCTGCTTATTTATACTATCATACCATCTTGTTTTTTTCCTTATCAATTTGTATTCCCTTGATCTCCTTTAGTTGTCTTATTTCTCTAGCTAAAATTTCAAGTACTATCTATATTGAATACATACAGAATGAGTGGACAGCCTTGTCTTGCACCTGATTTTAATGGAATTACTTTAAGTTTTTTTTTTCATTTAATTTGATTTTGACTCTTGGCTATATATTGCCTTCTTTATATTTAGGTATGTTCCTCATATCCCAGAAATTTCTCCAAAAGTTTTGTTATGAAAGGGTATTGGATTTTCTTGTTAAAGGCTTTTTTAGCATCTAATGAGATGATCATGTGTTTTTTTTTTCTTTCAGTTAGTTTTTATGGTAGATTAGATCAACAGATTTTTGTATATTGAACCATTACTATATCTCTGGAATGAAGCCTACTTGATCATGATGGATAAATTTTTTATGTGTTTTTGGATTTGGTTTGCATGTATTTTATTGAGTATTTTTGCATTCATGTTGGTAAAGGACACTGGACTGTAATTCTGTTTCTTTGTTGAGTCTTTCTGTGGTTTTGGGTATCAGGGTAACTATGGCCTCATAAAATGAATTTGGCAATGTTCTTTCTGTTTCTATTTCATGGAATAACTTGAAGGGTATTGTTATTAGTTCTTTTTTGAAAGTCTGGTAGAATTCTTCACTAAAACCATCTGGACCTGAGCTTCTTGTTGTTGTTGGTGGTGGTGGTGCTGGTAGAATTTTAATGACTGCTTCTGTTTCCTTAGAGGTTATAGGTTTATTTAAGTTATTTTTTGGGTATTGGTATATCTTTGGTAGGTGGTATCTATCAAAAAGTGCTCATTTCTTTTAGATTTTCCAATTTTGTGAAATACAGTTTTTGAAGTATGCTCTAATGATTCTTTGGATTTCTTAAGTGCCTGTTATTTATGTCCCCCTTTTCATTTCTGATTCTGCTAAGTTGAATATTCTCTCTCAGCCTTTTACTTAGTTTGGACAAGGGTTGGTCCATCTTGTTGATTTTCTCTAAGAACCAGCTCTTTGTCTCATTGATTCTTTATAATGTTCTTTTGTTTCGATCTTATTGGTTAATAACTAAAATCAAAAACACAAGTGACAGTTCATGTTGGCAAGAATGTGGAGCAAGGAGAACACTCCTCCATTGCTAGTGGGGGTGAAAACATGTACAGCCACTTTGGAAATCAATATGGTAATTTCTCCGAAGTTTGGGAATCTGTTGGAGCCCACAAGACTATACAGGGAATGCATAGCTGACAGACCAATAGACAGATCCATGGGAAGTATTTATGTCTACATCCACATGGAATAACCCATTTTGCAGAGCTGCAGGAACAGTTGTCCTTGGGAAACGTCACTGTCATATCTGTGGAAACCTTATGAAGCCATGATTCTTCCCTTCGAAATGGTATTCATTTCCAAAACACCTCAGCAGTGTGACTTCTGCACAGACAATGTAGTGACCTTGCTTCTTTCCCCCACACCTGAGGCCTTGAAGCTATGGCGTTCACTCTTTGTTCTAGCAGAGAAATTTACATAGAGTCAATCTCACAAAACTACCTGCTAACAGACCACAGAGAAATTTCTATAGAACACAGGCACTGGGCAGGAAGGCAGCATGCCCCATCTTTGCTAAGAAACAAATCTGGGTGTCCCCAAAGCTGGTTATCATCAAAGAGATTAAATGAGGAAAATGGGGGAATCCAGGATTCAGGGATGCTTAGTAACTTTTTCTAATGGTTTGGGGTGTCAGATATTTCCTCTTGAATGCTGGCTCTTTCCTGGGTCAGGTCACCTCTTCCAGATACAACTTTCTCAGGTTCTACCTGTCCTCTTTGTGATTTTGATTTGTATATTATCATTGTGCTTGGCTGAGGAATCTTCCAACTGTCTGTAAAAAAACTAGAAACCTCACAGAGATCAGCCCTTCCTCTCCCTCCTCCTCCTCCTCCTCCCCCTCCTCTTCTCCTCGCTACTTCCACTTCTTCCCCTTACTCTGCTTCTCCATGCCCTTTCCCTTCACCTTTTCCCCCTCGCACAAAATACAGCAGCATGCAGAGGTCATGTACTTGAGTTAATTTTTTACCCTCAGATCCTCGCCTGTCATAGGCATCCAATTCTGAGCCCTAAAGGGGTACTGAGGCTGGTACTCAAGCCCCTCCCCCATACGAATCCAGCTACCCAAACAGCCTGCTAAACCACTCCTGGGCATATACCCAAAGGACACTCTAACATACCACAAGGACACTTGCTCAACTATGTTCATAGCAGCTTTATTTGTCATAGCCAGAACCTAGAAACAACAAAGAAAGGATAAAGAAAATGGCACGTTCACACAGTAGAGTATTGCTCATCTGTTAAAAACAACGACATCATGAAATTTGCAGGCAAATGGACGGAACTAGAAAAGATCATCCTGAGCAAGCTAACCCAGACCCAGAAAGACAACCCTGGTATGTACTCACTTACAGGTGAATATTAGCCGTAAAGTCAAAGATAACTATGCTACAATCCAGAGAACCAAAAAAGCTAAGTAACAAGGAAGGCTCAAAGGGAGACACGTGAATCCCATTGTGAAAGAGAGATAGAAAAGACATCACAGGTAAACAGGGATAAAAATGGAAGGTGGAGGGGGAACTGTGGTCGAGATGTAAAATAAATGAATAAATAAAAAAAAATAAAAATACATCTACTTTTTAAAATAAATTTCAAACAAATATAGGTGGGGGCCTGGATTGTGTCAGCCTCAAAAGAGAATGAGACTGTGATACAGATCATATTAAAGTGCTGATACATTTGTGTTGTTAATATTCTGTAATTTTCTTTCTTACCTTAAGTAAACTGAGGTCTACGGATACATATAAGCAGATACGGATAATTTTAGGTATAATTGTAACAGAAAAATAGTTACTTCATGTCTTAGCATTGATTTGTGAAAATATAAGCTAGTATCTGTAAAGTGGGACATAAGAATTAGTTTTCAACCTTATGCATAAAATGACAAAGGGCTGATAGTTAAGTTGCCAGCTTTCTGGCTTGTCCTCTGTCTAAAGTCACTAAGCCTCTTTGGATGAGAGGAAACCAAAAACAACTCAGCCTTGGTCCAAGATGGAGGAGGAATGGATGGGGGAGGGCTGAGGGGAATGGGAAGAGATGGGGGAGGCTGCAATTGGGATGCAAAATAAATAAATTTTTTAAATTAATAAACAAAGAATTCGTCACAAAGTTACAAGGGACTCAGGGACCTCAGGGGGAGGCAGAAAGCTAAACACCAAGTGTGACGATCTTCCTGATTTTACTTAAAGATAAGCCAGACCCTGACCTTCAGAGATTTGCTCCACTCATTGCCTGGACTTCAGGACTCACTGCCCCCTCTCTGTGTGTGCCTTACTTACAGGCTCTGTGTTTCTGCAGAAAATACAGTTTCTAAGAAAACAATAAATGAACCGTAAATCATTTATGTTAATAATTGCTCTCTGTCCCAGGGTTGAAGCCTCTGAGAAGCAAAGTTGCGCAAATAATTGCACTTCTGAGTCTGTGGGAACTTGGGCTACACTTTTATTGGCAAGAGAGTGCCCCGTGCCTCACTACCTTCTTCTAATAGCACTGTTCTCTAATAGTTGGCAAACTAGAAAGACCTTGGCTGATTTTCCCATACCCAGAGACAATAAGGAGGCTTCACAAAGCAGCTAAATGCAGAGGTTGCACTCAAGGTGCAGTCTGGGCGGGGCTGGTGCTGAGCAACCATCTCTGAGCACTTACTGATGGTCACTGCACATCCCGCAGCTCAGTAACAGTGTCCTTGATACCTTTTCATCTGCCACCAGGTTTCTATTTAGAAATGCCTCAGAGTAGCCGCATCTCCCATGCCATGAATTAGTGTTGACCTGAGATTTGTGTTGCCTGAGTGGCCAACCAGCACAGTTAGCATTTTGTTCTTGCCGGGGAGTCCCCAGTTGCTCTCTGTATTACGACACTTTATGGAAAAGGTGTGATTTCGGTTTCAGTTTCCAACATGTGTTTTACACGTAAGAATTATTTGCTGTACCCTAGAAAGTGTTCCCAAGCTTGAGATAATCAGAGACTCATAGAATTATAGAACTACAAAGCTGACCCAGAGGTCATAGTGTTTATGGTCTGTGCACAAAGCAGACCCAGGCCTTAGGAAAGCAGGACGTGTTTATGGGTGGCTTGTCCCCAGGGAGAGGGTTGAATGTTTTCTCAGTGTGCTCCACTTCCTACAATCTGATAGGTGACACCTTAGTCTCTCCAAATCTTTCATTTCTACCAGTCCTTCTGTGGGTGCAAGTGCCCCTACTATTTAGCTCAGTTCTTGGGGGTATTTTGGTTTTTCTTTATTAAACAAAGCCCTTGATTCTAAAGTTCCTTTTCATCTCAAGCTATTCTGTCTGAAAACTGTCTCTCCAGTGTATTGAGTGTTACCATTTTTAGGTTCCTCCAAACTTAATTTTAAATTTTAAAATCATATTGATTTGTTCCCGGCCCTCATCAACACTTCCAATCAGAATTTGTCTATGGTTGTTAAATCTCAGTGTGTCTGCGTTCCCTGTTCTTTTCCACTTCTGTTGATCCTGCCTATTGTTTCTCATTTACTTAAAAATCTTGTAACTTTTCTAATTTGGTTCTTAGATCAGTTACAGACTGAATTCAACCACATGTGATGAAATACTAACCATACATGTGTGTGTGTTCACCAAGGAGCTATATATACATATATGTGTATGTATATATATACATATGCATTAACCACTTCCCACTGCAAACAGCAACTTCTCTGATCCAGACTGAGAGCAGAATTAATCTAGAGATTTAAACATAACTATGTAGACTGCACGTCCATTTAGTAAAACACCAAGTGCACTTTGCTCTCTAGGGCTTGCAATCAGTCAGCCACAGGTTTTGGAGTAGATTAAGCATTATGGAATTTAGGCTTACTTCAATATACTGATTTAGTCAAAACAGGGTCTAAACAATAAAACAACTTAAGGGCAACAGTTCTTTCCTTCTACCACGTTGATCCCAGCAATTGAGCTCAGGACATCAGGCTTAGAGATAAGCCCCCTTACCCACATCCCCATAACCTCCTTTAATCTCTTTCCTTCTTGATTTTTATCCCAGCATTGACTTGTTGGGGAAAATATGAAATTTTTAGAACAATGGCATGCTGTTTTTATATATCTGATTGAAAACAAAGCAAAATTTTAAAAGAATTTTATGAATAAGGGTTAAGTTCTTGCTTGAATTCAGGTGCTGCATCTGGCATGCATATAACAAGACAAGGAGTAATATCAGCAAAATAGCAGGAAAGAAGGTTCCAGTCTTCACTACATCACACAGAACATTCAACTGTCTACCACGCATCTACTAACCATGCACGACTCACAGACATTAGTTTTTGTGAAAACTCCAGAGCTTGAGGACAAGACCCGAGCTTGCAAGTGTACCCTAGGCCTGAAAATAAAACTTAAAACTACTTTGGAGGTGTAAGAGGCAAGTTCTGAATAAATCCCAGCTATTTCTCTGCCTGTGCAAGGTGTCACAGCGGTGCACAGAAAGGGACTCCACAGTCCACAGTTTAACTATGGGAAAAGACAACCAAAGCTAGAAATCCAGCCTCCAGACCACTCCCAGGAAACTTAATCCTCTCTTGAGCAGTGGGAAATACCAGTACTGGTTCCAAAGCTAGTCTTCCTAGAGCCCGGGAAAGGGGACAGAAAGAAGCAGGGCTAAAACAGCATGGAGAATCTGATGATGGTTGCTGCACTCTCAGCAGCAGACAGGCCCAGTCAGAGAGAATGCCATAACTACCCAAAAACCTGAACTCGTCACTCCCAAAGACATGGTAGAGCTTCCGTAAGCCTTTAACTGAAGATGCCCTGCCTCCTTATCTGACCCAAGGCCCTAATATCAACTCTCTTCTCCAATAATAAGGGTGTCCAACAAGTAGCAGGAGGAACTTTGGAGGGTTCAAAAGTATGTGGAAATTAAATAGCATATTTCTATGCGCTCGGGGTTCTAGTCCCAGAGTTTTCCTATATCAAAAGAGTTTCTAAGAAAGTTTGCTTGCTTGCCAGACATTATTGTATACCGTAGCTCTCAATTTCATCTACTGTCTTTTTCAACAAGTTGCCTCACAGAAAAATAAACGGGAAAAAAAAACAGCAAAAGAAAACAAAATTCCCACCAAGTATTATCTTCCCACGTGATCACTTATGACAGCTTGAGAGTGAAATTGAGCCTAAACTGCCAGCAGCTCTATTTTCCTAAGTGAAGGCCCCACACTGACTGCCAGTAGTAAAACAGTACACTACAAAAGGGAAAACAATGGGGGCTGCTCACACAACACGGAGCCGCTTCTCCCGAGTGCTTTGTTTAGCCTCCCCCAGTGTTGTGGAAACAACACTTCTGTTCTGGTCTAGAGGGTTCTTTTATTACAACACAATGCAATTTTGTTCATACTGACTTGTGTATAAATAGAAGACTGTAGTCTCTTAAAGATGTAATCCACTCCAGAGGCAGCATTCATAATGTCCACATAAAGAAAATGTACACAATAAGTTCCAGGATAGCCAGGGATACATAGTGAGACCCTGTCTCAAAAAAAAAATAAAAGAAAAGAGAGCAGGGTCCTTAAGATAGCCCAGCAGGTAAGGGTACTACCTGCCGATGGGCTGAGTTCAGTCCCCTGGACCCACATGATGAAAGAAGAGGAACAGCTGAAAATGTGTTCTTTGACATCAGATGCATGCCAGGATGCAAATATGCCTGTGTACACACACACACACATGCACACACACATACACACAAACATGCATGCACACATACACACACAAATAAAGAAATAAATATAATAAATAAATGTAGTAAATAAATGTAATAATTTTAAATTGCACAGAAATCTGACTTGTGATAATGGGCTCTGAGCATATAATGTTTTCAAGTTCATGATAATGTGTGTTGAGGATGTGTTAAGGATGTGTTATTATATCATTCAAAAATGTCTTCTTACCTATTAAATATTAGATATATCAATACTAAAACCACACAATACATCTTTCTCTCTTTCAATTCCAGTGCAGGAGTTAGAATTCAGAGCTTCATGCAATCTCAGTTGGTACTCTACCGCTGAGCTTCATTCCCAGCTTTCTAATAAATTACGGCACTTGTTAATAGGGATGTCGGTACGTCTTAGGCTATATATTAAGTACTTTAGAGGTACTTTCTCAAACCACATTTCAGCCTTAAAAGGACCTTGAAAATTCTACTTATACATACATATATCCATGTATGTGTGTGTATCATACTCGTTGCTGATAAACTTAATTTTAAAAGTTCAAGTAAATAGACAAGCCAGTGGGAGTACACCAGATAGGCTGTTAGAACACTCCATAATCTTCCCTATAAGTAGTATCTCCATAGGAAGAAGAGAATGTAAATGCAGCTTTGGATCTTCCAAAGGTTCTGAATTCAGTTCCCAGCAACCGTATGGTGACTTGCAGCCATCTGTAATAAAATCAGAGACCTGGCCAGTCATTCTCATCAACTTAGGCCATGAAACCCAATATA
>NW_026067895.1:1409740-1449640 GCF_014885135.2 Alexandromys fortis
ATAGAAACCCTGGGTAGAAAATCATGAAGCTGCAGTCACCTTTTTTTCTTTATTTCTTTTTTCTTTCTTTTATTTTTTTTTTTAAAAAAACCAAAGATGCCAAAATACACATTGGAAAAAATACAGGCTCTTTAATGAATGGTTTCCAGAAAAAAAATCTGTATATAAAATTCTGTATATAAAAGAATGAAATTAGATCCCCATATCATACCCTACTTAAGAGCCAACTGCAGATGGATCGAAGGCCTTCGTATATGACCTGAGACTCTGAAGCTGTTAGAGAAAAAAGCAGAAAAAATTCTTCAAGATATGAGCAAGACATAGACAAGGACTTCCTCAGTGGGATTCCAACAATTGTCAAATGGGGCCTCATGAATTAGAAGTCCCCTGTATAGCAAAAGAAACAGGTAGTCAAGAAAAGAGATAGCTTTTGAAACTACTTATCAGACAGAAGTTTAGTATATGGAACATATAAGGAATTTAAAAAGCTAAATAACAACCAAAAAACCCAACTCAACCAACAAAGGGGCTGATAAAATGAACAGATTGTTCTCAAAGAATGAAACATAAATGGGCCACAAAGATGGAAAATATTAAAGATCATCAAAGAACGGCAAATTAAACACACACTGAGAATCTATTTTACCTCAATGAGAACAGCAACAATTAGGAAAACAGATAACAAATTCTGGTGAAAATGTAAATAAAAGGTAACGGCCATCAATGCCCCTGCTGGTTCTTTACCTGAAGGGCTCCAAGTCTACACAGCACACTTGCACATCAGTGTTCACCCCAATTCTATTCATGGTAGCCAAGTTATGGGGCCAACTTAAGTGTACAGTAACAAAGGGATGGATAAAGTAAATTATATATATATATATGAAAAAACATATATATATTCAGTTGCAATGAAAAATAAAATAATGCCATTTGAATGAAAACACATACAAGTGGAGGTGATGTTGACCGAATAAACCCACTCTCAGAAATACAAATTTTATATGATTTTTCTCATTTGTGGTTCCTGGATCTTAAAAGCTACACAAAATAATATACACATGTACATTTTGTAAAAATCGATAGAAAGCCATCTAAGGAGACAAAGTACTAATATGGAAAAGAAGACTGAAGGGGGAATTGTAAGGCTTAGAAGCAAGCACTCCAACCCCTGAAGCTGTCTCACTGGCCACGCTTCAAATTTTCATCCAGAGAAAACAGAAGTCATCTTTACACAGTAATCAGAAGACAACACAAGAGACAAAATTAAATCCTCATGATACTTTCCTAAAGAATGGTCTAATGAATTCTATTAAATACTCATTCAAAGTATTATTAGAGATAAATAAATAATAACTACTAAAATTATGTAATGTAAAGGAAGATTAAATAATTTAAAATAAAAACTAAATAAAATTCTATACAAAAAAAGGTATTTCCCATGAACTAAAATAGGAAACAGTAGTTTAGAAATGGTTGAATAAGAAATTAGTGAACAAGATGGAAACATAGGAAGAATTTAGTAATTTACTGCAGAGTAATAAAAGATACTAGGATTGAAATTATGAAACTCAAGTAAGCATCTACTGAACGCATGATGTATAGGCAGCTAGGTAAGAGCACTGAGTTCACAAGATGCATGAATGGCATGGTGATCAGCTAATAAGAATGCAGTAGTCTTCCTTTATTGATGGGGGACACATTACAAAACCTACAATGGATATTTGAAACCCTGAACAGTACCTTATAAAACAATAAGCCATGTGTTTCTCCTACAGCAGTGGTTCTCAACCTTCCTAAAGTTGCAGCCCTTTAATAAAGTTCCTTATGTTGTGGTGATCTCTTCCAACCACAAAAATTACTTTTTGTTATTACTTCATAACTGAAAATTTTCTACCATTATAAATGATAATACAAATATCTGATACACAGAATATCTGATATGTGACCCCTGTGAAAGGGTCGTTTGGCCCCCAAAAGGGATTGAAACTCACAGGTTGAGAACCTCTGCTTTGCAGAAAGGCAATTTTGGGGAACCTAATTTACTGTTTCTTACTCACTCTATATACACATACTAGCAACTTAAGTACCACACTGTGATGTGGGAGTTCCCTCTGTGTGCTGTGATTACCATTAATGAATAAAGAAAATGCCTTGGCCTGTTGATAGGGCAAAACTTAGGTAGGCGGGGAAAACTGGACTGAATGCTGGGAGAAGGAAGGCAGAGAGAGAGAGAGAGACACCATGGAGCCACCAGAGATAGACATGCTAAAACTTTGCTGGTAGGCCACAAACTCATAGTGATACACAAATTAATAGAAAGGGTTAAATTAAAATATAATAGTTAACCAATAAGAAGCTAGAGCTAATGGGCCAAGTAGTGATTTAATTAATACAGTTTCTGTGTGATTATTTTGGGTCTAAGTTAGCCAGGTGGCCAGGACGAACAAGCGGGCTCTCCTTCAACAATGCTGTGATTCTAAGATCATGTTGACACCAGAGAGCTTCTATAGGTTCGGGTCATCTTTGATTTCTGTCCATGCTGCTGAGGAAAAATGCTGCTGAGTAAAATGTAGACCTGGTTTCTCAATGCATTATACTGTTAAAGCCAAGTGCACTCAGCATGACAGTGATTGACTTACGTATCTGTCTGAGTCATAGTTAACACCCATACGCTTGATCTGACTCGATATGCCTCTAAGAGTGAGATGGGCATTTAAATTGGTAGACTATGCAAAGTACACTTCTCTTGAAACCACAAGGGAGTGTAAGCAGGGACATCCAATCAGTTGAATTCACTGGCTAACCTTCCACCAGTAGTGGGGCATTTCCTGGGCCTGACTGTCTTGAATTGGGACAATTTTTCCCCTGCCTCTGAAGTTAGAGTAAAACACAGTTCTCCATGCATTAAGCCTGTATTCAGGCCAGAGCTGCCATCAGCTCTGCTGGTGCGCTGGTCACTGGTTATTAGTTGGAGTCACACTGTTGTTTCTGGATCCTCTATTTGCACCTGGTAGGACGAACCAGTTTCCAGAAGTCTACAAAGCAATTCTCTATTCACATTCTTCTTCCCTTTGTGTCTCCCACACATGCACACAAAAATGCATTTATATGACCTGCAGTCATACACACATCCGTACACATGCACACACACACACACACACTCACACACACACATGCATCCTAGCGATCATTTTCTAGAGAACCTTGAGTAATATGAGGACTGTTGCTTCTATGGTTACAACCAAAGAGTGAGTATAACTGGATCATGAAATAATTTTAAAAACAGAGGTGTTTAAAGCAAAGAAGAGGATGTACTAATTTCATAAAATAATAAGGTTTATTTTTAAATAAGAATTCTTATAAGTAGGTAAAACTACCTAACATCACAAAATTCATGACTGATCTTACCTCAAGATAATGACAAAAAGACAGAGACATAGGTTTGGGACCCAGAATGTGTCTGGTTCTGTAGAAGACTATTCAAAATTGTCCTACCCAGGCCTCTTCAGAAAGAAGCACATGCATTTGAGAACTGCATAAACTTCCAGGCTTAGATCAGGAGAGACTTCCCATCCATATTTAACATAAAGTGATAAGAAGATAGGCTTTCCAAGAAGAGAGAGTTGGTAAACATCCAATTCACCAGTCTCCCAGCATTCCTGGCTGACACCCAGGTCTGGATGGGGGCCATGTACACCAGGTAGGGTAACAAGGTTTATCCTGGGCCCTCAGAAAAGGTTGGCCCAGGCTGACCACTATCGAACAGCTAGACTATAAACTGATGCACAAATAGGGTGTGAAAGATCTCACAGAAATTCCAACCTGGAGCACATCCTGTAGCATTTGGGATGCTTCGCAGAGCAAATGGATGACATTTAATCCGTGTCTATATTAGAAAGTCTTAACTTAAAATATGTGTTTAACTTCTACCTTACTACTGCATCTAAGTAGTACATGTAAAACGATTGAGTTTTGTTGCTTTTATTTTTATATAAAACATTAATTTGTTTCTGTTGTGACTTGGGAGAGACAAATGGTAGTTTGGTGATTAATACCTATATATTTCTGAGTACTGCGTTAATGAAAGAGGGGTTTTGTCCCGACTAGAAAAAATACACACACAGCACAAAGAGCTAGCTACATGAAACAATGATCTTAAAAGACATGGTTGTATCTCTGCTGTGCCACTTGCTATTTGTATAATTATAGCTAATAATATATAATAATAATAATAATAGAGCCACTTAATGATAGAGATATATTCTGAGAAACATCTCATTTGTTGATCTTCTCCTTGTGCATACAGTAAGAGTATAGTTGATGAACTAAAACACCTTTGGTGTCACTAGACGAAATAATCATACGGAACCGGCATCATTCACTCAGCTCATCATTGGCGGCATTGTTTTATGTGGGACACAAATGTGCTGAAAGAAAGTTCATTGAAAGCTGAGTATGGGTAGCAGCTAGCGCAGCATGCAACAAACATGGGTGCATTTTATTCTTATGACATTTCTATAAGTTAGATATTATAATTTCATTGGTCACTCATTTTGCTGAGTAGATTAGAGTACGCAAAGGTTGAAGCATTTTCCAATGTCACTTATTCTGCTAGGATCTTAGATTTCTTATCCATAAAACATGCAGATTGTATTGAACACCTAAAACTTTTCCTTCCAACTCTATGGTTTCTTTTGAGAGGCTCTTTAGGAAAAGGGGGGTTATGTAAGTGTCAACATCTCCAATGACACTCTGCATGAATTATATGTTATAGCCACCAAAAATGTCTTAGCAGTATATATAGATATTCATCCGCTACAGCTCATATATATATATATGAGTCCATAAATTTAAGTTATACTGAATCAGTAAATAAATGAGTGGTTACAGTTATCGACTTTAAATTTGCATGTATTTTAGAGTAAAAGAAATCTCTATAAACAAGATCCGGATGCAGCACTGACTTTGCATCATTTGCACTCGTTCAGGGCTCCAGTGGGGACCTCGCTGGGAGATTCACTGGAGAAGAGAATTGCTGGTATTAACATCCTAATGTTCTTCTGTTCAGCAAATAGACTAGCCTTCTATTCTTTCCTCTGTGAGTCCCCCACCTTTAATAGGAAGTCTCTTTGGCTGTGAACTTGTTTACTCCCGTTATTACTATTTACCCCACTGATGTCCAGAGGACCCAACTAACCCCAGAAACTGGGTTTAATTAGGAAACATGGAATGAAAACAATGGCATCAATGTGCTCCACACTCCTTGAAGAATGGTAGGACAGCAACTTGGAGCCACTGAAAACCAGAAGCAACGTCGGTGGTCTGTAAAAGGAGTGATGAAGGGGCCACGATAAAGCTGTCTGCAAAACCAAGTGCAGAGCAACAAAACCAAAGTGGAAAACAGAGCATACGTCCCTGAGAACTGTGTGCTCCTGTGAAAGAGGCAAAGGGGCTAGAAACTGCAGGAAATGGTGGATACATAAAAAATAAGATGGGACAAACTATGAGCACAAGAGAAGTTAGACTGCCAGGTGGCTCTAAAATACAGAGAGTTTGTTGACAAAAAATAAAAATAAAAAAGAACTTGAAACTGGCAGCTGAAGTGTAATTGGGACAATTAAGAAAACAAAAAATATTTCCTGATTACTATTCTTACACATTCCTTATGATATTTATTTCCTTATGTGGGTGTTAAAGATCTCTGGTAGGAATTTGATTCTACAATTTTATCTTCTATAATCATCCCAGTCTACCCTGCCCGTGCTTTCTCCAGCCAGACATTCAATACCTCATTGTATAACTATGGCAAATTCCTATTGTGAAGTACATCACTTGCCACTCAGAGCAAAGTGAGGCTTTAAATTCCTGGCTTTTGAGTAAAATCACAGTTCCATGGAGGGGGAGGGAGAAATTAAAAGATTTCAACACAATTTTAAAAGCCTGTATGGGTGTGACAAGCTTGGTCCCAAGAGCACTTTAAATATGCAGAAGACAGGACAATCACTGCTTTTATCTCATCTGTAGAAAGAGGAAGGTCTCCTTTCAGAGGGCCTATGCCAGAGGTTTTGCAGCAGAAGAGATACTGGGGGAGTTAGAATGAGGGTGCCATAAATCATGTCACTTGTCCAATAAGTAAAGAAGGAAGGGCCACTATTCTCTTCAGGAATGAGGACTGTGAGAAGGGATGGGAGGACTTGGTCTGACAGCCCTCCCCTGTGAGCTGGGCGTAGTCACAGACGCTTTCGGTGGATTCATCTCTACAACTCTAGGAGACAAGATCCCTCTGAGAAGTACAGCATGAGGGGCTTGTCTGTGACTCCGTACTGCATCCTCCGCCTTTGCTAAAGCTGATTAGAGCTGGCCATCTAGTATTTGGTATTGAGCCTTTCCTTTGGATGGGAGTAGGCCTTGTCACGGCGTTGATCCGTCCAAAATTATAGCACCGTCCAAAATTCTAACTCTGGGGCTGGTGAGGCTCAGTGGCTGAGAATATTTGCTGATCTCTTAGGGGACCTGAGTTCATTTCCCAGCACCCACATGGCAGCTCACAACTGCCTTTAACTCCAGCTCCACAGGACCTGACACCCTTTTCTGACCTCAGTTGGGCATCTGCACCCATGTGACATCTGCTTACAGAGAGACATGCATATGCATATATAAGCAAAAGTAATCCTAAATTCTAACTTTTAAAATGGTGTGGAAAAGGAAGACGTTATTTTAATACATCAAAGTTAAAAGCAGTGTTTCCTTTTCCAGTCATAAATAACCAAAACAGGCAACTGCTTTGAAATGAGTAGAGAGACAAGGATATGGAACCTTAAAGAAGGTAGAACACTGGAAGATATGTATTACTCTTCCTGCTAGTAGGATGGAACTCTCACAGATTAGCCAGACAGTTGCTCAAGTGCAAAGAGGGGGCAAGAGAGGAAGCAGGAATCACGGGACGAGTGTCTGAGAACATCATCTGCATAGCTTATCTTTCTAGTAGTTTTCTTTCATTTCTTTTTAATACTGGCAGTTTTTAATCTAAGATTTCCCTTGCTCTTCTCTGTAATCCTTGAGCCTTCTATAAAGTGTTAGTAAACCTGCTAACCTAGAGTCATTCAATGTAAAGAGAGGTAGATGGCCACCCTCCATTCTCTGTGTCATGACTTTGTGACTCAGTTTCCCCACCCATAAGATCAGAGTCATTACTGACTGCCCATCATCTAGAGGGAAGAGGAAGCCTCAGATATCTAGACATCTTACCCCTATCAGCATGGGCTTGGTCCAGAGTGTTCTGAGGGAGTGGTGTCTAAGAACCTGGGCTTAGTAGAAAAACAAGTGGACAGCAGAAACATTAGGCAAAAGGAGTTAGAACAAGCAAATATGAGGTGGGCCATTGTAGTATGTCCTCACATTGTAGTATGTACAATACATTAAAACATGTGTCTTCAGTGCAAAGAAGCAGGAGAGAGTGGTAATCAATAAGAAGAGAAAGAGATGAAATAAAAGAAAAGCCAGAGCCAGGCCAGGGAAAGACATGTGGCCCTGGCCACCTTATTTGGGCTGAAGGGGAGCAATAACATTACCAGTGAGGCAGGGGAAGAATATATTGTCATTCCATGTCTAAAAAGAAAAAGTGAGGTCTACCATAGCTGAACGTTTGTTGAGCCTTCTTAAGCCCAAGATTCCTGGAGCAGAAAGCGTAGTCTGTGATAAGAGCAAACTGGGAACAATGGAGAAACAGATCTTTTCAGTCATTTCCCTCGCTATACTAGGACTTACCATACGGGACAAGCAATAAACCAACTCTCGGCATCCAGCTCATATCCCTGCATTTACCTCTTATACTGTGGCATGAAGCCAAGAACATTGGTGAGTTATGTATGTCATGGTTTTCCAAATGACCCTTGTCAGCAAAGTTCTACCACCCTGTGTTGTGAAACAAGGAGAGACCTTTGTTCAGACAACACTCCAACTGCCCATATTCTTAAGAACCATCTAAAGAAGTGTATAGTTATATCACACAGCAAGGCTAATAATAGAGGAGTCACAGACCATCCTCAAAATTGGGTATCACAAATGCATTTAATTTCTAGCCCATCTTGCTCTATGTGGGCAATATCAATCGAATTTACATTCTTTAACTAGGGAAGAAACTACTTTTAAATCAAAATCACTATATATTGATATTTCAATTCTATCTACCATGTTGCATTCAAAACTAATAAAAAAGAAAGTGTCCCCAGAATCATTAACCTTTACATTAAAAATATACACAGTCCTCCTTCCAGACTCAAAAGAATTAGGCGTGTTAGAACCTTCCAACAATGGGAGCCATGTTTTTAACAGTGTTTCTCTATCTTTCAGACATTAAACTCTACTAATAACTAGAACCTCGCTTAAATGAGCAGCATAGGAGAAGAGAATATTCTTCAGACATTCCCCCATCTAAGAAGGAGAGAACGAGAACATCATCGTTCTGCTATTCACTGGTGGCTGGGAATCAGCAGGGGAACAGAAATGAGACAATTCTCCAGCCTTTCCACATCCAGTAGCCTGGCTCTTTTGAGTTTTAACACAGCAGATCAACAGGAGTTTGGTTTATTTGTTGCTTTGTTTTAAAGCAGGCATCACTACCTTCCCAGTATGAAGTCAGGAAGCAAGTCTCCTATAGTTACTATGTTCACCTCAAGCATAAGCTCCATGGCTCTATTACCTTCCAGTCAATCATTCATCATTCTCTCGCCAGTGCCTCCTACCCTTCCCATTACCGGCTTATTAAGTCCGTAGACACTTCCTTAAAAATTTTCACATAAACTCTCATCTCCACCACCGTTGAAAATGTTTTGTTTCAGGCTCTTATATTAAATAATTCAAATCCCTCTTTTGTTTCTGTCTGACTGATACATTATACAGGTGATTGTTTCAAATTATAAGCCTTATTTAAAACAAACAAGCAAAGTAAAAAAAATCATAGCCTCTTTCACAAAATTCAAAATTCTAAGAATATTTTAAATTCTTCAAGGTAAATGCTAATTTCCTTAACAGGTACCCTTCTTCTCACCTGTTATTCAGTTGTAATTCCAGGCACAGCGTACAAGATGGGATGATATTGTCCCTACTGTAACATTTACCTGAATTCAGCCTTGAAGCAATGCAAGGAATTGCTTGGACCTAATTATTATGTTCTTGTCTACAGGAAGAAGAGAACTGGGGCCTTCAATAGCCCTGAAGTCTTTAGTCCAGAATTTGGGATTATCACACTGGTTTACAGGAAGTAGATATTGTGGTTGTTTGTGGAACTTTGACTTCAATTGTTTAATTTTTCTTTTTTTTTTTTTTTTGTTACTGGCAAATAACTGACACCCTAAGATGTTGTGACTGTGGGAGGCTTAGACAGATCCAAGGCAAGCATGGTCAGAGCATTCTCCTGGCCATGGTAAATGCTCCCAAGAAGGACAAAGGCCCCTCTAATTCATGCAACCCGTTGCACTATCCAAACACAAGAACTGCTTCAGAAGTAGGCCCATAATCTAAGATGCCCCCACATTTATTGAAGGTATAGACTTCCATGAATATAGGAAGACATGCAGTTTCCTTCACTGACTATGTACAAGGAAAGTTGTGGCCCGGTCCTGCTGGCAGCTACTTGTCATTACAGTAAGTCAGACTAGGGGTACATCCAATAGTTATGTAGGTAAGAAGGTCAAGTGATTATTCAGAAAAATAGAGTTAAATCTTGGAGAAAATTATGGGTGTTTGGGTTACTATCCAAGCCAATAAACTCTGTTTATTGTGTGGGCCTCATCCCATCACCCAACTATCCTCAGCTTGCATCTTCTCTTGTCTCTCTCTAACAGAACTACTATTATATATAAATGATTTCTCCTACACTCTGCCACTGACATTTTATCCTTGAATCTCAAGAGGGGCTGTTAGCATTTAATTCCTTCTTATGAGTTGGCTGGGACCTAGAAGTTATAGGTGTTTATACTTCTATGGAGAGAAATAGGAAGCTTTCCTGCATACTGGTCTTAAGGTTAAATATCTTTTAACAATTCAACTCTCCCTTCTGCCTACCTGCAGCAGAGTTATTGTGTTTAAAATGCTGAGTCTTTTGTCAACTTGAACTGTAGTCCCCAAGGCCCCATCTGTCATCCTGACTTCAGTGCACAGCAGGCATCAGAAAAGCCAGGAAAAGAGTGAAGAGTGGAAGGAGGAGAAAGACTCATCGCTCCTCAGTTCACCCTGAATTACTCGCAGTGCCCTGGGGATCCTGTTAAACAGTTGCAGTTTTTCTTCCGCCTTAAATCTCCTTACCTGGATCATGTCCTCACAGATCACAGCATACCTTTTAGGACTTAGTTTAAGGGAGATGCTGTGAAGTCGTAAGGACAACTGGGCTTTTTCCCCATCTTGTCCCCATGTGCCATGGTAGCTTTCAGTGTTTGTTTCCACCCGTACTTTTGTGCAAAGGTAACTCTCCTGCCATATTTCCAGCCACTGAAAACCAAAGCCTGGCATATAGTAGGGATTCAAATTATGTTATGTGCTGAATGGTATCTCTATATAAGAATGCGGAAAGGCTTGCCTTACGCTTCTTACATGAGAGAAGTCTCCGATGAATATCATAGATAAGAGGAAAAGAAGGTGAATGGCAAAACTTCAGAGGGAACATAGCACCAGTTTTTCACGCATGTTGGAAGCAAGTGATCCCTAAGTTAGAAATCCTTCTGTAAGTCAATCATCAAGTCCACGATATTAATCCACAACTTTGATTCACTCCCAAAGAGTTAATCATTCCCTCATTTAAATTTAACTCAACAAATTCTATGTTTATAAGATGCCCCAAATAAGAATGGGGCCCTTTGAGAATCCTCACTCTCGTGGGCCATTGTAAGTAAGTATAGTAAGATGCCAGTCTGGGTTAACCACACACTTAGGATACTTAGGACCCAGGAATCTGGTTATTGAGTTGGATCTAATCTGATACCCTGCTTCCTGTGATTAGCTTCCATGGTACCAGAAAATCTATGCAATCAGCCAAGAGAAGGAAGCTATTAATATCCCTGTTCAGCCATGATCCCTATGAACCACAACAACAATGAACAACATGCCAAGACATCTGTAAAGACGCACTCAGTGGCACTCACTCACACGGCTGTAACCGAGAGCTGTCTAATTGGACTTAAGTCCACTCAGTAAAAGGGCAATCATACCTGGTACTAGAAACATAATCAGTTTTTGGCTAGTGATGTCAGGGACCTTCGAAGAGACTCTGTTACTACCACTTGCTAAACCAGAACAGTTCCTAACTATATTCTAGATATTATTCTTACACGCACAGATTAAGTGTAGCTACCATCTCTCATCAAAGAAGTCTCTCTTTACAGCCAATGGAGACCAGCACAGAAATCCACACCTGAACCCAATGAGGAGATCAATGTACCATAGGGATCCCAGCCTAAGTGTGCGGTTAAGCAATATGGGCTTAACTTCAGCCTCTGAGAGGCAAGTAAAGGTAGCGGTCATCATCAATATTGCTTTGGAGTCACTTGAACATGCCTGACAACATTCAAAAGGAGGTTTCTTGTGCCCAATACTTTGTGTGTTTGTTTTCAGTCCATGATTCTTGTTGGGAGCCCTATTGGTCCTATTGGTATAACTTCCTTATTTCCATATATTGTATATGACTTTAGGTAAATATAAAATGGTAAGGGCTTCAAGGCTTTATCAAATAGCCTTGCTGTTATTTGTCCCTCCCCGCTTCCTTCTGAACAGACTGCTTTCTCCCCTCCTTTGATGGAGCCTCGCTCATCCTTTTTTTTTTTTTTTTTCCTGTTTCTGCTTTATATCATCTATTTCCTACCATGGCTTCCTTTTTAAACATGGATCAACAACCTTCATTTTGAGCCCTGTAGGGGACTGCTTTTCCTTTTTTTCTTGGTAAAGGAAGAAATATTTTCAGCAAATTGTCTTCCTATTTTTGGAGAGATGGCATCATCAGTCACAAAACGAGAAGAACATGTCCCCAGAGGACTTGGATGCCCAGTGTACTGGCTGGGTTTATGTGTCAATTTGACACAAGCTAGAGTCATCGGAGAAAGGTGCCTCAGTTAAGGAAATGCCTCCATGAGATCCAGCTGTGAGGCAGGTGTTTTCTCAGTGATCAGTGGAGGAGGGTCCAGTCCATGGTGGGTGGTGCCATCCCTAGGCTCTTGATCCCTTGTTCTACAGGATGGCAGTCAAGGGAAGCAAGCCAGTAAGTAGGCTCCCCTCTATGGCCTCTGTATCAACTCCTACTTCTAGGATCCTACCCCGTGTTGAGTTCCTGTGCTGACTTCCTTCGGTAATGAACGATACTGACGTATAAGCCTATTAAACTCTTTCCTCCCCAACTTGCTCTTTGGTCACGGTGTTTCATCTTAGCAATAGAAACCCTAAGACACCCAGCTTGCCAGCTCTGGCTCTTGGACTCCAACCCAGGGACTCCTTGCCACACTGTTTGAGCTCAGCTCTGCTCAGACAACATTCTGGACCTTAGGTCCCTCTCTTCCCAGTCTTTATTTTCTGGGAAACAAACCTTGTTTGGCATTTAAGAGTTCAAAATAAAATCACATTAATGTTGAGCCTCATAAATCTTGCCTTCAGCAAAAGGGCTCACCACCACTAATGTCCCAAAGAGCAGCTCACCCTTGGGACAGAAACAGAATACAATGTCTCTCTGCAGGGGGTAATGCATGTTGTCATCAGCTCCTTCAATTCAGAAAACCCAGTCTGTGTAGTTCATACCATGGGCACTGACAACATCAGTGATTTGAGAAAGAGAACATTAACATGTTCTAGACAGATCTGTAAATTAGATTTCTAAGGCCCTCTCTTCTCTCTCCCTCCCTCCCATTTGAACTGGAACACAACACTCGGGAACCAAGCTCTCCTTTTGTAGAGTTCGTTAACACTTTCTCAAGATCAGCCCTATATAATTCCTAATTTGAGCTTGCCTTCTCTTACATTGTGGCAAAGTGCAATTACAGTTTAAAGGGAATATTTATGTACATTAGTTAACGACATCATTGCAACTTACTGCTCACACATCAACACTTAATTAGTGTGAGCGTAAGTGACATAATTGCTACAAGGCATGCATTTACTAGTAATGCGAGGTAATTTCACGCACCGTGCACATCTTAAATATCTCCTTTTACTTTGTCCAACTGAATTTTTCAATCAATAAAGGGTATTTGCATGGATCGGAAAGCGGTCTTCTTCCATACTGTAGAAAAATGTACTCTATGGCTTTCTGAAACATATATCCTTACGGGATTTATAAAGCCAGAAATGTTAAAAACGGATTAGAAGCCCTGCCCTGAGGGGCAAAGCGAATCCCCTGATGCACCTACGCTAGCCATGTTAATTACCTGCATTGCTCCCTTTCATTCAGAATGACTTGTGTATTCTAATGCTTCTCATTAGGAGTGTTTCTTTGCAATATGGTATGTGCAAGACACGAAGAGCATCAGGGAACCCTCCACAACATAAATAATTCTAAGGAATTTTGAGTGCTCTTTGAGAAAATGTGTTTATTCAAAGCAGCTCCCCTACAGAGATTTTTGCCAGTGGCTTTTTTTTTTTTTTTAATATTCAGTTCAAACTCTCTCAGGAGACCTTACTCCGGTATCAGCCTGGCCCTTAACTACTTGCTAATGTCCTGAGATAGTGCACTTGGCCATGCCCCATGCTCCACACTCCTCCTCCTGTGTAACCACAGCACAGGCTGTGCTCACAGGGTCCACCCTCCTCATCTGCATCTGGCCAACCAGCCTTACTGCAAGCTCCCCTCTCACTGGCAGAACATCACTGATGTGTGTCCTACACACTGGTTTCTCCACTACAAACTGGACAAGACACAAATGAAGTGATGAACTGTATTTTACTTGGATGGTTTCCGTGTAAGGTGAAAACAAGTTCCCCACCGAGATTGTTGTACAATAAATAAGAACTGATGCTCTAAAGCAAACAGATTTCAAGTCGAGGTGACTTCAACAAGAATCCCTCCCTAGGTCGCATGACCCTCACGTTAGACGACGTGACCTCATTATTACTCTCTCCTGACTCACTCTGCTTGAACTTCAGAGCTATGGATGTGGGCTTCTTTGTTTTGTTTTGTTTTGTTTTGTTTTGTTTTGTTCTTCCCAGTTTTCTCAATGCACAAGCCTCATTTTTCCACTGAATCTCATCTCCAGGCCTGACCTTACCTCACTCACACTCCCAGCTCTGTTTCTCAGCCTCCTAGCCTGGGGAAGAAGCCTGGACCTCCTACTGCTTTGGAACAAAGTGTTAACAGTGACATCTACAGCAATGCTGTGATTCTAAATTACCTCTTCCTTTCCCGGAAGCCAATCAACACTTCATCACAAGATGAAAGTGGCCTAGATTTAAGCTCGGCTCAGCCACTGTGTGCATCACTCAACATCTGTTTAACTGCCAGCCACGTACCAGGCCACACACTGGGTGCTGAGCGTGCAATGATGGCGAAAATGGCCTCCTAGAGCATTTGGACCCAGGGCAAGTTCACCTGAGGTCGTGTGCTTAATGGGGAGGCAGCAGTCCCCTGCACTCTGGCTAGCTCCAATGACAGGAGGAAACGGATGTGCTGTGAACTGTAAACAGCTGTGAAAAGCAGCATCATACCATACTTCTCCCTTCTCCATTGTCTTCCAGCTCCGTCCATACTAACCCAGCAGTGCATGTTTCCAACTAAATGTCTTTCCCTTTGGTTTCTGTGCTGTCTTCCCTATAAGTTTAGATTTTCCTGCTTGACAGGCTAATGTGCCATTGCCATCTCCCTTCCCCTGATATTAGTCTAATTCTGATTTGGGGCCATTGAAGTGACAATGCAAGCTGTTTTAGAGGTGCCTAGGGTGATAAAAAAAAAAATCTTGAAAATTATTTTGCTGTCAGAGCCAGATCAGAGTAGATGTTCACCAGGATTCTGCGCATCTAAGCTCACCAGGAAGGACCTCTGCCTGTGCTCCGCAGAGTGTCACCATGATAAATGGCAGCAGCAGCAGTCACTTGGTTGGATGCCCCAGTGTCCACTTTTAGCCCACTGAACCAGGGTCTTGGGATTTGTTCAGCAACACCAAAGCAGCATTGCAGCCCAGAGTTCCAAGGAGGATCCAAGAATAGGAAAGCGCATCTCTCGCCATGAAAAGACACTTTGTTAAGTGTCAGAAATGGATGTCTTTTCAACAGGAGAGAGCCAGGAAGTGTTGCGGGAAATTATCCATCTCGCACCTTCTCAAAAGAAGACAGAAATGTTTCAAAAAAAAAAATCAGAACTGAAATTCACCAGTCGTTTATTCTTTTCCTTCAGATTTGTACATTGATCTCATCTGCCCTCTGTAAATAATGATTATAAATCTAAAGAATATAGGAGACCAGTGACCAAAAAAAAAAAAAAAGTTTCTTCCACAATTGTCTTTGAAATTTGGAGTAATCTTGAAGGTGCCAGGAGAGACATACATGGATCTACGTAAGAAGGAGAAAAAAAAAAAACAAAATAAACAAGATCTTCTAAGTAAATTGGGAGCGTGGGGACCATAGGAGAGGGAAGAAGGGAAGAGGGGAGGAAGGAAGGGAAGCAGAAAAAAATGTATAGCTTAATAATAACAATAAAAAAGAAGGTGCTGGGGAGGAATCTACACATTACTAAGGAGGGGAGAGAAGGAGGAAGCCAAAGTGGCAGGACTGGAGACAACGCTGCAGACACCTTGCACATCAAATGCCTCTCTCGCACATGACAAGTTTACCTTAGTCTCCTGGTTCCCACAGATGTCTATATATAGTGCAATAATTCTAGACTGTGAAAGCTAAAATCATTCTGTGTAATTCCATCACCTAATTCTGTGCACCATCACTCGCTCTGCACAACCACCCCCATAGGCGTCCACTCGCCTAATGCACCTGACGGCCTCAAAGTGCTGCATCAGGTCTCAGCAGCTTTCAGACAATATTATTTTAATGCACTGTGGCAAAATAATAACCGATGAGACCCTTGACCTTAATTATTTGTGATAACTATCTGAAGAGAACCGCATGGTTCTCAGGGCTGCAAAAGTAGATTTCCACAAACCGCCACCAAGTCACAATTACTGATGATTCCAATCTCATCCAATAAATATTTCAGAACACGGTAGAATCATAGTGTCAATAAGAGACATGCTCAAAGGGTCCTTGTGAATGTGTGCTATTATTGCTCCAGTCACAGAAGTGAGAGCTTTTAGTTTGCCTCCCAGCGTATAATTGACATTTGAGCACCCCAACCTGAATATCTGAAATTTAAATGTTCCAAATCAAAACTTTTTCAAGTAGAGATGTGATACCGTGAATGGAAGTTTTTATAGCATGTAACTTTGTTACTAAAGAATCCTTTATAAAATTATGTCAGGAAATGTCTATAAGATATATATATATATATATATATATATACATAACAAAAATGAACTTCATATTCAAATAGACTTCAGTATGGGGCTAGCGAGATGGTTCAGGGATGAAGAATGCTTTCTGCTCCTGCAGTAAAAGCAAGTGTGGTTCCTAGTGCCCACATCAGGCAACTGATGCCTTTTCTAGCCTCCTCAGGCACCAGCACTCACACACACAAACCAAAACACACATACATATAATTTTAAAAAACTTTAAAACTTGAAAATTATAATACATCTTATTCCAACAATTAGCTAATGTAATACATGTATAGTCATCTTTCAGAATTTTTGCTCTACAATAATTAATGTTTTAAAGTGTGATTATAAACATATATCTTTATATATCATAAATATAAAGGATCATATTTTTTTCAAGGACTTCACCATGGGATCATTTATAGCCTAATAATGCATTCATTTATGGCCTCTTCATACTCCGTTCTAGCCCTTTCTGTGTATCAAGCTAAAGTGTCCATAATCTAACATGCCGATTTTCAGAATGTAAGATCCTGAAGCGAAAGAACTGTCTTAATCAGTTGTTGTCCCCTCCTTCCTGGCACAGAAAATGTATATAATACATGGACTGGTCAAATTGAGGAAAAGACTGATGTAATCCCCCAGCTTGTACAGTTACCAAGTATTTGCTTTTTATGAACATTGCATTCAAGCATGCAACAAAGTGTAACAAGGTTCTATGACAACATGCTCATGCCACAAGGCCTAGCTATACAGTTAAAGTGAATGGACATACAGTGGTATCCTTATCAACATGATATGGGGGAAATGGTTGTATGAAGGGATGGGTCATTTTAAGTTCTGGACAAGTGACTAGCCCACATGGTTTACATGGTTCTCTTTAAATGAGAGATACTTGAACTCTTTTCAGCTCTAACTCTTATCACCAATACTAGAGCAACAGAAGAAAAATACCCTACCAAATACATGATTTTAGCATCTACTAGGATTTTATCATCAATACTAGAGCAATAGAACAAAAATATCCTACCTACTGCATAATGTTAGCATCTACTAGGATTTTAATGGCATCCAAAAAGAAAGCTGTATTTTCAGCCCTGGAAAGCCTCTGCTCTCCTTTGCTGCCATACATGGCACAGATGCTTCTAAAGGCAATTGCATCTTGCCTGCATGAACTTGGGTGAAGGTTCTATGAAACAGCAACAGTCTGCTCAATGATTTCATCGACAATATACCAAAATGTGACTGACCAGTGGAACTAACTCCTTGCATTGCTGGCTGGCAGACTGTTTACAAACACTGGTCAAACTCTGGATGGCATGCTTCTAAGTGCACATAAATTACCCCTGGAGTACACTGAACAGTACTGGTACAGGGTTTTTTCTTGGCAGCCACCTCACCCAGTCCTCTATCTAATGTTTCCCTTACTTCCTCCTGCCCATATTAGCTAATACCAAAGCAGGACACTAGAAAATTACAGTCACGCTAGGATTCTATATGCCTTAGCCTTGACTAGTGAAGTCTTATGTAGATTCACACCTGAAATGCAGCGTGTTTGTCTAGCATGCAAGGAACCATAGATTTGATCCCCCAGCACTGCAAATAAATGTATGAATAAATAGTTTTTCAAGAAACTAGACTTGCAAAGGAAAAAGTCAGTCACTGCTGAATAGTAAAACACCCTTCATCCTTATTCCGGCTTCAGTCTTGTTACTTTTTATAGTTTGAATCTGAAATGTCCACTGAAGGTTTATGTCGTAAAACCTTCCTTGGCCACTAGGGCTCCAGGGAAATGACTGACTCTGAATGACTCTGATTTCATGGACAGTGAAGACCATCAATAGAGCGTCTTTTGTTTCCTTTGTCAGTTTCCTAGTTGCCACAAAACTTTGGCAGCACACACCTTTAATTTCAGCACTTGGGAGGCAGAAAGAAGCAGATTTCACTGAGTTCAAGACCAGCCTCATCTACAGAGCGAGTGCCAGGACAGCCAGGATTGTCTGTCAGACAGAGAAATCCTGTCTTGAAAAGAAGGAAAGAAAGAAAGAAAGAAAGAAAGAAAGAAAGAAAGAAAGAAAGAAAGAAAGAAAGGAAGGAAGGAAGGAAGGAAGGAAGGAAGGAAGGAAGGAAGGAAGGAAGGAAGGAAAAGAAATTTTCATCTGTCATACATGTCTACTACCATGTACCATGTTTGAGGCCCATAACAACAGTGCCAACACACCATGAGCCAAAGTCAAGCTCCCCTCTGTTAGAACCTTATGTTAGTTATCCACTCTGGTGCCACAAATGGCTGACATGACATGCTGGTCTACAGGCCAGTATATGACTGGGGTCCACTGGAGGTGGTCAGTACTAAGAGTGAGAAAAAAAACATGGAAATTCGATGGTCCTGTTTTAGTTCAGAAGCCACGGTCAGATGTCTGACCTTGCGCAAGTCCTTTCATTTGTTTCTAAATTTTAAAATAAGGCGAAAAAGCAGGAAGCAAAACCCAAAGTTTTCGGCTGTTAATTTTGCCTACCTCCTACCTCTAGCTTCCTTCCAGCTACAGTATTTCAGTCTCTACACACACTTCTCTGCGCTGGCGACACCATCCCGCGAAACATCCTTGCTATCAGTAACCTGCACATCCGGAAGGAAATGTTGACATTCTCTTGCAGCTGTAAGAAGTTATGGCAGCTGGTGACGGAAAACAACACATACTCAACATCCCATCTGGAAGTGGCCAGAAGCTGGGCTTGGTTTGGCTCTTTTTTTGTCTGATCTTGGTTTCACAGAGAAGGTAAATCCAGCTGCAGGCCCAGCAACCCGGCTCTTCAAAGGAAGCTCAGAGAATCTGTTTCCCAGCTCTTCTGGTTGCTGGCAGATGCCTCATTTGTGAGGTTTTAGAATTGGGGACCTTCAGCCGGAGCTGTCCCAAGTTCCTGGGGTTTCTTGGATGATCCCTGTATCTCAGAGCTAGCAGCAGCTGCTTTGATCTTCACATGTTAAAAGCCTTTGGCCACCCCTTCCGTTGCTTCTTACACTTGCCACCAAAAAAAGGTCTCTGCTTGTAAGGACTTATATAATTAAACTGGATCCGTGGGGGTCCGATAGAGTAAGACCCATCTCTAAAAGGCCTTGATGACAACTGATAAAATACACATCCTTAGGACCCAGGAGCTGAAAGTGTGGGCACAACTCTGGAGAGAGCATTGCTGGGCCATTACTATCATGGACGATGAGAGCAGAAACAGTACCAGAGGCGAAGAAGCCACTGTCTGTAAGTCTTGCTTTTCTCTGTCTCAAGCAGACCCTCAACAGTGGTTCCAATTCATTACATGGGTGATGATTTAGGTATATTTAACTATGTTACTTCATTTAATCCCCTCAAAGTCTTATGCAATTCAGCTATTAATATCTTCATTTTACATCTGAAGCATCGAACCTTTAAATACTTCGTCCACACAATCAGCTAAGTAGAAAAGCCAGAATTCAAAGCCAATTTGTGCGCCTGTGAGCCTACATTCTCAACATTGTAAAGCTAACAAGCCAAAGGCTCACAGAGATCCTGTGATCTCACCAAGATTGTTAATGAAAATGCTGGGAAAGAAATCCGACCCACACCAGATTTTGTGCAACCTGCTCTCCCTGGCTCGTCCCTCCATCTCACACACGCACCCGCCTCCTCCATTAGGGTTGATCCTGCCACACATTTCTCCTTCCATTGTCAGCTATCATATAGTACTGTCTTCTCCACACATAAGAAAACAGGAGTTCTTTTGTGGGCACAGTAGTTTTGCAAAATAATGGAATTTTTAATAGCCCAAGTGTCATACTTCATAATTCTAAAATATTAATTGGACCGATCTAGACTGGGGGCTTGGACTGCTCGAGCAGAATGGCAGAAAGAGAGTAGCTATCTAGATCAAACGAAGATGAGAAGGTACCACGGCCTCAGAAATAATATGCGACGCGATGATGTAACAATCATACTTTGGTTTGATGCGAAAGCACTCGTTTGCTCAAGCATGTACAAGTGCAGGTGGTCCTCGAACTGCTAGAGCCCTCTGTATAATTGATGGCACACGGTAAGAAGGTTCTCTGGGGCTGAATATTCATTTGGATGGAATAGAGAGAGCAGCTACTGTGTCAGCCCCTGGTGGGCATTTTGAAATATTACTGACGTTCCTTTCAAGTGGGAATTTGGTATGCTGGTTAATTCTCTGAAGGACACAATTTTCAGATACCTTTGCCAAACTCAGCAATTTACAGGGGTTAAGCCTCATTTATGCCGTATTACTAGCATTTCTGATTATTTGTCCCTGCTGGTGACTTCATAGCTTTACAAGGACTCTTTCATGGAATTGCTAGACAGTCTATGAGCAATAGATTCTATAAGGCCCAATGTGCCTCTGAGAGTACTAAAGCCTAGAGTGAGCAGTTATCCAAAATCAACAAAAAATTAGAGGCAAACTTCAGAATGCTAAGCATCTGGATGCTATTGCTGAGAGCCAAGATGTATAGCCAACATTCTATAACCATTTTCTATACTGTTCTCAAATTTGATCTTTTGGAGAAATAGTTCTTGGACATAATGTCAATTACTCTAATAACAGATATTAAGATTGTTGAGAGCCTTTCTCTTTTCTTCTAGGCTTAGACTGTGTTCTAGATAGTGGAGATGATAAAAATTGGAGTGCTTGATAAAAATAGGTAGCCTACATCTAGTAAAAGTTTTACGTTTTTTCTTGTTTTTTAAAGAATTATATTCACATTCCTTTTATCTTACATTTTGAAAATATTTTATCATCTTTCTTTTTCATTTGAAAACTAGAGCTATCATCTACAATAGCGAAATACCGCAGCAAGTTGTGATGAGATATTTAATGAAGAAGTATAATTTAAACAACCTTTGCTCAAAGGAAAAGAAGGCTGACAGAGTTCAAATTAAAATGCATTGGTATTATTGCTCTTTCATATCTACAGTGGAGGCATTGGAGTGGAAATTAAAGTAATACTTCAAATTATCTACAAAATTAGAATTGATAGCATTGTCCAGCTGCCCATTTGTAGCTGTTCACAGTATAGTTGCCTGAGAAATTGTCCTTGTCCAAATCTGTATGCAAATGTGTGTCGTGTACGGACCTCACCGAGCCCAGTGGCGAAACAGGGCTAAACCACAACACAGTTTCTCAAGCAAACTATCAACAGCATGCTGGCTGGTTTGGTTTTGCATATGTGTGTATGTGTGTGTAGGTTTAATCCATGTTGTTTTTAGCATGAGTATTGATTCCTGGATCCACCATCACAATTTGGATCTAGATCTCCCACTATCATGAGCCTCCTTTGCGTTGTCCATTTTATAGCTACTCACCTCCTGCCACCCTTGTGACCACCACTCATCTATTCTCCTTTGTCATCCTTTCTAAAGTGTCAGATGAATAGATCTGGGCAACATCTCATTCGAGGGCATTGACTTTTTCAGCATAGTCCCACTACAGGTCTCCCTAAGACTGCACCAATGGAGTGCCATGGTCTACATCAGCTGTTTAACCATCTACCGAAACATTTATTAGAATATTTATTAGAATGCTTGGCCTTTCCTGTCTCATGAAGAAAGAATAGATCTGCTTAGGTTACCTAAAGAGATAAAAATAAGTTTGAGCAAAAGGAGCAATGTAGCAATTGTAGCGTCCTCTCTAAATAGCTACTATTTTGTTATCAAAGTAATCCTACCCTGGATAGTATATCTAGTTTACCAATAATAAAAGCAAAAGTCAATGCTCAGTTCTAGCCAACAAGATAGCTTAGATCGCATGCTGCCAAGCCTGACAACTTGAGTTTTGGTCCCTGGACCCAGATGGTAGAAGGAGAGACCCAATCAGGCACACTGCCATCTAACCTCCACACACGTGACATCATCATACGCAGGCACCTGCATACATAAAAGCAAGCGCATGCGCACGCACACACACATACATAAAAATAAGTTTTAATAGAAGTTCAATAGAAGGTTAAATTCCAACTTTTACTAAAGTATCTGGTCTAGGATGAAAACCTGTCTTTATTATCTTAAGAAATACACACCCTGTGGCCTTTGCACACTGCACTGCCTGTCATATGCAAGAAGCCAGCCTACCACAGATGCAGAAACAGCAGTCAAAGGGCGAAACCTGCCACAGTGAATAAAGAAAATGAAGAAAACCAAACCCCACCTGCCTCCCTGCAGTTTGGCTTGACCACAATAGCCTTTCTACCTGGATTCTTCCCCTATCCCTGACATCCCTGAAAGTATGCAGCAAATATGTTTTTATCCCTAAACTCCCCACACACACACCAAAAAAGAAAAAAAACCAACTATGAAATAGATGAGTAAGTCAGAGGCTAGAATTAAACTGGGATCATTTATTAGGGACAAACATGCAATGACAAAGAAATCCTTGATCTGGATGCCCCTTGGGGACTCTGTACTTGCAAATGAGACTGTCCCTCAGTGCTGCCCACATGCTGACATGGTAGAGTTGCATAATGTTTTTGTCATAGACTTTCATATAAATCAATAGCACCAGGGACTGACTTGTCAAGCCAGATTTAAATGACACCAGAGCCCTGAGCTGGGGGCTCAGGACTGGCCCCCTGCTAGCTTCCCATCTGAGGTCACTTGCCCACCCACCTTTGAGAAGATAACATCTTGCTTACTAGACAGAGATAAATTCCTTGCCAGAATGCTCACCAGACACTCAGCCAAACCCATGGCTCCCTCCTCTGCGTCCCTCCCCCAGTCTGGTTATTTATAGAGATCACAGGTGAATTGGGGAAATTATTACAGCGCAATGACTGCTGAAAGGCTAGGAGCTAAAGAAGATGGATTACCATGGCTCTGACATGATTTGTATGGATTTCCAAAATTAAGCTGTTCAAAGTGACCACCCTCCTCCCACCCAGGCCGTCACATCTGCCCCAGCGATAACCTTCATCTGCACTTGGGAGTCCAGGAAGCTGGGCACGTTTCCCATTACTTTCAAGCGAGTGTGTAGTGTTCTTCTGGCCCCTCAGTAATAGCAGGGCTGCTGGTGAACAGGGTGATAAACACCCACTGAGAGGGATGCAGCGTGAAAAGATCTCATCACCTGCCATTAGCTCCCGATGAATAATGCAGCATTCTCCTGGCAGGTGTCAGGGGGGGTGGGAGGGAGAAGGGCTCCCCTGGATGTTCTGGTGAGCACTTCAGCAGCTAGTAAGAGACAGAGCAACAGATGCATGTGACAGAATTACACAAGCCATTGTGTCTTAAAAGAAAGAAGAATTTTACTCCACTATCCCCTGCAGCTTTCTTTCCTTTCTTTCTCCACCCTGACAGTGAAGGCAGGCAAAGGTGCCATTCTTCTAGACCTGACATGCTCGGATTTGGGAGCCCTTGCAAAGGACCAGCTTCTCCTCCTCCGTTACTAAATTACCAGCAAGCTTCTCTGTGCTTTTCGTCATCTCTCGTTTGATTGTTTTGATCTGGGTTTGCATACCTGAGCCTTCCCTACGCTTTGATTAAATCCTACAGGTTGAGGTTAAGCAGAAATGTGGAAAGACAGAAGAGTAACCATCTCTCCACACATCTGCACCCAGGTGTGCATCGCACACAGACACACACTGAAGTTGTAATTTGGAGACAAATGACTGGCTACTAGGCTAGTTGTCTTTGAGAAACTGCCCTAAGAAAATGACTGCAGCTACAGCAACCCCAAAGACGGAATGGGTTGTACCCCTGCTTCTTCAAGGCATGGACATACAGCTGTGGGGGAGAGTGTGTGTGTGGGGGGGATTGTAATCTCAAATAGTAGGTTAACTTCCTTCCAAATTGGAACAATTTCTGAGCTCTGAGTGGTGGGTTTTTGTTTGTTTGTTTTTGATTTGTTTCATTGCAATCAATTTTTGTGTAACTTACAACATAGCTAACCACGAGTCACCACTAGCCACCATCCTCACCCCTATAGCCTATGATTTCTGAAATCAGAACATGAGTTCTTTTGTTGTGCTGAGTCTCGCTGTCTAAAAGTGAGAAGGAAAAAAAAAGAACAAGACAGAGTAGTCCTTTGGTTAAAACTGAACTGGAAATTTTTAAAGGTAAAACACTCTACTGCCAAAGTAACTGTTGAATAGGGCAGAACATAGGCTGCTTCTGACATCCAGCGTTGCCACGCCCCTCTTAGTTGAGCGAATGGTGCACCTGTGTCTTCCTCCCACACCATGAGAGAGCAAAGGGGCTGGCCCAAACTGAACCATCTTAAGTCATAACCACGCTTGCTTGCTTTGGAGACTACTGATGCCTTTTCTTTGTTCCCTTGGATCTCAGTCTAGAACAAACATCTTGACAAAGGTTAACACATCTAAATAGCAAAACAGGAGTGGAACTGCTCCAGAGGGTAGGGGACACATCATAGCCAGCATATGCTATGTCTTTTCCCAAGAATCTAGGACCTTGTATAACCTTCAGCTATTCATCAGTATCTTGTGTATCCTTAACTGTCTCAAACATATCCCACATTCCCAAACTGTCAGTGACTTAGCTCCTCCAGTTCCCAGTCCCTCATCTGAAAATCTCTAAGATTCGCTCAATTCAACTATATAGTTTGCACATATGTTAATCACAAAACACAGTTAAGTGCAGGAGATAGCCATGTCCCTGCCTCTAGTAGGAGACGAATCTTCTTGAATAAACAATTTTTACAAAATCAGAAGAATAAGCAAATAGTTAAGCATTGTGTATAGCACTGACTCTCTGGGAACAAGAGGGGACTTGAGTACTGAATGTACAGTAAGGCAGCCCATGTGACTGCAGGCTTCATTTCTGTTCCGTCAGCTGTTCAAATGTATTAACTTTTATCTTCCCTAAAAGTGATGGGGAAATTAATAAAACAAAAAGGTATCACCAGAGAGGAAAAAAAGATAGGACTAAGGAAGAGATTTTATTGGAGAAAAGGTGTTAGAAGGAAAAGCAGACAGGGCTAGCAGAGAGGGTTGAGCTGATCATTGGAGTAACAATGGAAGTCTGACCCCAGATGCAGTAGGAAAGGTGCGGGGGAGCCTGGTGAGGAGAGTTCTAGACCACCATACAATACCATCACGGATCTCTGGAGTTGAAATAACCAGACAGCAAAGTACCATGTCTCCCAGGAATAGGGTGTTCTAGCAAGTCCACTAAGCATAGTTTCAAATACAGCAACTGGGGCCCTGTTGTGAGGTGAGTGCATTTCTGAAATTTCATATGTTGCATAACTCTCAATTATTTTGGTGGTGTTTGGAGATAAGGTTTTGGGAAGGAATTAGATAATGTAAGAAGGTGGTGACCCACTGCAGAATTGGCAGTCAGAGAAAAGTAAGGCAAAGCTAGAATGCTTGGTCTATCTCAGTGAACTGATAAAATTGGGCTGTACCAATAGAGGAGGAAGGCCCTCCCTCACTAAATCCCAGTGCTTTCTCTTAGACTTCCAAGTTTCTAGAACCATGGCTAAATAAACCAGCTTTGTTATAAATTACCTGCTCTTGACTATTTTGTTATAACAATAGAAAAGGGGATAGGATGGGTTCTCAATCAGCCATACTCTCTGTGGAAGATCTGTGAGACTCATTCTAAAGGCATCATTACCAAACCTGTAGAGTAGAGAAAACAACATTTTCAGGTAGAGGAAAGAACATAGACCACATTGTAAGGTCAAACTCTACCGGAACAAATGAAAGGAACTTAGCCCCATTAATCCCACTTTAGATGTCTGACCTCTGAAGCCCCTATTGTGACATTCCTCACAGCATTTGCTCAAGAAGCTGATTTTACAGGAAGTAAAGAATATAATGGATCATTTTCATGGAATTCTCTCTCCAGTTTTCATCATGTTCATCACTCCAAAGCATCTGGCATGATAGAAAATGGAACAACTTTGGGAGACTCTGTTGTTTTATTGCCAGCACTGTGGATGCACCCGAGTCTACTATATTTCAGCTATTAACTCCACTTCTGCAGTCTCTGCCCCTCACCCCACACACACTCAGGTAATGACCTGGCAGAACTACTGCCTCCAGCCATCTCTGCCTCCTGTGGTTGCTTCCAAATATAGTTTTAAACTAAATCTCTATTGTTCGATTTAACAATGAAGACTTGGGAGTCAGATGCTGGGGTGAAAACCTGCTAGCTCAGAGAGCCTGAGAAGCAACCAGACGACCTTCCTCTTTTGCCTGCAACCCAGCAAGAAAGCATCCCTCCAGCCACTTCAAACCAAAAAAAGATCTCCACACTCATAGTCCTTCCCTACTACTTCCTGTGCATCTCTCTATCCGTTTTCAGACTCCCTCTCACTCTCTATGACTACTTTCTGTCAATTAGTTGCTGGCTCTGCCTCCTGACCCAAGGTTGATTTTATTTTATTAATGCAGTCTCAGGGTTCGCAGTGTGATCAATTATCTCACAAGACTCAGTTAAGGTGGACATGATGAATAAGCATTTCAAGAAACTATGCACTGTCCTCCAAATGGCCGTGTTCAACGCAGAGTGCAATTTCTATCACAGCCAAAATGTCAGGACACAGAAAACAGAGGAGACTTCTCTCATTGTGTTCCCCATAAGCTGCTAGCCAAGATTTTATTTTCTGTTCCTCTGATTTAAGCTCTGATGGTCTACAGGCCTTCATTTCCAAGGAAGAAATGCCTCTGTGGGGGACCTAGCAATTCTCTGGAGCTGGATACTGAAATAAGTACTTAAATATTTTCAAAGCTCACGGAAGCAAGGCAACACGCCAAAATCTTCTGAACATTGTCAGAAGCAACACAGAATCACATTGTCAAATCTTCATAATAAATAGAATCAGGATATTAGGACTAGAAGATTCCACTAGGATCACTGTGCCAGGGTTTTTCTTTTGGACCACCAACCAGCTCCCAAATCATGACACAGACATTTATTATTAGTCTTGAATGCCCAGCCTAGCTTAGCCATGCTTCTGGATAGCTCTTTTACCCTTAAATTAGCTTGCTTCTCTTAGTCTACCTTTTGCCTTGGGGCTGATTAACTTTCTTACTTCTGTATATCTTACTTTCACAGCTTCTCATGTCTGTTTGTCTGTCTGGTGACTGCCTAGCATCTTAGGAGTGTCCTGTGTTCTCTCTTCCTTCTCCCATTCTTTTTTTGTCTCATTCTTCCCATTCCTCCTAAGCCTAGACATTGTTAGCTGTATCAACTGTGCATGGAGAAAACTGAATTAAGATGACCCTCTTCACAGCTATAAAACCACTTATTTGCATCCCATTGTTCTCAGGATGTAATTAATTTGTACTAAGTTTATCAAAATTCCAATCTCAAAATTGTAAGCAACTCAGCCAGGCAGTGGTGGCACATGCCTTTATTCCTAGCACTCCACAGGTAGGGACAGGTAGATCTCTATGAGTTCAAGGATCTACAAAATGAGTTCCAGCCTAGCTAGGGCTACACAGAGAAACCCTATCCTGAAAAACCAAAATTGCAAGAACTTCCTCAAGCAAAGTTAGCTATATATGCAGGAGGACTGTTCAGTATTAAGAGTAAGGAATAGAAAATTCTTTGCAGGAAACACTTGATGCCATTGGTAATGTTCTTATTTCTAGTTTATTAGACTATCTGGTGGACATTCCCTTTAGAAGTCAATCTTTCATGTGCTGAACATTCCTTTAGATGTCATTCTTTCATGCATATGTGTATGTTGTATGTGTGTATATTATAGAAAGACAAAAATAAAAACTAGAGGGGAAATGGGGAATGAAGATATAAAGTCCATATTCTGCATAAATTAAAACTTTCACCTTCAAGAATATCCCAGTGGTTGTTGGATTTTAAGTGCCTACTTTGTGTTTGTATCACTAATGCTGAACATTTGCTTTGAGATAGCACATTTATATGCAATCATTCTCTTCTTAATGAAGACAATTGATTCCTATGATGTGCTTCTTTGACAGTAACTTTGATAGCTAACAACAAATCAAAAATACAGAGAGCTGCTGTCCGCATCGGCAGATAAAAGGGAAATGGTAGGAAATGAATTCTTTAATGCACTAAAGAAACTTCAAAACACGTATCCAGGGATTCTGAGATAGGAAGACAGGAAGGCATGGTTTCAAAACAATGTTAAAAAAAAAAGTAAAGAAAATGCCTAGAGCAATGATTTGTACATGGGGAAGACCAGCCTCTGTCTGTTTCTCCAAAAGAATACTTTTATGGTTACAAGATCCTACAGTATAGTAAAAAGATGTCCAAATTACTGCATTTCAGTAATGTTTAAGATGACTTCCAGAAAAAGCCTATGGGAATTTTCAACATTCTTGAAAACACATCTTCTGCAGAGTAGAACAAGGCACAAGCCTAGCCACCAAAGACAGCAAATGACTCCACCCATACTTCTTTGGTTGCCTATTCAATGTATCCTCCTGTCTCCCAACATCCATAACTAAAGCACTGGATCTCCAGAGGACAAATCCTTAACCGTGACCTTGCCTGACTGGCACAGTTTGATGTGATATGGACTGGGCCTTTTTTCCACTCAGACAATGACTTTTTTCCCAGGACACTTCGTTAGGCCTAGGATAACAAATGGCTTGGCTGGTTTTCTACAGGGAGGAAATATGAACATAGGAGCCATAGGAGGTAATTTTACTATGTGTATTGGAGGTCTGTAGTGGTTTGAATAGGTATGGCCTCTATAGACTCATGTGTTTGAATGCCTAGCCTATAAGGAGTGGCACTATTAGGAGTTGTAGCCTTGTTGGAGTTGGAAGTGTGCCACTGTGGGAGCAGGCTTTGAGGTCATATATGCTCAAACCACGACTAATGAGACAGTTCACTTCCTGTTGCCCATGGACCAAGGTGTTGAACTCTCGGCTCCTTCTCCAGCACCATGTGTGTCTGCACGCTGTCATGCTTCTCACTATGACAATAGCAGACTCAACCTCTGAAACTGTAAGTCGCGCCAAATTAAATGTTTTCCTTTATAATGGTTGCCGTGGCCATGGCAATAGAAACACTAACTAAGCCAGGGTCTACGACAGAAGAATAAGAGGGAGACGTGAAGAGGAAGCAACAGTTGCAGGGAGTGAGATGAAGTTGAAGCTTCCTCTTGAGTTTCAGTTCCTGGGGGTAAGCTGCAACCTGTAGTCTAAGAGATCATTGAAAAAAATTATTGCTACCCCCTATTGGGGGTACGATTTTCATTAGTTTTTATTTTATAAAATGTCAATCATACAAAAATGGTAGAAAGCCTAGTTAGCTATTAGAACTGGATGAGTTGAAGCAGTGTGGGTGAGGTTCAGCAGTCCCAAGCGGAACATCTGCAAATCTCATAATACTTTCTAATACAAGAAATTTCAGCCTACACGTGCACACTAGAAAAGTGATGTAAAATAAAGAATAACAGCAGAAACATCCTCGGAATAGTTGGAGATGAAAAGACACTCTGCGTTCAATGAACAGACAGTTGATTTCCCAACAGAAACACTGCTGCCACAAAGCAATGGACTAGAAAGGTTGAAGTTACAAAAGAGAATGACTGCCAAACTAGAAGTCCAAATTCCAATGACGACACTCTCCAAAACTAAGGCAAAGGCATCTTAAGATAAATAGAAGCAAATCAGAGTTTTCAGTTTGCTTGCTCTAGAGTAGGGTGCACGGAGAAAGGGAAGGAGGGAGAGACGATGAAAAGAGGAGGACCCATCATCATAGAAGGCCAGAAAACACATGTGGGAGGATTTTAGGAGTGACACAGTGCTATCACACACATTACTAAGTATGGAAGAAGCTGAGTAGCTATCTACATAAAAAAGACTAAAATTAAGATTGCATCCCCCATAAAGCATTTTTACACTCAAAATGATTCTCAATATACTCAAGACTCTGAATCTGACTTCCAATTTATTAACTTTCCTCTAAATACAGAACAAGTGAGAAGAGGATTAGACAAGTTAATTAACGAAGAAACAACCACACAAGCTGAAGATAAACTCTCCTCCTCGCTGATATCTGCCCAGATTCTTCATAAACTTGATACCAGTTTAAAATTTTCAAGATCAGAAAGAATTCAAAACCCAAAAAGGCGTAACAGTCCAAGTTAATGAGCAAATGACCAGATCTTTATTCTAGTAGACACTTGTAAAACACTTAGAGATGTAATTCAAATAACTATTACAGTTTATTGAATTACCTTGTTAATTTTCTAGAGTGTGATAAGGGTAATTGATGTTGGAGAGTTGATACGTACTGAAATCCTTGGATTAGGTATTACAATGCCTTAAATGTACTTTCAGGTGGTCCAGCAAAAACGAGGAAGGGAAAGAGAAACAGACCGTGTGTCAATATTGGAATTTGAGGGACTATGTGGAAAGCGGTTTTATTATTCTATCATGATGACGTAGGCCTGCCAGAGACCACCACACAGATACCCGTAAAATGAAAAGAAATTATTGCTGGCTGGTGACTGTAAGGGGAACGTGACCAAATTATGCCCCCCGTAAGCATTACAGCCTTTTGTCTTTTATGTACAAAAATACATCCTAATTGTCACATTCTAGCTTTCAAGAAGCAGAATTTACAGAAGCAAAAAATCAAGGTTAGTTTATTTAGGAATCTCCCTGGAACTATGGACTAGGTCTCTCTTCCCATTTTGGTGAGTGTTGGGGCCTATGTGCTGGGTTTTGAGAAGCAAGTAGTTGTGTATCATAAAGCAGAAATTGTATTTTCAGCCAGGATAGCAACTGTGACTTCAAATATCTGGAAATAAGTAGAAGCCATATGAGAAGGCATTATTGCCTTGGATCTAAAAATTTTTTAATTTGACTTTTAAAAAATACCAAGCCATTAGATTCTAAGTTTCTGACCCTCCCTTTGCTCTTTCTAACCACTGCATCTCCAGTGTCTGGCATGTAGCCCACGGACTATAAATACTTATTAATTGGCTTCACTACAGACCCTTTACTTCATTATAAAAGAGTTTGCTCTTCATGGATTCATTAATGCCAATATTCTTGCATATGTGCCTGCACAGTTAAACATGGACACTGCATTCTTTATCTTTTTACTCCTGTTCTTAGAATGCTACTGCTGTGCAGGATATCTTTTCAAGAGTTAAAATTTAAGGGAATTTTTTGCATAAATGTCATTTAAATCCACAATCCAATTAGTGCATTAAAAGCTGACAGAGTTTTGCCCGAAATCACCATTTGTCATGTATTCTGTGCCCTACTATTATCCCTACAGATATATAAGGCTAAAAAAGGCCACCTATTACTGTAGAGATGTATCTAGAAAATCTCTCAGGCTGCCTGTAATCATCTCCATTATGGATAATGACCATTTTGATAATAGTCTTTAGAAGAGGTAATGGCCCAGCTGAACGGTTATTACCTGTCTGTTCATGCTGGAAGCAAGATGCAGAAGCCAGAGGGGACAGTCAAATGGTCCTTGTGGTGTATTCTGAGGAAATAAGAAATATTTAACAGAACGCAAGACACAGACAAGCGAGCGCCTTTTGCGGCAAAACCAGCCGCCTCTGCCACAAGCCTCTGTGAATTTCATAATTTAAAGCAAATGCTCCAATAACAGATCTGCCCTTAGCCTTCAGACCAATTTCATCCAGAGCATCACCACCTTGTCTATTAAGAGAAAAGGGAAAAGACAACTGAATGTTATCATATTCTTTCCCATGTTATTTCTAGGGGATAAGCTGGGGGCAATGGGGACTCCAGAGATTGCCTAGGTGACTGCTACTAACCAGCCTTCGAAAAGGACCATGACCAGTTTCCCATGCCATAGTGAGGAGAGGTCATGGCTCTGGTATCCCAGTCATACCTACCCTCAGAAAACATGCTCTACCTTCAGTAGGGATAATTTCTTCACAGATGATGTAGCATCGAGCTCATGAAGAAAATGTCATGAACTATCTCTCTGGAACAAATCACATTTTCTAAAGCTTAGAGAAGGCTCCCTTTATCCCTACTTAAGTTATCTTGATGCTTCCCCTGAAATGTAGGAGGAAATAAGTCTTACTGGAGCTATAACATAATCTTTTAATAGGAAGAATTATTGAAGCAGACTTTCAAAGCTGAGAATATGGTCACAAGTTGTCCACAGACACTGGGGCACTGAGTCCATAGTCAAATATGATCAGAAATTTCTGAGTAAACTCAGTATAAACAAGTGTGATGTGCTTGCTTGATGGTAGGGCCTTTTAGTGCCTTAAATGTGTTTTTGCACACTGTGAATCACCAATAGGGGAGGGATGGGTAACACACTGTAGAATATCACACATTTTCCCCAAAGCATTTATCCAAGGATATTTGACCCACTTATAAAACATATCTGAGGAAGTTCTATAGATGATAATATCTACACCATCAAGCATAATATCCACTAGCTAGTCATGCCAAAGGACATTTAAATTATCTTAAATTGAATTAAAAGTCTAGCTCCTCGATTGAATTAATCAACTGTCCATTTAGGAACAGTGGCTAGTGGCTACAGTCTAGGATGCTGCAGATTTAGAAATTTATTTCATTGCAGAAATATTTATTGGGCAGAAATACTTTCAAAAATAGGTAACATGTTTTATTCATTTTTAAAGTGTAGGCTTTTATCTCACAACTAAAAATTGTTATAAAATGCACGCTCATTCTCACAATGAGTTTTCTTGCACAGAAAAAAAAAAACAAACAGGAAATGTAGCAGATATCCACAGCCTCTCCGAATCACACAACAGTGATACACAGAAACAAAATCTAAGTGACTTAGCGCCTTAAGGCAACTTGTGGGGGGGGTGTCTGAAATTGAAGAGACACCTAAATACAACAGCAGAGAATGTCTTAATGGCAAAACAAAGCAAACTTGATAATCAAAAAATGTTAAGAAGAGTTTGGGTCACAAATGTTAAAATCCACATAGATCTGCTCTAACCAATATGTAACCCACTGCATTCTTTGTATGAATATTGCTTCTTTTGTATAATTTATGAAATATTCATGTTGATCTTTGCTGGTCCAAGGAGAGAGAATTGATTTGAGTTACAGAACACTTGGCATAGTGCTTGGCACACAGAAAAATAGTTCAGTAAGATGGGCAGGAAAAATTCAATGAAAAAAATTTTAATCATGTCAGGAGCTAAATACTCTTCAAGAAACTAACACAAAGAATTGTGAGATTTGGCTTCTACCCTTTAAAAGTTCAGTTCAAATATAAAAGTTATTTGCCAATAAGACAAGACTATATGTAGAGAGTCATAAGGTATGTAGAAATTCAAACGAGATTAAAATCCCTTCAGAGAAGAGGAATAGATTGGCATTCGAAATGACTCTTCAGTGATTACTGGAGATGAAGGAGCAAAGGTATGTATGTTTCAGGAAAACATGGAGACAGTTGCTCTAGGAAAACCTAAGCTTCAACCCTGTGGAGCCTGTGTTAACTATCCTTGTTTTCACCGATCTAACAATAATGAAAACCCATGGTAGTCACCCACTGGTCAGAAACTGACTGTGTTTGTGCCTTCAAAGATGAGTCCAGAATCTAGACAAGTAAAACCTATATTCTTCTTTTGAGAAATAGGCATTGGATCTACCAAACCTCAGTGGCTATAAATCTCTAGCTATAGGAGATAGAATTTTGATATACAGACATTTTCTCTTTCCCAGGACTGACACTTCATTGCACAAAAACGAGAATTTGTAAGATTCCACATCCATCTGCTCACTATAATATAAAGAATACACCGCTGCTAGTTGAACCATAGGAAGAGTGATAGATTTGGGTGTTAATTTACATACTGTTCACAAACCTAGATGGCGAATCTAGAAATGCCCCACAATAAGTAAACTTTAACCAAAGAAGATAAGTTATAAATTTCCTGTCTACAGAGATTTTGGATGTAAAGCTTTCCATGAGAGACTTCCACTAGAACTTGAATTTAGACCAAGTCAAGATTTCTAGAAACCAAACCTCACACAAAAGAAACACATCTTTTTCAGAATCAAATATAGATCAAACAAGAAAATCCATTCTTATGATGTAAAACATGTTCAGACATAATAAAAGACAAGGGATAGAGGAACTAAGATATAGTTTGACTTTATCATGGCCTTGGTCAATGTTAGATTGAAATATTAGTATAGAAGAAAATTAATATTTAAACAGTAAGTTTTATATGCAAACCAGTATCTTTATAGAGATTCTCTAAACAAATGAGCATGGTGCAACAACTAAATTATGTTTTTTTGAGAGGTGTAATTCTGTAGTTAAGAAAAAGCAAGAGAAAGTTAAGGTAGACAGCTGAGAAGAGGTACAAGATGATGCATTCCTATGTCGGTCATGTGTCACCATAGGCCATAAGGCACATGCTTTGCTGTGCAAATGAATTTAGCTCAAGCTAGCAGCACCTTTACTGAGTCATAGCATCAAAGAAACAGAAGTTATTCTTGGCCCAAAGTCCATCTAAACACTAAAGTGTCACTTTTCTTTCCTCTTTCAGTTCTGTTTGACCTCAGATACTGAACTTGGGTTTACTCACATGCAATCCCAATTTTTAATTTATATATTCTGCTATTTTATATTCATATATGTCTAAAATACCATACTCAGGGAAGGCAAACTTTTTGTTCCAAGTTTCACGCTAAATTAATTATATATGTGTGATATATAATAATATGTATTATATATGTTATATAGTATATATAATTTATAAAATTTAATATATATATAATTTAAGGTAAAATTCAGTGTGGAATTTGGACCAAAAAGCTTATTTTTATTTTACACATATTTAAGCTATTTATATAATTGTTTAAAATTATTCTCTGTGTATTCATTTTCTATTGCTATAACAAATTAGCAAAGAACTCCACAAAGAAATGATGTTTGTTTAACTCACAGATTTGGAGGCTGGCAGTCCACTGTTGGGTGACTCCATCTATTTACCAATGATACAGACATGCCTGGCTGCATCCCAGCATAACAGAGGAGACATGGAGAAAACACGAGTAGAAAGGAAGAATGGCATCGGGCTCACTATATTAATTACATTTCAGTTGCTGTCATAAAACTTCATAACCAAGGCGACTTATGGAAGTAAGATGTTTTTGGCTTATGGTTTCAGAGACTATGAATTCATCATTGTATCAAAGTATGGCAGCAAACAGCAGATGTGGTAACATGAACTGGATGATGAGAGCGCACATCTTGAACCTCAAGCCAGAAGCAGAGGACAAACTAGAATTAGGCTAGGCTTTTTAATCTCAAAGCCTGCCCCTCAGTAATGTACTTCTTCCAGGAAGCCTGAATTACCTAAACATCCCCAAATAGCACTACCAAATGGAGACCAAGTGCTTCAAATGCCAGGGACTATGGGGGACAGTTATCATTCAAACCACCAGAATCCCTCTCCCCAGAACCCCCAAATGTCATTGATATATCATAAGGAAAAATGTATCTAGTTCCACTGTAATGATTCCTGAAGTCTCTCACAATCTGAAGATCATTTAAGAGTCCAAGGTCTCTTCTGAGATTCAAGACAATCTCTTAATTGTAATCTCTAAAAACAAAAAAAAAAGCAAATTGCATACTTCCAACATAAAACAGCATAGAATTTAATTTAATTCCAAAATAATGGGACAATAATGACAAAAACAAGTGACCAAAAGCAAGACTGAAGCCCTACAGGAAAAACACCAAATCCTGTAATTACATGCCCAGTGTCTTTGTTTTATATGGCGTTTTTTTTTTCATATTGGCTTCATTCAATTCCCCCTCTCTTTTCTTCCTTCTCCCTATCCCTCTCCTCCTCCTCCTCCTCCTCCTCCTCCTCCTCCTCCTCCTCCTCCTCCTCCCCCTTCTCCCTCTCTCTCTCCCCCCCCTCTCTCTCTCTCTCTCTCTCTCTCTCTCTCTCTCTCTCTCTCTCTCTCTCTCTTTCTCTCTCTCTCTCTCCCTGGGCTGGAGCTGGTTGCATTTCATTTCCTATATTCTCTTGGCTTCAACATCTAGCCATCTCCCACACAATCCAGGCTTCACACTCATAGACTCATACACTGGTCTTTCAGGGACGGCCTCCATGCTGGACTTCCTCGCTGCACACCACCTAGCTTCAGCAGCTCTCTGAGACTGTGGAGCGTTTTTCCTGCTTCGAAAGCCAGCACCATGTGGACGTCTGCTTGAATGGTCTTCAAGTCCCGACAACCACACTAGCAGCCGCTTTTTTCTCAGCTGCTTTCTCAGAGAAGAAAGCTCCTCCAAACTTTTCCTTTGACAGGATGGGAGCTAAGCAGGGTCTTCCTCGGAGATGAGCCCTTCCCTTTATAGGGAAGAGTCCAGAACAAGAGGCCTCCCCTTGATGGCGCTAATCTTACCTCCTTCAGAATGAGCCTCGGCTACATAGGTGAATGTAGCGGTGCTCTTTTGTACTTTAAATTGTACATTTTGTATTTCTTTCTGTTCCACCTGCTCTCTTTTCATTGTAGACCTATACAAAAATCATTACTACGAGCCATGCCACATATTCAGTATTATGCTGTCTTGAAATTTCCTTCACCAAAGAAATTAGTTCATTACTTTTTAACTTAGCTTCCGTCAGGTTCTTAGGACCAGAGCAGAACACAGGCGCATTAGTTGCCAGACTATCACAGGAATGGCCTCTAGCTCAGTTCTAATATTGTTCTTCTGTGAAACCTCTTGGTCTGGACAAGTCCTCACTGCTCTCAGAGCTGCGGCCTTCCATGCTTCGATTAGGACCTAAGACAACCTGCTACACTCTGCTAACACATTTTCAGCCCAGGGTTCTAAGGTCTTACACAGTGCTCAAAAAACTAAGCTTCTTTACAGCCCAGTGCTGGAGGAAGTATAATACTGGTGCGGGGGGTGCAGATCTTTACGTCCTTAGAGTAAAAGTCCTCCTTTCTTCTGCTTCCCTATCTTCGTTTTATGCTTATGGTAAAAGATGTGAGCTCTGAGCTTCCTGTTTCTGTTGCCATGTCTACCATTTGTTGCCACGCCTCTGCTCTGCCATCATATACTTGTATCCCTCAGGAAACGCAGAGCCAAAAGAAGCTCTTCTTTAATCGCCTTTAGTCAAGGGGTTCTTATGACAATAATAAAAAAGGAACAAATGAATTCACTCACTCTGAGCATCAGCTAGTTCTTCAAGTCACAATAGGTGACTGCGAGGCTCTGCCTCTTAAAGGTCCACCATCCTCCAACAAAACATTTGGGGAACAAACAAGTAACTATCAAGTCAGAAATATCATTGCACCTAGAATGAGGCCTCTCATCCTATGTAAGACAGAAGGGTGAATTCAAGTTGAAATAACACACATGTATGAAAGGTAAATTTTTTTCTTCAGCTCTTCCCTCTCAGGGTCAAGATCTAGAGAAAGTTGAACACAGAGATTTAATTACATTCAAAACATGGAAGTGTCTATCACAAATACTACATATTTAAACTTTGAAACTCACATATACTTCTTGCACCATATTGGGAAGTAAAAATATTATTGAAATGCTTGAAGTAAAAAAATAACAAATAGAAATTCTATCTATCAAATTATTTATGGTACCATTGGTTTGCTTTTGATGTAGCATGTTTTTAAGAACTTATGGTATTCTTCTTTTAAAAAATTTCTCAGTAGCAATAATTTAAATTATTGCAATTTGGGCATTTCAGTTCTTTAGCTGAATATTTCAATTTCTACTTGCTAAACCATGGCGTGGTAACCTTTGGCAGATCTTGACATGGAGTCAAAGCAAGGAAATAAGCATGGTTATCTGACTGATAGCCAGATCTGTATCAGAGACAATGAAGCTATTTATATTTCCTCATGAGGATACAGGGTATCATGAAATTCTACTATGACTCCCCACACCAAGGTGTGTCATCCTGCCCAGCTGTACATGGTCCTAGGAATGCTAGACAAAGAGATAGAAGGCTACTTAGAGGCTAGAACCTTTAGGAGGCACAGCTTTCGCAAAGTTGCCCATCCGGGGAAGTGGGACATTTTGATGAGGCAGTTGCCCAACAGTCAGCCATATACCTGACTCCAATAAACTCCTAGAAAGAACTTTTTGTGTGTCTCAGTGACCATTTGTCTGGGTTGAATAGACATTTCTTCACATCTCTGGAAGAAAAATCAGAACATCAATAAAATGCAAATATCTCAGGAAAGCTAAAAGTTTGACACACTGTCCAGGTTTTACACATTAAGATACTATAAGGAGAAAATTCAGTTGTTAGGAACAGATTTGGCAAGAGGACTTGAGGCAGAGGACTTGATAGACACCTGGATTTGCCACAGCAAACATCATTTGCTTCACACCTTTCCCCAGAGCCAGTGTGACATCCGGCACCATCACGAAGAGATGTGTCTGCTAAGCTCTCGTGATAAGGAGAAGTCATTTATAGGATGCATGACTTCTTAGCATCAAATCACATCCGTAATTGACAGCTGAGATACACCTGTCCTTGCTGAGGAATCTAGGCTGCACTGTCATTTCCCGCACCAGAAATCCTCAGTCTTGTTTTCTGAAATTTCAGAGAGCCTTCAAAAGCTCCATTCTATCACCGTAGCTGATGGTGCTGCAATGGTCTGTCCATCTCTACATAAGTTATAAATCTACATGCACAGAGAAAAAACACAGCTACAGATGCATGGCTAACCGGTACTGCATGTCTGCTGCCCACTCGCTGAGTCACACTTTGTGACTCTAATCAAAATACTTTTGTTTTCTTTTTTTTTTTTTTGAAGATGGTAGAAAAATGTAAAATGATGGGAACAAACAAAAAGTAAGAAAATTCTCCCTGAATATAAAAAAAATCACAAAATCTATCGTAATCTGAGTAATATTAAAATCATGTTTCTTTCCATTGTCTTCCCTGTACTCTATTTTAAAAAAATCCTACCCAGCTGGGCGGTGGTAGTGCACGCCTTTAATCCTAGAACTTGGGAGGCAGAAGCTGGCGGATTTCTGTGAGTTCAAGGCCAGCCTGGTGTACAAGAGCTAATTCCAGGACAGGCTCCAAAGCTATAGAGAAGCCTTGTCTTGAAAAAAAAAATCCTACCCATCCTCTCATTGCTAAACCCACAGTTCTATAGCTGACTAGAAAAGTACAGAGAGCATATAGATCATAGACCTACATGTGCTGTGTATACACAGACACACTGCATGTGACACAATGTACAGACGCAACATGTGACACCGTGAACACATACACACACAGCATGTAATACCGTGTATACACACAGCACCCATAGGAATGAAATCTGGCAGATGGATGTGTTCCACTTTGCAGAATTTGGCAAATTGAAGTATGTTCACCACACCATTGACACTTATTCAGGCTTTCAGTGGGCAACTGCTTTAAGTTCAGAAAAAGCTGATTCAGTAATCACTCATTTATTAGAAGTCATGGCTATCATGGGTATACCTACACAAATAAAGAC
>NW_026067895.1:1451869-1453268 GCF_014885135.2 Alexandromys fortis
TCATTCTCAATATTGTTTGTTATATCTATTATTTATTATTATTGTTTATAGTTGTATTTAGGTCAGTTCTGTCTTATTTAGACAAAAAGAGGGAGATGTAGGGATAAGCCCTCCCCTTGGGGGCGGGCTGCCCTCGGGCGTATGTTTACTGATAAATTGGGCGAGCTCCTTCCTGCCTGGACCGGGTACTCCGCTGGAACCTTGGTTTCGTGAGTCTGGTTTTGTCATTAAACTTGTTCAAATACCTATTATCATTGGTCTACATTAATCCAACCGCCACACACAGCATGTGACACAATGTAGACAATGTACACACACACACATATACACACCACATGTGACGCTGTGTATACACACACAGAGCATGTGATGCTGTGTACACATACACACATATACACACCACATGTGACGCTGTGTATACACACACACAGAGTATGTGATGCTGTGTACACATACACACATATACACACCACATGTGACGCTGTGTACACACACACAGCCAGCCACACAGAGATGCTGTGTACACACACACACATACACACACTGCATGTGATGCCGTGTACACACACACAGCCAGCCACACATAGCATGTGATGCTGTATACACACACACACACACACACACACAGAAAGAGCATGTACCTGCCGAAATCAGGTCTGTTCTGCTCTTATTCCACATTGCATAAAATTGGGGTTTTACAGGCTGCACTTTGCCCTCCATTATAAGAACAACTTGAAGAAGACACGTGATTTCAAACCTTGAGTGGACCCAGGAATTTCCTGTTTGGCAGGCCTCCACCATCTAACACAGAATGATAAGCGACTTGGTCCTGGGGATAAAAAGGAAGCCAACCCTGCAAGTTTACTTGAGAGAATCAAAACTGTGGGTGTTCATGGCCATATTAGAATAAAATTGGGGAAACCAGGCCCAAGAACTTATTGGACACAGCAAATCAAATAAAGGGTATAAGTCCCTCACCTGGACCCCAAAATGTGATGGAACCTAACACTGAGAGGGTATGACCCACAAAAACCTATCACCTGATACCTGGTGTGTCCACCAAGGACCAAGGACTCCCCGGCTCAGCTCAGTCCCCCACTGCTGTTACAGCCTACTTGATTGCATACCCATCCACCTGTCCACTCATCTGGATCTGGACCTGACCTCCATTTCCTGACCCTGCTTGCCCTTTCATCTTGCATCTTGCCAATGAATTGTACAGCTTAGCTCTAAAGATTTGACTTCAGCAGCTTCCTCTTAGCCCTGGTCTGCAGCTTTATGTTCGTCTACATAGACTCTTCAGACTCCATCCTGAAACTATGCTGCACTCTTTAACCTGCATTCATCTCCCTCTCTCTCTCTCTCTCTCTCTCTCTCTCTCTCTCTCTCTCACACACAC
>NW_026067895.1:1454510-1492513 GCF_014885135.2 Alexandromys fortis
GCGTGGTCTATCATACCAAATTGGAATAGAAGAAATCCACACGTTGGGCGCCATCTGTTGAAATAGGAGCGGCAGGGCTGCGTCCCCGGCACCCGGCCGCCCGCATGGTAGCTTATGCCCGAAATAATTACACGGAAACTGTATTCTTTCAAACACTGCCTGGCCTGGCTAGGTCCAGTTTCTTATTGGCTAGCTCTTACATATTGTTCTAACCCATTTCTAATATTCTGTGTAGCCCATGAGCTGGCTTACCAGAGAGGATCTTAACCTGCATCTGTCTGGAGCGGGAGAATCATGGCGACTCCTACTCAGCTTCTTTTTCCCAGCATTCTCCTCTGTCTACTCCGCCTACCTAATTTTCTGTCCTATGAGGGCTGAGGCAGTTTCTTTATTAATAAGAAATCACTCCCACATCACTATGTCATATTAGAATTACTATTAGCAATTAAGAATGGAATAAGAACCTGCATTTGCCTTGGCCAAGCTACCAAGGTAGGCAGATTTTATGACACATTGCTGCCATTGAAACCACTAAACGATTGAAACCTTATAAATTTATTGCTGCTCAATATATAAATTCTGATTCTGGAATAGTATACTCAGGCCATGTACATGTACACACATATGTACACACACACACACACACACACACACACACACCACTAGCTAAGAGGGCAGCAGTTTCTATTATTTTCTTAATCACCAGCTTCAGTTGGATCAGTCCTCGGCTTTCTATTCACGGGGTCATGTCCCTGTCAGAGATCTGCAGCTCATTTCTAAATCTATTCTCGGCTGAATGCTCATTTTGTGGGAATTTGGGGTTGAATATCTGCCTGTTACTTCTGAGACACTGGGTTGAGACATCGCTGCTGCATCCTAAGGATGAGAACAGAGGCTAAACTATCTGAATACAGACACGCACTCTCTTCAGCCTGCATTTTTCCTCCAATGAAAGGAACTTTTAAGCTTTTCCAACTTTCCCGCCCAAAAGTCCCTCCTTCTGCCCAGTTATCATTCCACAATCCCCATATCAGGCCTGCCTGAGACTACAGGCACTTGGTATCTCTTATGTTTCCTGTAATATTCGCAAGAATGTAAATTTACAAAGTGATTATGATAAATATGACAAAATCATTTTAACAAGAACAAGATATAATAAGGTATTTAAGACCCCTTGGATGTTTATTTCTAGAATTTTCTATTAATATTTTGAGACTACAGTTGACCAACAGTAACAGAATGTTTAGTAAGCTAAACTATGGTTAAGTGGGAACTAATGGCTAATTATTATAGAGAGGGATTAAGAAAATATTCTATATATGCACCAAACACTATCAAAACACTAATCAAATATAATGGAAAATGAGATAATGCAAGAGTCAAAAAGCAAAATTTAATATTGAAATAGCGTTTAAATAATACATTTAAATGGAATTAAAATTTTAACATCTGGGGCTATATTTGAAAGCCATAAATCTGTTTTAAATATCAGCAGGAGTAATGGATTCATCTTTTCACAAAGCTTTTTATAGCATAAATAATGAAATCCATAGATATATAATATTCCCAACACAGAGAACAAATGATTAAATTGTAAGTGTGATGCGAAGGCATACGCTAAACACAGAAAAACAGCAATTATGTAATTAACATGAAAACAGATGAACTAAATAGGGCTGTCTAATCCCTGTGTATCTGTAATAGTAGTTCAAAATGAAGGCAAGTTGCAGCTGGAATTTTGTCTCGTAGCTATAGAAAAGGACCCATAACAAAGAAAGATGACAGTTTCATCTTTCCTCGGGACAAGCCATTTAGAAAAGACGAGACTCTTGCCCCTTCAAAACCTTGAGAGAATATTCCACTGCTTGCTTTTCAAAAACTTCCATGAATGGGGACTACAGACTTGGAAATAAAAAGGGTAAAGTGAATTCAGGCATGTATGATTCTTTTTACAGATACCACCAATTTAATGAAAATAATTAATAGCTGAAAGACAGAGTTTTCTCTAAACTAAAAGAGAATTTTAGACGAGAGAGAGAGAGAAACAGAAACTTCCTTATAGACTAAACTGTGTTTCGTTTTATTTTCAGGATTGCAAATTGCAAACTAAACTCAGGTATGGTAGTGCCTTAGTTACTTGGCTATTGCTGTGATAAAACACCATGACTGAGGTGATTTATACAAGGATGTGTTTCTTTGAAGTTTACAGTTCCAGAGGGTTAGAGCCCATCATGAAGAAGCAGAGGTAGCAGGTAGCCCAGCCAACAGGCAAAGGGAACAGCAGTTGAAAGCGTGTTAGACCTAGAGGTGAGGGAAAACAATTCCATGACTGCGATTAAAGTAAGCTGTATTTAGAACTAGGCAATGGTTACCTGTCCCAAAGTCAGGATTTCAGAGAGCAGCCCCTCATTGGCTTTTGAGATCTCTTTTATGGGGAGAGTTAGGGCTGGCAGAAAACAGCTGTCGAGATAATTGGCTGTTAGCGTCTGGATTGAGGAGTAGGGGCTGACTCTACAGTAGATATAAGTGCAAGAACACACCAAGTGGAAGGGTTTCATTACGGTATCTGAGAAGACACATTTTTTGTAAGGCAAAAGGGCAATCATATATCATGGGTTCAGGAGTTTAGCAGTGAGGTGGACATTACATCAAGGGGTCACACGTTTAGCGTAGATTGAAATACATGGTGTGCAGGACACATGATGTTGGCAAACTGCGGACAACCCACATTCTACCATCAGGTGCCCCCCGGGCCCTCCTTTAGCCATTCTGCATCAGTTCCATAGGCAACACGTTTCCACTGTTGTTACAAGTCACACAGTCTCCCTCTGCACATGCTCTGTACGCCTTTATAACACCTCTGCCTTCACAGTCTGCTCTCTGTCTCCTCTGTCCTCACTCTGAGGCAGCCTTTGTATACTCCCCCACCACCTCACCAACAAATCTCTTGGGTGAGGTCTGTTGCATGGTGTGTCTTTGTGGCATTCCTTGGCCTTCCTAATGCCCAAAAGACATAAATAAAGAAATAGATAAAAAAAAAAAAAAACCTAGCATAACATTGGCATCGAATCTCTAGGACATCCTGGTGCCTGTGCACTTCCACTCGGGGGTCTAAGTTGCAATCGGACCCTATCCTTCCTTTATCTCCAGTGCACCTTCTATCTCACTCATGGCTAGTCAGCTCATCCAACAGCAGCAGTTGGTAAGTTTTCTCTTTAGTCGGTGTAAACTCTTCCCTGGTTCGAAAGGAGGGACCACAGAGTGTCCAGCACACCTCTAGTATCTTTAGAGGCAGAGGTACCCCCAGCCATGATCTTTAAGGCTATGTTTGACCCTCCTCACCAGTCACATCTCTGATACTTTCCCTTGGGTAAGGCTTCAGTTTCAAGTTCAATCTTCACCTTTTGGTTTCAAAAGCCCTGGTACAAAGCACCGAGACGTCTTGGACTTTTAGCTCTTGATCCCTGTTCAGGTGGTGATAATCCACTGAATAGCTGGGTCTTCCAGTTTGGTCCTCTTGGGTCCGGGGTTCCCCTTGAACTTCAGGCCTAGGACTTTCCCCTCTTTTTCACCAATGGGAGCTGCATTACCCATACCTCTTGGTTTCCTTTTTGGATGCATCTTGGAGAACCTCTAACCCCTCTACCTAGTGTCAGACTTAAAGGTCTCTAAACTTATCTGTCTTTGCAATCCAATATGGCCTCAATACCCCTTAGAAAATCAACTAAAATATCCACCCAGCAGTAACCTAGATCCCAATATTATCTGGGACCTTTACAACTACTGCCAGCTATTGAGGAAACGGAGAGAGGTTCCCTGTGCCCAAGCGTTCTCTTAACTTCTCTCCAAGACTCCCTTCCTTCTGTTCTTCCTGCTCCCTCACTCAGCTCCTTCAAGCCATGAAGTCTGAACACAATGACTCCTTCACTCCTCTTGATCCTGCTAATGAGTGCCTCACCCCCAGTGGTCTCAACCCACAGCTCCTTTTCTTCCTCCAACTCCTAGGGCTGCCTCTTCTCCCTCCTCAGTGACAGGCTGCTCTAAGTTTCCTGGCACCAGTTTCATCCCACCCTCAGTCTTCGGTCCTCCTGCTTCTAGTTCCCATTCTGCCATTGGACCCCCTCTACCTCTACCTGGCCCAACATGGCCCAGGTTCTCCTTCTGCTGGTGGTTGCCAGGGTGAACAGCCTGATCAAGGTACATGTCCCCTTTTCATGAAGTGAACTCTCTCAAATAGAGAAAAATAAAACAGGCCCTGGACTCTGATCTATTCTCTCCCCAAATCTAAACTTATATAATATGTAGACGTCCTTCTCTTCTGCAGTCATGTTCAACAAATTAGCCAAACCAATACCTCTGTTCTTCTAAATTTCTTGTCCAGATGGGGCTATAGATTATCACTGTCTAAGGTCCAACTGTCTACTCCTCGGGTCACCTTCTTAATGGGTCTAACCACTATCTCAGCCCACAAAGCCATTACCTTGGATAGAAAACACTGCTGTATAATATTTTGTTGGTGTGCTGACAAATAAAGCTTGCTTGGAGTCAGAGGGCAAAAATAGCCACTAGCTGACCATAGAGGTTTGGAGGACTGTAGACAGAGAGGAGACAGGAAGTAGTAAGGTGGGGCTAAGAGAGGATCTCAGCCCTTTTGGAAGGAAGAACAAAAGAGGTAGGAAGCAACTCTCTCTGTTCTCTGCTCTTTCAGGTTCTTACCCCAATGTTTGACTCCTTTTTTTTTTTTTATTAATAAAGAGTAATCAGACTAACACTTCAAAACACCTAATCCAGTCCCCTGTGATCCCCTCTACCAAAGAGGAGATTTCATCATTCCTAGGAATAGCTGGCCTCAAATCCAGGGTCCCTTCTGTTTTGCTCCTTGCCCACCCCCTATATGAGGCAGCCCTTGACTCCGCACACAAATTCCTTCTCACACCTATTACCACACACTTTCAGAAGTTCCAAGGGGCCCTTCTTCAGGCCCTGGCCCTACACCGTCCAGACCTACATCATCCCTTCTCCCTCTATGTGATAGGAAAAGAGGGATATGCCCTCAGGGTCCTAGGCCACCAACTGGGATCTCCCTTTATACCCATGGTCTGTATACCTGTCAAGAAAAATTAGACCTTAAAATGGATGGGTAGCCCCATGTGTGCTTTGGCAGCTGCCGAGCTCTTCATTCATGAATCCAAAAATAACTAACTTTTAGCTCACCTACCACTATATTCTCCTCCTACAACCTGTCCAATCCTTTAACATATTAAGGCTTATAAGCTCTAGCTCTTTCCCAGGTTCCTTCTCTCCACGTGGCACTAGAAGATACCATACCTACTTGCTATTCATGCCCACCCTTCATTATGTCAAATCTTCCCGCTCCAAACACAGACCACTCCCCATTTCTTTCTTCCAGTGAAAACTTAGAGGAACCACTACCCATCCCTCACACACACAGGAGAGCACGTTTCCCTAGGCCACCTAAGGCAATGTGCAGCTGGTACACAGCAGTGGCTCCATTTTACACGAGGGGGCCCGAAAAGTGGGCTATGCCACAATGTCAGATACTGAGGTGGAGGCAAAGGCCCTCCCTGCCTACACCCCTCATCAACAGACTGAACTGACAGCTCTTACAAATGCCTTTCAACAAGGACAACCTATTGTGGAATATTATTTTAAGATGGGTTACATTTGTTTATGCTATGGAACATTTGCTTAATGAGGCAGAGACATGTTATATTTGTTTGATTAAATAAAATTAACCTGGAGGCAGAAGACTGAATCAGCAAGTCGTTGACAGGAAGTAGTAGGGAGGAACCATGTGTAGCTAGGGTTCTTAAGTGGGGGTTGAGCAGGAGGACGCCCTGTTTTGGGGGAGACACGAGCTAGGAGAGAAGGATAGCTACTTGCTATTCAGCCTCTCTGAGCAAGTAGAATTTCACCTCAAAAATAATGCTGTTGGTTGTTTTTCACTCTTTTGACTCTTCTCCCTTTCGGGAACGGGGGGCCTGCCACCCAGCTCCCAAATAAATACTCACATGGAGGCTTATTCTTACTTATAAAAGTCTGGCCTTAGCTAGGTTTATATCTTACCAGCTTTTCTTAAATTATCTGTCTATCTTTTCCTTATGGACTTTAATCTTTTTTTTATTTCTACACACCTTTCTTTACTTCGTTCTCCATGGCTTGCTGTGTAGCTGGGTGACTTGCCCCAATATCCTCCTCCTTTTCTTGCTTCTCAAACTTTTTTCCTAGATTTCTCCTCCTATTTATTATCTTTGTCTGCCATCCCCACCTGTCATTTCTTCTGTCTTGCTATTGGCCATTCGGCTCTTTATTAGATCAATCAGGTGTTTTAGGCAGGCAAAGCAGCACAGCTTCACAGAGTTAAAGAAGTGCAACATAAAAGAATGCAACACATCTTTGTATCATTAAACAAATGTCCCAAAGCATAAACACATATAACACATCTCAAAATAATATTCCACAACTACAATTCCTAAATATCTACACAGACTCCAAATATGCCTTTTAGATCTTCCTGCCCTTTGCTGCCATCTGGAAAGAATATGAACTACTTAAAGCAAAAGAAGAATCAATAGCCAAACTCAGACCAAATCATGGCTAAAAAGCCTCCCAGATCACCATGACTATAGGAATTTTCCACAACTGGCCATGGGGCCCCAATCCTAGACAAAGAGCTATGGGACCTAAAGAATTTGGGGAATGAGAAAAATGTTCTTTGGGGGAAAAAAACTTAAAATTGGTTATTCAGTCTCAATTAGCCTTGATTATTGTACTTACAGGTAATATACAGATAAATAATGTATTTATGTATTTAGCACCACATACTATACACATACATGTGTGTATGCATGCTTATATATGTTTGCACACACACAACAATTTAAAAAATAAAGACCATGAATTTGAAAGAAGGCAACGGGAAGGGTTGGAGGGAGGAAAGGGAAGGAAGACAATCAATGTATTTATATTTTAATTTCAAAAAATAAAAATAATTTTAAAAAATGCTTCAACTTACTAATAATTTACCTGTAATTTCTAAAATCCCCTTCTTCTGAATTTAGAATTCTTTGTCCCATTCATGCTTCTGGAAAGATGTTTTCACATTTCTGATATTTCCAGTCACACACAATTTCTAGTGTATATCGGGCTGTGGACTTGTGAGTACTCACACTGATCTTCCCATTTGGTCAGAACTGGATCCAGAGTAACAATCCCGTTGTTAGTTTTGCATTGAGATCATCTTAGTGACTGAAGGAAATAAAAAGCCACCCAATGGTTTGGGCTGGGTGAGTCCTGAGTATATTCTTCCCATCGCTGTAGTCCCTCCCCATCACCATCACAACCAGGCTCTTTGGTGGTTCTACGATTAAATCTTGAATATTAACAGAAGAACATATAGTATGGCAATAAAAATACCATTTCCATTCCTTTCTCATTTTATTGTCACTCAGAACTCTACATGAGACTTAATCCTTGAATTTATGGTCTACTCTCCAAATATAAATTTGCCTTCTATATATTAGGATAGCATCTTTTATCTACCTCCCCAGCCTCTTAGAACACACACAGTTGAACATACTTCCTAATACTTAAAAGCTAAAAATCATTTCTCTACTAAGAGGCAAATGAGTTATAAATTACTACATTTAACTAATTATCCATCATCCCCCCATACATAACAGAAATACTCCCTATAATATTTTTATTTTTATTCATTAAATCCATATCCTTGTTATTCGTCTGTATGATGTCATCATGATATTTTGGTATTTGGTTATTTTTGGTTTGGTTTTCTTATTGTTGTTGTTTTGTCTTATTGATTTTTTATCTTATTGTTTTGAATTTTAGTTTTTGCTTTTTTTTAAGGTTTTGGTGTTTTTATGAGAGAGGGATAAGAGGAAGTTGGATAGTTAAGGAGTTAGAAAGAATCTGGAAGGAGTTTGGTGGGAAGTTGAAAATGTGATCAAAGTATATTATTTAAAATGTTATTAAAAACAAAATAAATTTAAAATAAAATTTTAAAATGTCATACTTAAAAACAGAAAAAAAAAACTGCTTCCCAAACAAAAATTCTTTGAGAACATATATCATTTCCTTTTCAACTTAAAACACCTGGATTTCTTCAATCAGCTGGTATCATAAGGGTTTTGAGTGAGTGTCTATGGGTGGAAACAGATAAGGGAAGTTCCGTTCATGAAATAACTTATAGAGAAATAATAGTTAGGGGTCCAAAGACAGTAGAGAGTTTGAGAAGAGAAGAATATCAGAGTTGAAAAATGCACTGAAGGAGATCACCAAAGGCACACAGTGGCTCTTTTGCAGAGACCACTGACACTCTGCTCAAGCAGTACCTATTCAGAGCTGGCAAGATGGCTCAGCAGGTTAAGCGCTTGCCGCATAAGCCTAAGACCTGAGTTCAGTCCCCAAAAGCCATGGAGAGATGGAAGGAGAGAACTGACTCTACAAAGATGTCCTCTGACCGCAACAAACAGTATGCACAGCATGCTCACTTCGAGATGCACGCGTGCGCACGTGAACACACACACACACACACACACTCTAAAGGCTATCAATTAATATTAACATTAAAATTAATTAATTAAAACAATTAAGGATAGGTCCTACATAAGAGTTCCATGGGATATTGCACTCAGACACTTCACCAACATGGTAAGAATTTCTAGTGGGTTCGTTATTCTAGATATAGTTTTTCATTTCCTCAGATTTTTACCAAGGAGAAATTTTGACATTACACTTCAGTGCAGAGTTATGAAGAGCCTGGTCTCTGTGTATTCTGTAAGACAACACCTGCAGAATATACAACCCAAAGGAACTTGTCTTTTGATGAAAAGGGATGCAATTCACTCAACATCTTGTAGCATGCTGTTCACATCTTCACAATTAAAAATAGAAGAAAGAATCTATTTCACTCAGGAGAGCGCACCATGCCCACCAGCTTCGAGGTTTCGTGACGTGGGATACAGCAGTGTCATGACTGGGAAGCAATCCTGCTCATCTGGAGCTCGTGGAAAAGTTCAGAGATGCTCTTCCTGGGTTATATTTTACATTTTTTAAATATTCTTTTATTTATTAAAGATTTCTGTCTCTTCCCCACCACCACCTCCCCTTTCCCACCCCCACCCCCAATCAAGTCCCCCTCCCTCATCAGCCCAAAGAGCAATCAGGATTACCTGCCCTGTGGGAAGTCCAAGGACCACCCACCTCCATCCAGGTCTAGAAAGGTGAGCATCCAAACTGCCTAGGCTCCCACAAAACCAATAGGTGCAGTAGGATCAAAAACCCATTGCCATTGTTCTTTACATTTTTAAAGGAAAAAAATACATTTTTAAAGGAGAAAATAATTTTAGGGCTTACAACCAAAAGCGTGGCAAAGAATTGAAATTATCTGTCTAGAGTTCACTTCACAGAAGCCAAGGTATGAAATGTAACCTTAAGGGTCTGTCAAGCCAATGGCACTAATGTAATAATATTGCAAACCAGGGAACAGAATGAACAATACAAATATAAAAGGTACAGAAAACAACCCATTATCAGCAACAGAGGAAGACCTGAAAACTCCAGGCCTTGTGGGTCTTCCGGGGATGACTCATGATTCCTGCCACCAGCAAATGATCCATGAGCTGGGAGGAAAAAATAGAAATGAGGAGGCAGGAAGACAAAGAGAGTTCCTTTTCAGCCACTGCAGAGAACTTTCCATTCATCTGAAGGGCAATCAATGAATATGTGAGCATGGACGCTTTCATCTCAACCTCACTCCAGTTCTCAGCGGGGGCCCAAAGAGCCGTGCCCTAACCTTGCTATTTCCAGCTCGTTGTTTCTCACTGTGGCACAAGCCTTTCATGGCAAGAGAGACAGGGGCCTCATCCCAAAAATGTATCAAGAGAAGTACTGTGACATTTCAGAGGGCCAAAGCATGCCAACCCTTAACCGTCCTTCCATTTGTCCTCCATCTATCTAATGGCATCCTTTGGCCTTCCCACTCCAGGCCACTGCTTCTGGTAGCAGAGGCCACGCATCTGAAAAAGATTTTGGCCCAAAGCTTCCTCATATTTTCAGGTCCTCTTTCACTACTGCTCCTTAGCTTGAAATGAGCTCAAATTGACAAAATGGAGTCATTTCTGCTTGGCACAGACTTTGGCAACCAGAGAACACTGGGAAAGCCAGGTCCACATTTACTCCCCCTGCCTTGTTCATCGGCATGCAAAGTTCCAAGACGGAAATTTGTTTCCCCTGCAGTTTTATGACACTTCCACTGCCTGATTATCCCACTTTATGGCAATCTGCATCGTTATGGGCCTGCGGCAAATGAAACAAATCGCCATAAAATGTTGGGAATATCCTAAATCATGGCTCTGTCTGGCCTGCTGAATGATGCCATTGGGGTTGAATTCAGATGGCTGGGTTCGGTTTGCTGCAAAGAGTCACACTGGCCTTAATGGGAGCCACTGGCTCGTGTGTCAGGCTGCTTGGTGACTACTAAATGAGGCAAACTAATAGAATTTTTTTTTCCAATGCACTAAGCAAGTCTTCAGTAAAGAAAAGCACATTGATTCCAAAGTTGTTTACTACCAAGTAAATAGAACCCCTATAGCTTTTTCCATGCAGCCCACATTAGAGCTAAATTAACAGTCCTCATATGTATCCATTCTGCTAGTAACAGACAAAAGTGCTTACACCATTAGAGATGGAAGTTGCCTCCATCTAAATCATGATACAGAAGGGTATCTTCCTGGGTTAACCAGCTATCAAGTGCAGCAATACCATGCATAGCCGATGCCTTGAGGAAAAAAATAATGTACTGGGAACTCATAAATTATTTGTGTATTTTAACTCAGTGGTGAAGCACTGGCTTTAAAATAAAGGATCATCATGGTTAAGCATGCAAAAATGCGATTCTGGAAGGATGATGACATTGATAAGTCCTGAAATCCTGTTATCACATCTCTGGCTCTGCTTTTTACCAACCTCTTTCATGAATCTATTCATGAAAATAGATTCTTTGTAGTAAGGGACCCTGTTAGTTCATAATATATAAGGTATTTTAAGGAAATGAAGCTGAAATAAAAGTAGCTGAATTTTATTGCTAATAACCTGGTTTTTACACGTTAACTTCCAGGTCGTTGTCTGCGTCCTTATTAAAGACACTTTCAGTGGGTACTTAGACTCTGACATATGGAGACAACACTAGGACAGCATCTTTCTCATCTTTATGACAGAGCTTTTTAGTGACATGTGAAAGAAATACGCACAGAATTCTCAGATACAAAGTGATCTGATGGAGACTCAGCTTGAGTCCTGGATATAAGACTCAAATATGATGCATGAGCCACATTTGAACTTAGTCTCCAAGCAACAGAAAATATTCCAGAAAAAAAGCAACCTTTATAGAGACTGATATGTTTCTTAGAAAAATTTGTCTAAAAGAAAGAGCATTTAAAAATTGCCATCTTTGGAGCATTTATTGTGTGCCAAGGAAGACCAAACCATTGGTTGAATTGGTCCATCACTCTCCTTTAGCCACTTACAGATGAGCTAATTAATGAAAAGAGGCTGAGCCACTTGAATAGGAACTAAGATGCATAGCTAGAATCACAAGACCCAGTTGTCCCATAAATTACATGCCTTTCTCTATGTCACACAGCTGCACTGTAAAAATCAACTCCTCTGCTAAATTAACATTATTATTGGTTCTATAATGAACCACAAATATAAAAGGCTCTAGAATAATTTCAACAATGTCACATGTATGGACTCTCCTGGGTGATTTTCATGACTTGTTTGTTCATTCCAGAATTTTCTTCTAACGGCACAGCCTTTCTTATTCCACTGCCATTTTCTAATGTCAAATTCACTGTTCTAGTTTTCTTTTCTCATGCTGGGATAAATACACTAGTGACAGCAACCTTGGAAATTTTAGCTCACAGTTTTAGGTTATAGCCCATCATGGCAACAGGAGCTTAAAACAGTTAGTCACATCTGCTTCACACCCACAGTTAGGGGAAGGGAGCAATGAATGAACACGTTCTACAACTCAGGTAATTTCCTCCAATCTCGCACAGTCCAGCAAACTTTTTCATGAAGCAGGAAATTTCAAAGACATTTCTGCCTATATTGGCAGCTTGTCAGTCATTTTCTTCTCTGTCCTGCAGAATGTCTGGCAGACTCTTTAATGAAACAGGGACCCAAAAAGATCATCTCACTTTTAGGCAAGTTCAGCAGTAATTTCTCTGTGGGTTCTGCATGTGTAGTTCACACAGCATACCATCAAGCAGTCCATGCAAGAGCAGTTTCTTGCCCAAATGGCTAGGAAACTCCATGAGAAGCATCTTTGATGCCCATCTTCCCCTTGAAATCATTGGTGTTGCTAGAAGAAGACATGTCTCACTGTCATAAAATGCCCTAAGTTATTAAAAACATTTTAAATGCCATATTCTGTAGTCTTTGAAAGATTTGAAGAATACCTATCTAACTGAAATACATCTCTGTACATCTAGAAAATCTAACATGACTACAAGCTTGACTATTATAGATGATTATCTACTAACCTATATTTCTTAATTTTTAAATGAGCTGCACAAACACAATACCCTAATCAAAAGCAGAAATATATATGCATATATATATACATATATAAAACAAAACTGACTTTAGATTTGTATCAATAAATCAAGATCCATACCAATGGAAATCTCTGTAGCATATTTACCTTTAAATGTAAACAAACATTTATAAACAATATTTGGGAATTTGGGCATAGTTCTCTAGACTACTTCCTGCTGATTGGGGGTGCTGTTAATCAGGTCTTTCATGGTGTATTCATGCTAGGTTCACCTCAGTCAGCAGCTGGGCAAAGTAATTTTTAGGGGTGTTCAAGGCAACCATTCAAGGGGTCTCAGTCCACCAAACCATATTCATATGGAAGCAATTCACAGTTTTTCATCATCTGTGAAAACAAAGAAGAACCTCTCTTCTAAAGCAACACATCCTTAGACTCTTATTTTGAATTCAAAATACCTATAAATATGTATGTTGGTTTAGCTTAGCAACCCACACAATGAAATATACTTAGTTCCTCCACAGTCAAAATTTTCAAAGAAAACCCAATAATATACATAATTCAGACTCTCTGTGTATATTCCATCTTTACATGCCTTGTTTTTCTTTATTACTTTTTCTACAAGTTTGCTCTGTTTCTTTAAAGCCTTTGTTTTATTTTAAAAAAAAAAACCATTTACTTCTTTTCAGAACTCTCTGTATTCCTGTATTCTTTTTCTTCTCTCTCCCAAGCCTAAGTACATTTATCAGCACTAGGACCCATTTAGAAGTCTTTTTATATGAATTTGTCTTTATTGTATATTTATAATTATATTTTGACCAGGACTGATTCTTAAAATGCTAAGCACTTCTTTTTAAAAAATTAAGCTGCAGTGTTACTAAAGTATATACAGTACTATCGACTTGCTCTGTCCAGTCTGACATGGCAGAGCTGTTTACTGCCTCTGAGAGCCATGCTCACAGCCCCATTTTTAGGCACACAGCCAGTCTATGTTGCCATTAAGCAAGTTGTAGCACTCTGTTCACAAACCCCATTTAAATGCTCAACCTTTTGAAAAAGCCAAAGTTTGTTTTGGCAGCACAGCCCAGGAAACTGGCATTTCAAAACTGCGGCTTTCTTTTTACTACCACCGAATCAGGAAAACCTCTCTTAAAGGAGCTGCAGCCTGCTGCCAGTAAGCAAAGCCCATTTGGAAAAGAAATGTGGCTGAACTTTGTCTTTTAGTGTCTAAAATTCCTTTGCAAGCCCTCTCAGGTTTTAAGTGGATTTTAGGTGGCCATGTTGACACGCCAACTTGTTGGGGGAGGCTGCTTGTTGGTTCCCAGCTGCTCAGCCCCAAAATAATCAAACAGTAACTATTATTTAAATTACTGTCTGGACAATTACTTAAGCATATTGCTAGCTAGCTCTCACATCTTAATTTAACCCATTTCTATTAATCTGTGTATCTCCATGAATGAGGCTGTAGCTTACCGGGAAAAGTTCCAGCATCTATCTCCGGCAGGGCTACACGGTTTCTCTCTCTGACTCTGCCTCCTTTCTCCCAGCATTCCATTTAGTTTTCCCCACCTAGCTCTGTTACCCTACAGCTCTGTTATAGGCCCAAAGCAGTTCCTTTATTAACCAATGATATTTACAGCATACACAGGGGAATCCCACATCATAAAAGACCACCTGAAGTACTGTACACTTGTAGTATCAGCACTTGGAAGGCATAAACAGGGAAATATTTGCAGCTTACTAGCCAAACTGGTGGGCTACAAGGTCAGTGAGAGAACCCAACTCAAAAAAATAAGGTGGACAGAAACTGAGAAAGATGCCTGACATTGATCTCTGACCTTCTTACACACATATACCCATGGTCACTCACACAGAGAAACATATATTCATATACCACACATGCATGCATATAATTACACACAAAGAATCAAGATGTAGACTCATTAAGCTTGGTTTCTGGTTTGAGGCAACATCAGTCAATCAACTTGCAGAAACAAATAACCACATAATGAAGAGAGACTGCCAATAACAATTTCAATTTTTTTCCTGAGGGTTTGACTCATTGCTTATTACAGATGGTAGGCAAGCTCTCACTAATCAAATGTGGGTAGAAATTACAAGTCTTTCTTCCAAGCAAGGATTTCAAAGAACCAGTATGCCCTCTCCCCAAATTTGATTGGCTGGGAACAGAAAACAGTAATGTCCTGTTCCCATGGAATTCAAAAATGTGGTCATGCTGCCTTTTGAGAAGGCCACCTTCCATCAGCAGTGCCTATTCACTAAGATTATTTACATGGTGCTGGAGAGATGGCTCAGTGGTTAGGAGAACTTGCTGCTTTTGCACAGGACACAAGTTCAGTTTCTAGAACTCTCATGGTGACTATGAGCTGTCCATAACTACAGTTCCAGAGTATCTGATTCCTTCTTCTGGCCTCCTCGAGCACTGCACACACATGATACATACACATATGGATGCAAAACAGGCTCATTCACATAAAATAAGATTAAGTATATCATAAGGAAAAGCTTTTGAGAAGCCACTAAAATTTAGGTTGTGCTCTATACAGCCCTAACTAATTCACTGTGCAAATGCTCACTTAGAACTTGGCACATAACCATAACCCAAATGCTGTATTCAGGTTTAGGGTTTCCTATTTACAAATTGATTCAAATACTTTTATACACGCTATTTATGACTCAACCACTGTCACCAAGTAGTCGTTGAGTACATAGTATGATCTAGGCATAGCTCTGGGTTTTGGTTACAACAGTGGTGACCAAGGAAATCTCCTTCCTATGTTTAGGAAACTTTTGTTATAATCTGGAAAGACAAATAAATAAACATATAAATAATACAAATGAATAAATAAGGCAATTCTAAATAGATTAGATTATGGCAGTGGTTATCAGTCTGTGGGTCACGACTCCTTAGGGAGTCAGTCAACCCTTTCACAGGGGCCACATATCAAATATCCTGTGTATCAGACATTTACAATATGATTCATAACAAGTAGAAAATTCGCAGTTATGAAGTAGCAATGAAAATAATTTTATGATCAGGGATCACCACAACCTTTAATATAGGGCTGCAGCATTAGTAAGATAGAGAATTGCTGACTTACAGTGATGGAGGTGACTTTAAATAGGATTTTTAGACACTTTTTCTGAAGAAGAATAGCAAGAGTTCATTAACTTAGTTTACATATTTATACTCTGTAAAGTTAACTGGAATTTATGTTTTCTAGAATGCCCTTCCCGTCCTTGAATAAGGATATGGGCATACATAGAACATAAACACATTTTCATACCCACCCAAGCCTCCTTGCCATGTTCAAAAGATGAAGGTAAACCAGACTGTGAGTCAAGAGCCGTGCATCCTTTGGCTCTGAAACGAAAAGTGGCAGCTTCTCCTGCAAGACATCTGTGTGGTTGCAGTGGGAGATTTGGGGACAGGGGGACAGTGAGAGATGAAAAGATCCCACCTCATCTTTTTGTGTTCACTTTTGCCCTTACCATCTCCCACTTCATGTCCATCTTTCCTTCCTTATGGCTCCTCACAGATGGCTTCACATACAGAAATGTCAGCCCTCCCGAAACTCGTTTCTTCTCACTGTTCAGAGTTCAATTTCCTGAGTATTATGTACATTTGGCTTAGTTTCTATGGGATGTGCACACTGCAGAGGACTTTGTTAGATGGGCTCACTAGCCCCTATGGAGTCAAGTCTCTTAGTATCCCACCATAGTGAAGAGACTGTATTCACCAAGGCCAACTGCGTGATGAAGCTGGAACTCAAACACTGGAAACACAATAAAAGAAGCCTAACAAATGCTGCACTGCCGCCTCTATTATGTTCCACGGGTCTGTTCTGTAAGGTTCAGAAATTTACCAACTGCCCCTTTCACAGGGATTTATTTCCAAGTTTGTGAGCACACAGCTGAGAAATGCAATAGATCAAAGACTTTGAGAGGTAGAAAGGTATTTAAAAAATAATTCATCCCAGTTGCATAGAGAAGAAAGCAACTTGCACAGAAGAGATCACACAAGTGGATCGAAGTCCCTTGCTGAGAACCTCTACCTAAGGGCTGCAGCTGTATTCCATGTCACAGTCCAGACCCCAGTGTGCTTCAGTTTAACTGCAGAAGGCAATGACGTGGGGGTCTGGGATGTCCTATAAAGCTTCTCAGGAGCCAGAACTGCAAACTAAGATGTGTTTGTGTGGATGATTACCTCTCTGGCGTCCTCTGGCCCAAGGTAAAATAATTCTATTTTTTATCCGCATGTTATAAGGGCTCTTTCTGGCATTAATTTAAGTCTCTTCCGACACTTGAACTGGAAGCACTATTAGAAATATCCCTTCCAATAATTCTGCTAATAGTTTCTGGCAAACGTGAACCTGGAGTGGCATTTGAATGAATGTATCTGTAGTGGGCTCCACAGAAATCAATATGTCATTCTGATTTATTCTTAGTTTCTAGAGGGAAAGTATTTATTTTCTAAGGATAAATGGGAATCATTGCATGAGGTGGAACCGAGCAGCCCTCCAAGATGACCTCTTCTCCTTTTCACTCCTGGAAAATTAAGCCACAGGAACTTTAGAATGAAAGCGGTGGACCTCTTCTTGAGATCTCTCCAATATCCTATAGGAGCATCAAATATCCCTATGGGAGTTTAATAATTTGCACCATTTTGACATTCGGGTTTTATCTGGAAAAAAAATACTTTGAAGGCCAGCAGGCTGTAAACCAGGGCAGGCTCCATCTGCCAGTATATAAGCACATGAGAATGTGTCTAGAAAGAGAATTGATTTTTATTTCCTCCAGTGAAGATAAAAAAGTCTTACCATCTTAAGAGAAATGAAGAAAGTTATTGGCCATTATTGATTTCTCAATAATGAGAAGCTCTTAACAATAGCAAGAGTCTAAGGTTTCATAATAATACAACTTCTATCCCAATAAAAGTAAGAATTCTTCGTATTGAAGCAAAATTAAGAACAAACCCCCAAAGCTTTAAGTTGCCTGAGAGACAAAGTCCATCTGTCTTTGCCTTGTTGTATTAATAAGCTTTCTATTGATGAAATAAACACTAGAGACAACCATCTTGTAAAGAAGAAAGGTTTAGTTAGGATCAAAGGTTCCTGTTGGCCCAATTGCTGTAGACTGTGGCCAGGCAGCAGATCACAAGGTAGAGCAAAACTGCACCAGCCTTGGTGTCTAAAAAGGAAGAGAAAAGAGAAAGGGACAAGGGTGACAATATCTCCTTTGGGTGCCCTCAATGGTCTAGCTTACTCGAACTAGACTTTGTTGGCTTCACTGTCACTCAGTAAAACCATGGGCTTTCAGCACCCCTGGACTTTGGAGAACATTTCAAACCCAAGTTATAGAACATATGGAGACCACAATACAACTGGAAGACATGACCACTAAAATTTCAGAACATCATGAGAAATTTTTTGGTGTAGCTGGAAATTAATTCTCATAGAACTAAAATGACATTTAACTTTATTTCCTTTCACCATAAATTATAAGACATGAGAGACCTGAGGCTCTTAGGAGTTAATTACAAAACTTATCTATCTGTCCTTAGGACTAAACCACTTTGAAGTCATTTAGCCTCAACTGTTTAAGAAAGACAAGCATAAAAATGTGATCAATAAATCCCAAAGCCATGACTTAGCCTGGTCCAAAGGATTGGCTGGACTGAGCACAGTCAGATCAATGACACTAAGGGAAAAAAATCAATGTTCAAGATCCCACTAGTCATGGCCTCCCTGGGGAAGCAAAGAATAAGTGAAATCCCTGATACCTGAAATACTTATGGGGGAGACTGGGAAAGAATCAGTATCACTGAGAGGGGTTAAACACAGGAAGATTCCATATAAGTAAGGACATCTGTGATACCTGTGACTGAACCATTGCAAGGTCACCACAAACACAACAGACCTAGTTCATGCTGTGGCCTTTTGTTAGTGCTGTGGAATAATCCTTTTGTATGCTGTGAAGGTTTGTCACTCTCTTTGGTTGAATAAAGAAATTGACTGGCCAATAGCTGAAAAGAAAAAGGTTAGGCAGTAGAGTCAGACCAAGAGAATGCTGGGACAGAAAAGGGTGGAGTCTGGAGTTGCCAGGCAGAGGCAGAGGGTGCAGGAGATGTACATACTGTGGTAATAAGGACACCACCATGTGGCAGAGCATGAATAAGGAATATGTGTTAACTTAAAATGTAAGAGCTAGTTAGTAATTAGCCTGATCTACTGGCTGAGCATTTATAATTAATATAAGCCTCAGTGTGTTTATTTGAAAACTGTATCAGGACAAGAAAACTCCACCTACATTTTAGGGTGCAGTTTATTCCCCATAGCAATGCTTTGTCATCATTCCTAACTATGGCAGGAATTTTTCCCACTGCTATAACCTGCCTCTCTGATGTTTCCACCAATAGACTTGAAAAGTTCAAATTCCTCCAAATAAAAGCATGGTCAGGCCTTTCACATCAATACCCCAGTCCCTGGTACTAACTTCTGACTTAGGGTTTCTATTGCTGTGAAGAGACACCATGACCATGGCAACTCTTAGAAAGGAAAACATTTAATTGGGTGATTTACATTCTCAGCTGTTTAGTCCATATTGCATCGTGGTGCAATATGGTGGCATGTAAGCAGATACAATGCTGGAGAAGTAGTCAAGTGTCCTACATCTTGACTTTCAGGCAACAGAAAGTTGTCTGTCTCACTGTGTGTGGCTTGAGCATATATGAAACCTCAAAGCCTGCTTCCATAGTGACAGATTTCATAGTCTCTAGATCAGCTCCTACCTCCAGGTTTCTGCCTTGACTTCTCTGGATGATTGCAAGTTGCAAAATGAAATGAACCCCTTCCTCCTCAAGATGCTTTTGACCCTGGTATTTATCACAGCAGTAGAAACCTTATCTAAGACATTTGGTGATGTCATTTCTTCCATTCAGTAACATGATACAACTGCCCACTCATTTAAGTATTCTTGTATGTTCTTTGATGAGGTTATGAAGCTTGTCCTAAGTGTCTTTAGCTTTTTTGCATAATTATTCTTAGGTATCTCAAAGCGATGCACTCTTCTTGAGATTTTAAACATCTTAACGTTTATCCCCTCCATATAGAAACACTGTCCATGTCTATAGGTAGACATTCTATTCAGCAGTCTTGCTGAATTCCCTGACCAGATCAAAGCAGTGTTAGATTCCTATAAATCTTTCCATGTTGACTATATTATTATCTGTAAATAATGGGTCTTTCTTTCTTTACTGTTCCCAAATTTTATCTTGTCCTGGTAGCAAGGATCTCTTAAACTCTGTTGAGGGGACTTTGAAAACAAATTACTTTGTCATGCTTCTATTGACTATATTAATGATTGCTTTTGTAAAATTATCACTTACCAGGTTAAAAAAGCTTGCTAAGAGATGTTATCATGGGTAAATACTGAATTGAATTAAATGCTTTGCATTCATTAGTTCAATCCTTTCTTTCTCTTCAAGGTTGTTGATAAGGCAAATTACACTAGCTTTTGTTTCCAGACAGAATCTCTTTCTATCTAAATTATAGATGAATACATCCTAAAGACTCCAATTGCTCTGTTTGTGGTGAAACCCAGCAGACTTCTCTCCCATTTGCTCCTCCACTAAGACAATACATTCCTAGTTTAACTCATTTTTCTGGGCTTGTTTCTGTATTTTCGAATAATAAACTTGCTTCGCTATTCATTGCCATTTCAGTTTCAATCTTACACTATATTTCAACTGTGTGAGCACCTTTGGGTCCTGGATCCCACTGTGGCATTATATTCTGCCTTCAATCTACAGTGCCCTAAAAGTTACACACACATTTTCCTTAAATGCCCTGCTTTTATACTATAGCTATAGAAACACTACACATATCTGAACCATGCAGTAAACTATGAGTACTTTTCCTTGACTGGCTATATTTTTTTTCTGTCTTTTTTTATTTTCTACCTTGTATAAGAGATTGAGATGTATTCAAAACCCAGATCTTCTGCATCTAAACATGTTCAGGTGTTGAATAGACTTGACCTTCCCAACACCCCTCCTACCCTTACTATTCTCTAGTCTCCATTTTCCTGAACTTAAACAGAGTTTAAGAGATCCTTGCTACCAGGATAAGATAAAATTTGGGAACACTAAAGAAGAAAGACCCATTATTTACAGATAATAATATAGTCAACATGGAAAGATTTATAGGAATCTAACACTGCTTTGATCTGGTCAGGGAATTCAGCAAGACTGCTGAATAGAATGTCTACCTATAGACATGGACAGTGTTTCTATATGGAGGGGATAAACGTTAAGATGTTTAAAATCTCAAGAAGAGTGCATCGCTTTGAGATACCTAAGAATAAATAGTGCACAGCTAACCACATCAGATTCCCCTTCCCTATGTATTGTGATGGCCACCCATGGTCAGTAGCCTTTGCCCTCATCTCTTGAGTTAGTCCTTGCTTTGTAAATTACCTTTTTCAGCAGATTCAAGAAGATGATATGTGAGTGTCAATTGGCTGAAAAAAATGTTATATTATTTTAGAATTTTTAAACATTATGCATTAGCTTCTACCTTCTGAGTTGAGGCTGAGGAATAAAAAGCTAGCGATTTTTGATATTTTGTACCTAAGCTTTTTTTCTTACAGAACATTGATGTTTATCAGTCTGCTCTTCCTTACCTCCCAAGTGCTGGGATTAGATTTTTATGCCTCTATGCCCAGTTGATGTGCTGCTGGGGATCAAGTTCTGAGCTCCATGCACTCTGAGCAGTCACTTTACCAACTGAGACCCACTGCCACTTCCTAACTTCTAGTTAATGCTTGGCTTTGTTACGCGCTCTGAGAACGAAATTCTCTGGGTGTCTGTGTGACTGATCTTGTAATTACCTTGCTCTGTCCTTCCTTACTAATTTCTGTGGGCTTAATCTATCAACTACGGAGACAGAACTTTTATGAGATTCTGTCCATGGATATGTTATATACTGAGGTTGTGTCTTGAGGTATTTACATGAACTAAATTGTTATGGCTTCCAGGTGAATTATTTCAATATGCACTGATCATCATGCAGTAATGAGATACACATAGCTTTAGCAGTTTTCTTGTAGTCAACATTGCATGAATATATTACCTCCCCACCCCTCTATCCTCAAACCTCAGTCCCTTTGTTTTATTTTCATATATTAATTTTATATAGTGGTATGTACTATATTTCAAATTTTGAAATTTTGAATTACAATGTGCATTGATCATATTCATTCCCCTTTCTTCTGCCACCTCCAGTCCCTTGTAGGTACTAGTCTGTTTTCAAGAAGGCTTTTTAAGTTTATATAAGGAACAATATACAACACTTTGTTTGGTACATATATTTTTTTCACTTAACATGGTGTCCCTTTGTTATATATTATAGGACTCATTCTTTCTAGTTATATAAAAATGCACATGTACACACAAAGAAGCATACATACACACACCACTTTTTAAATTTATTGGTAATAGCATGTAGATTGATTCTATATACTTTGGCTTTTTGTTGTTGTTGTTGTTTGTTTTTGAGACAGGGTTTCTCTGTGTAGCCCTGACTTTTCTGGAACTCACTCTGTAGACCAGGCTGGCCTTGAATTGCTAAATCCACCTGTCTCTGCCTCCCAGTGCTGTGACCAAACTTGTGTGCTATCTGCCGAGTTTGATTCTGTATCTTAAGTATTCACCAAAATTTCAAAATAAATATAAATGTGTAGATCTCTTCTTTGAATGAATGCTTCATTTCTTTTATATTCCTTTTATAACAGCTGTATTTAAGTAGTTCTATTTTTTAAGAAAACTCCATACTGTTTTCCATAGTGACTGTGTCACTTCTTTTCTTCCCACAACCTCACCAGCATTTGATTCTTGTTGTTGTTGTTGTTGTTCACAATAGCCATTCCAACTGGGATCAAATATCACAGTTTTAATTTTCATTTCCCTGATGGCTAATATTATTGGGCATATATACATACATACATACATACACACACACACACACACACACACACACACACACATATATATATATATATATATATATATATATATATATTGAGAAGTATCTATTCACATCATTGGCCCATTTGTAAATTCTGTCACAGTGAGATTTCTGGGGTCATTGTAAGCTCTGGATATTAAGCCTCTGTCAGACAGACAGCCACAAAGGCTTTTCTCCTGCAGTGCTCTTTTTGTCCTTTTGATTTACTACATTTTGATTTTCTCAACTTTAGTCTAATTCAAACTGCTAAAACTCATACCTTTTCATGGTGTTATTCTAGGTATATTTGAATTCTCTTGTGGTTGTTTCCATGTTTTGTCCTTCTGTGCCTTCTACTGAATAATAAAATTTTTATTTCTTGGTCTTCCTTCATTATTATCAAGTGAAATAGTTGGTGTCAGAAGTGTTACTAGAAAACAGCCCCTTAATGAATGGGCAATAAATTACCTGAAATGAGCTTTGCTTTGCACACCAGGTGAGTGGAATCTATATGTATGGTTCAAGTGATGCTCTAAGAGACATCTTGCAGTCACATGCTCACTAAAAGACCAATGAAAAAGAATTTTAAATCTTCTCTACCAGGATACTGATGCTTTAGCAATAAAGGTTTAATTAAGCCAGCAGTTTGTTTTTAAAATCTACTGAGAAAGGAGCACACTTGGGGAAGTTTAGGAGACACTGGGAGGATGGGTGAGGGGCAGAGATGATCAAAATATTTTGATATATGTATGAAATTCTCAAATGAATAAAAATATATTCAGATTCTCCACCAATCTATCTAACATTTTCTCAAGCTTGTTTAAGAATATTTAGCAAGAATAATTTAGTTCTTAGTTCTCTCCATTTTCTCCATCTCATTACACTGAAGATTTAGCATTTTGTTGTAGGTATTTTCCTAAATAGGATTTTTTTCTTCATCTGTACCTAAATGGATATTTACTTTTCCACTAAGTTTTAATTTTCTATTTTTTTTTTCTCTTTTGGTTTGCCTTGCACGATGGTTAACATCGTTTTTCAACTTAACAGGATCTAGAATCACCTGAGAAAGAAAGCACAGGGCTCATCTGTGAGGGAGTTAGATGGGGGTCATTCAGATGGGGAGACTCCCTGAATGAGGACAGCACTGTTCCCTGAGCTGGGGTCTCTCTGCTTCTTACAGCCGCCCCACACACCTGCCATCCTGATTTCCCTGCTATGATGGACTGGAGACTCACATTGAGAGCCAAAATCAACCCTTTTTGTATAGCAGTTTCCTCTGAATCAAAGGATTTCCTTGTGGGGAGGGAGGACATAAATCTCAGGGGTAAACAAAAGATACCACATCTGGAAGAACAGAGACTTGGAAGGTTGTTGAGGGGCCTTCCCCAGCACCATAAAAAGGGAGTAAACAGCTGGTGGGGAAAAAGACGCTGGTCAGTTCACCTTTAGAAAGAAGAGGTCCTCAGACTGTTGAGCTGCTTACCAGGTGTGTGGAGAATGAGCACCCACGCTGAGGTGGGCTTTGGTGATGCATCCTTGTTGCCTGTAAGTGACCCCGCCCCAAGACTCCTGTTAGTAATCCCAGTAAAAACTCACTAGGTCACCAAGTGGGACGTTGGCACAGTTGCTACTTTTCTCTGTCATGAACTCCCTTGGTGAGTCCATGAGTGAGAGGAGGTGTGTGTGTTGCCCTCCCCACGAAAAGCCTGTCACACAGCAAACCCGTCCATCCCTTACTTGCTTTGGTCAGACATTTTGCCACAGCCACATCAAGATTAACTAATGCAGCTTGGCTTCATTTTCCTTGTTTTTGTCTTCTATGTCCTGAACAGGCCTGTGTTGTTCCTCTCCCCTATCACAAGCACTGTGTGTGTGTGCACGCGCACGTGCATGCACAAGCGCGCACAAGCAGGCACGCACATGCTCATGCACAGGGGTGGGGGGCATACACTTGTATGTGTGTGTGTGTGTGTTACCATGTAAAAGATTCTATAACTTCCAATTACTGTTTTCCCACGGGGTTTAGCAAGCTATTTTTTTCCCCACTACTCTAATGATGCCCTGCTCTTAAATAGTTCAAAGTATTAAAGTATTACTTTAAGTGAATTGGCAGGAGGAGGGAGAAGAGGGGGAGGCTTCCACCTGGGCTGTGGAGAAGATCCTCCAAAAGCATTTGCATTGTTTTCTGGGTTCTGGGAACATTATCAGAACTTTTCCATTACGTCTTCGGTTTTGGTAGAGGAAGTTTTAGGTTCCCCAAATGTGGCATATTTGGAGGTTAATGGGCTTCTCCTTCACCATTAAATATGCTGTGGTTTATATTTGGATGTGGGCCGGTCCTACACTAGAGCTTCATTTTTCACTGCCTGGTTTGGAAGTCTTCACCAAATGCCAGAGTAAAGTCTGCTTCTTGGAGTAGGAAGAGGAACAAACAAAACAATAAACAATGTACAAATGCTGATGTTACCACGGAAGCATTTTCAGGTGGTTCTTTTACCAGGATTGACATGGAGGTCATATGTTTAGAAGTATAAAGAACTATTTCAATGACACGAAGGATGCCTGATGTGGGAGTGTCATATATCAATCTGTTGATTTCATTGGCTAAGCAATAAAGAAACTGCTTGGCTAGCCCTCATAGGTTAAAACATAGGTGGGAGGAGTAAACAGAACAGAATGCAGGGAGGAAGAGGAATTGAGCTCATACTTGACAGCTCTGCTCTCTGGAGCAGAGTCGCCAGGCGGCGCTCTCCCAGGCAGCTCCGACGCAGGATGGACGTAGGCTAGAATCTTCCTGGTAAGCACACCTCATGGTGCTACATAGATGATTAGAAATGGGTTAAGAGGTTGAAGCTAATGGGCCAAGCAGTATTTAAAAGAATACAGTGTCCATGTAATTATTTCGGGGCATAAGCTAGCAGGCGGCCGGGGTGCTGGGGATGCAGCTCCGCCGCTCCTCTTACTACAGATGCCAGCCTAGAGTTTTCTGAAAACAGAAAAGAGTCAAGAAAGTTGCAAGACAAAGCTGTGATCTACAGTAGAGGATATAAGGATAGAGTGGACAGCTCAGAGGCAGTGAGACCCTGAAAGCCTCTTAGCACCTCGCGGGTTTTATACCTACTTTCCTTAAAGTGTTGACGCATACAGTGGAAGTATGAATTTGCTGGATGTTACATGGTGCTTTCTGACTGGCGATTGCAAACCTTAGGGGGTTTGTGGCTAATAGGCATTCATTAAAAAAAAAAAAAAGGAAAAAAGAAAAGCTGATGATTTCTGGTTTAATGCTTCTTTTGGTTTTTGAGTGAAAAGTAACACCTTAAAAAAGGTGTTTTCAATTCATCAAGAGCAAGTGTCTATACCCATTTTCATAAACAGATCTAGATGCAGAAGTAGACAAGTGCTGCAGACAAGAGGTTCCACATCACAGAAATGGCACCACAGTCGCAGTCCAAGATGATGGGAGGCTAGACTTTTCACTGCAGCACCATCAGCAGACATTTATAACTCAGCATGGCCAAGAACGACTCTGGCAACACGGTGTGGCCATTAGAAATGGGGCTGATAGATCCCGAGATAAAGACAAATGCAGCGATTTATGCAACACCCTATGGTGTACATACACTTTTACTATAAGTCCTTTACTCCTTGCACTTTCTATTTTCTTAATACATTGCTCCCAAACTTAGAAATATGATCACATCATTTCTATCCTTATCTGTGCAGTTGGGGAATGCGAGGACAGAATTATAAAAAGTATAATAATGGTGTTAGACAAATGAGATTATGGAATCTTATTTTAAATATTATCTTTAATGTTTTAAATTATTTACGATAAAAATAGAGGAAATCAACACTTAAAATATATTGTTGCATGTGATAGAAAAGTTGTAAATTCTAAAAGGTAGAGAAAATGTCTGAAAATTTAAACGACAAAGCCTTCCAATATACTGTCATCATTTTGGTATTTGTCTCTTTATGCATTGCGTCCTTGTGACTTTACACATGTCCCATTTAAAAATAAACAGATTCACATTTACATATGTTTTAGAAAAGAAAATGCTAATATGACCTCTCATTTCCATGTCCTCTCGTTTCCAGACATATAGTCATTTTCATACTTATAAAGAACTTAAGTGGTGGTAGTTCCACTAAAACATAGCACACAATTAAAATTAATCAATAGAGGAGTGCATTTCTCAGTTCTCATAAGAGAAACTATTTGAAGCAGGTGATGACTAATGTACAAACCCACACCTGGCCAATATAAGAGACGTTAGAATGTTCGCCCCTAAAGGGAACACGCAAACACATGTGTGCACATCCACCCGCACGTGCACACATGTCATCATCATCATTATCCCTTCCTTCCAAGTCTCAGGGATCATTCCAAAAGATGGGGAAGACAAAAACAGAAGTGATGGATAACAACAAGGAGAGTGTCTTCTGGTCATGCAGCTGTACATATAAACTCAATCATGACAGTATACACAAGACTGTGAAACACAAGCGAGACTGAATCCCAGCACAGAGAGGAGAGTTGAGGATGGAGTCTTACCCTTAGCCAAGGAACTATTGGCAATTGTTAGCTACTGGGAAAGGGAGGGAGGGAGGGAAGGAGGGAGGAAGGGAGGGAGGGACGAAAGAAAGAAAATATATCTCTGTGTGTGTGTGCGTGCGTGCCTGCGTGTGTGTGTGTGTGTGTGCGTGCATGTGTGTGTGTGTGTGTGTGTGTGTGTGTGTGTGTGTGTGTTAGGGACCACGGGAAGCAATTGTGCATCCTGTTCTACCACTCTCCCCTTATTCCCTTCAGGTAGGGTCTCTCACTAAGTCCAGAGCTTGGCTGGATGACAGCAAGACCAAGTGATTCTCTTCTCTCTGCCTCCCAAAGTGCTGAGATTATACACATACACGGGATCAACTTTCTTAATGTAAGTGTTGGAGACCTGAACTCAGGTCCTCATACTTACACCATAAGTACTCTTAACTACTGATCCATCTGCCTGGGCCCTGAAATGCCTTTTACACTCATTCTTGATGTATTTTTCAAATGTAAAGCTATAAATTTGTAAATCCACATATCATAAGCATACTGTTCAACAAATACAGGAAGATAGTCCCACTTATGTGATCACCTCCTTGGTCAATATATAAGACAGTAACATCACTAGAGACAGCTTATGCTGGAAAGGATGTGGCACAGGCAGAACACTCTTCCACTTCTGGTGGGAGCACAAACTTGTACAGCCACTTTGGAAATCAATACAGAGGTTTCTCAAAAAACTGGGAATCAACCTACCTCAAGACCCAGCTATGCCATTCTTGGGCAAATATTCAAAGGATGCTCAATCATCCCACAAGGACACTTGCTCAACTATGTTTATAGTAGTGTTATTCAAAACAGCCAGAACCTGGAAACAACTTAGATGCCCCTCAACCAAAGAATAGATAAAGGAAATGTACATTTGCACAATGGAGTGTTACTCAGCTGCTAAAAATAATGTAATGACACCAGGAAATTTAAAGGCAAATGGATAGAATGGAAAAAAGTCATCCTGAGGGAGGTATCCCAGATCCAGAAAGACAAATATTACCATGTTGTACTTCTCATAAGTGGATATTAACTGTAAAGGATAAACATGCTATAATCTGCAACCCCACAGAGGCTAGGTAACAGGGAGGGCCTAAAGGGGCATAGGATATGGATTTCCCTGGGAAGAGGAAATAGAAGAGTTCTCCTGGGTAGACAGGGGAACAGCAGGAATGGAAACATGCGTGGTTGGGTTGGGGGGGGGTGGAGAGAGAGTGATTAAAGAGATGTTTTGATAGGGGGGCAGGTAGAAACCTGGTGGAAGGGAACCTTTCACTAATCTACAATGATAACTTCAGCTAAGACTCCTAGCAATAGTGAATGGGTAGCTTGAACCACCCATCGCCTGTAATCAAATTGTCATCAGAGTCCTTCATTCAGTGACTGATGGAAACAGATGCAGAGATTCATAGCCCAGAATTGGGCCAACCTCAGGAAATCCTATTGAAGAGAGAGATGAAGGATTGTACTAGCCATGGGGGTCAAGACCATAACAAGAGAACAACTAACGTGGGCCCATAGGAGCTCACAGAGTATGGATTGACAGCTCATCAGCCTGCATGGGACCGACCTACATACATGTGACAGTTGTGTAGCTTGATCTACTGAGGTGACTCCTAATGGTGGAAGTAGGGCCTGTCCCTAATTCTTCGGCTAGCTTCCAGAAACATATTTCTCATATTGGGTTGCCTTGCCCAGCCTTAATACAAATGGCTGATCTTAGTCCTACCTCAACTTGATATGCCATGTGTTCTTGACACCAATGAAAGGCCTGTCCGTTTCTAAACAGAAATGGAGGAAGAGTGAATTGGAGAGGGAGGTGGGAGGGAAGGGGATGGGAGAAGAGGGAGGGCAATACTGCAGCCAGGATGTGAAACAAATGAATGGTTTAATTAATAAAGGAAAATACAGTAACAGTACCTCTGAGATTCTCAGACCTCTTCAGGGAGTTACCCAACACTCTCCACAAAAGTAACCTCCATTTTCTGTTGCAGAATATTCCTTTACACTGTGTGAAGATGTGTCCCTGTGATTGGTTTAATAAAGAGTTGATCAGTCAATACTTAGGCAGGATTTCAAGGCATAGAGGATGCTGGGAAGAAGGGTAGAGTCACCAGTGGATGCAGGAAGAACAAACATGCAGGAGGAGAGGTTAAAAACCGTGAGTCACAAGGCAACACATAGATAAATAGAAAATAGGTTAATTTAAGTTATAAGAACTAGTGGGACAAGCCTAAGCTATCGATGGAGCTTTCATAATTAATAATAAATATCTGTGGTCATGATCATAAATTAGTTTTGCCTGTTTTTTAAGTTTATATACATGAAATAAGGTATGCATTAAAAATGACTTATTTTGTCAAAATTATCTTCCTGTGGTTTATTGGGCTGTTATCTATGCCAGAATTTTGTTCATTTCCATGTAATACAAATATCCTGAATTTCTTATGCTTGGGTTGCAAACAAGTAAGCTCACCGTAAGTAAAATGTAACCTAAGTTGAAATGCTTTAATTTACCTAAGCTATTGGTTGTCGCCATTTAAGAACACAGATTCTGCTGCACCACTTGCTTGATCTTAATTGTGAGACTGACTATGAATTATGATTGGTCAATTGGCCATCATGAGCAAACATCACACCCTGTCATTATCCAAGAAACAACCCAATCCAAAGCACTTCCTACTGAACATGAATTGCTTTCCTCCTATCATAAATTTGAAAAATGTAAGTCACAACACTGTAAATCACAGACCATCTATATGTCACTGTGTAAATGCCACATCTAAAAATAAATGCACCTCACTGGGGATGGCCATTTAGATCATCTCCACTTGGGGGGCAATTACTAATAATGCTTCTACAAACGTCTTGAATATCATTTGGTGTATGTATGCATACACTACATTTGGACAAATGCCTAAATGGAAATGCTGGATTATAATACAGGTCCATATACATAATAAGACCTGGGCTTGCCTGGTTGGCTAGGCTGGCTAGCCACTGGGCCCAGCATCTGCTTAGCTCTGCCTTCCCAGTGCTGAAATTACAAATATCCACCATTAGTCACAGCTGTTCTCCATGGGTTCTTGGGACTGAACTCTACTCATCATGCTTGTTTAGTGAGCACTTTACTAACTTATCTTTCCAGTCCTGCCTTTTCATTTTTATACTGGAGATATTATTGGTTACTCATTGCCAATACTGGAGCATTTTGGATTTGCCAATGTATTCAATTTTACTGGTAAATTTTATACTCTCATATGTTTGCATGTTAATAATTTCTACTCTTTCCTTGACTTTAAAACTCCCTTTAGATTATCTTGTAGAGCAAGTCTAGTGATGTATATCTCAGCTTTTTAAATTTTTTTTAATTTTTTTTCCTGAGAAAGTCTTTATCACGCTTCATTTTTTAAAACACAGAGTTCCTGGGTGTATTATTCTTGTTCAACAACTTTTCCCTTTCATGTTGTTGAAGATATCATGACAATCCTTGGTTGTATGCAAAGCTTGTACTGCAAAATCTACTGAGAATTTTAGGTCTTTTCATGTGTGGGAATTAATTTTCCCTCTCCAACTCTCCATTAACTATTTGATGGTGACAATGCTAAGTGTGTGTCTGGAATTCTATTTACTCCCTCAAGGTTAGGAAATTTTCTATTATTTCTTCAAATACATTATTTCTCCTCTTCCTGGTTGCCAATCCTATTTCTGCAACATTAATAGTTAGCATGCTATATTTGGTAGTAAACCATAAGGCCTTCAAACAACCCTGTTTTTTTTTTCTTTTCATTCTTGGAAGTACATGATTTACAGTAGCCTAACTTCAAGATCTCCCGCCATTTTGTCTGTCTGAAATAGTCTTCTATTAAAACCCCTCTGTTGACTTCCTTTATTTGAATTATGGTATTCTCATATATGGCTAACCTTTTTCCAGAAAGAATAAGTAACTGGTTCTTCAGTGGAGTGAACTAGAAGAAAGTTCATGAAGTGCTGAACTCTGGCTCAGGCAACAAGAAGACCGTTAAGTTCCTTGGACCGTGCTCATTGTGAACCACTGGAGTTAATTGCATTTTATCCCCTTGTTCTGTGATTCAAGAAGAGTTAGATGTGTCTAATACCCTCTAAATTAAGAACCAATTAATTTAAGATGTAGTCCTTGAATAAATTCTATTGAAAGGATGGTCTTCACTAGGGACAGCTAAGCTGTCCTCTCCAAAAGAATCTGGGTGTCTGGAAAGCCTTTCTCTGATTTTATTATGCAGTGCCCAGGAAGGGTCCCTGCTCATGCATGACTCGGATTTTCTGACTGGCAGAATGTAATGTTCTCTAGCTGCCCTGCAGAAGGAAGAGTGAAACAGCCTGGAGATTGCTTGCCAGCCAAGTTGCTCATGTCCCTCTCTTTAAACTATATAGAATACCCTTTGACAATCAGTATACTTCAAGTCCCCAAAACATAATAGCAGAATCTTCAACACTAAGCTCCTATTTAAATGCCATGTAATGTAATAATGCACCACCAGCAGGGAGGACGTGCACTTTAATCACCTACTCCTTGTCTTAAACCAATCTGGCAAAACAAGTGTGGTGAACAATCAAGGTGTGCTTCCTTTTCAGTCATCAAGAGGATAAGAAGAATTTATTTAGAAGTATTATATTAATTTTTCCTCATTTCCTCATATCCTCATTTTGGAGGATAAAATTAAAACAATGTTAATGGTGTGCTTTACAATGTCATGGAGAAGATTTTATAATACCCTGTCTACAAGGACCTAGTGTAAAAGATAGAACTAACTTGTAGGATGTTCCCCTACTGTGCATAACATCTTATTTTATATCCCCATGCTCACAGCAAAATAAAGAATAAATCACTTTTCCCCATTTTGAAAATCTGTCAACAAGTCATGTGATCACATTAAGTACATACTTATGTAAAGTTTATAGACTGTGGGTTTATAACACAAGTCTTGTAAAGCTTCTTGAAAGTTCCCAATGTTGGTTGTTTTTATTTCAGTTTTCCTTTATATATTTACCATTTCAGTTTTACCTTTTATGTCCACTAAGCATTTAAAAATCTGACTTTAAAATTAATATCTTTTAACATCTCCTCAGTTATATCCTCTTTTGTGATGCCAAAGCAGTTTTGCCTTCTGAACCGAAAAACACTTGAGATTAAGGATATTATGCCTCATGATGTTCTTATATCTTCCCATAATACCTACTTCATCGATCTGCACACAGTAGGCGCTAAATGAATATACTTAGTGATTGGCTCAAGGGTCCTACAGATACTTGAGTTGGTAGCAGACATGCGAATTACTCCATGATAGACTTTAATATCTCCTTCCTCTTTGTAGGGAGATGGAAATGGTTGTTAAAGAAACACAGCTGAGTGCTCAATCTCCTTTATCATAATTCCTCTTAACAACTGTGTTCCTGCTCTAAAATTATTTGATTCTTGCCAAGAACTTATTTAGAGAAGCTGTAAAATTCAATATCATTTCATCAAAGCATATTGTCCTTTTCCCCATGATTTCTATTTCCTCTTATACCAAATAAGAACTGGGTTCTTCAGAGGAAGCTAAGTGTTCTGTACTAACCTTAAAACTTAATGGCTGAACAAATATCAATTTCTCATTCAGGCTTTGTCCACATGGGCTGTGGGGAAAAGGCTGGCTTTGCTTCACGTGGTCACTTAAGATGTAGACAAAAGGATGCTTCACTATCCCAACATGATGCCAGGAAGAGGGAGCTTAAAAGTCACATGCCACAACTGCAGTAGCTCAGACTGGAAGGAAACAGGTCTCCTGCACTTAACAATGAGTCAGCGCTTAGTCAGGGTCCCACCTAGGGGGGAAGAACTGAGAATGAGCACCACCTGACCATGCAACAAGCATCTCACTCATCGGAACGAGTACCCCATCCATCTGAATGTCACATGGCAATGATGTTAAAGAATCTTGACTGTGGTGTGTGCTGCTTACCTTTGCAGTAAGGAATCACACACTTTAAAATTCCAAATTAACTGTTTTACTCGATTTAGGCTTTTGTAGTAAAGCAAGTATCTACTCAGAAATTAACCCATTTGCTTTCTTGTTATTGAGGAGACTGCCCAGCTGGACCATGGTGAGCATGGCTCTAGCAGGCCTTGTCCCTCTCCCATTCAGTCTGACTTGCTAAAGGCCTTTAGATTGCATTCCCAATGCTAGACACCAAGCTCTATTCCCTTATTCGATCACTTCCTCCTCCTCAGGTTGACTGCCAAGGTCCAGCTATCAAATATTGAAGTCCAGCAATCAAAAGCCTTCTTCGGTTCACCTAATTAACATGCCCAATTAAAACTAAACACCTTATCCTAACGAGGTTTCCCTTGTACCTTTATAAACTGTCATTTTCCTATGTGCCACATCTGTCTTCTCTCTCTCCAAAAGCGGTTCTTTGTCCAGTATCCCTGCCCCCTTTTCCTTGTTCCCTTCCCCTTCCCCCTTGTCCTCTATCTCTTGTCTTTGTCTCTTATTTTCTGCCCTCCATCCTCCAAGGCAAATAAATCTATGTGCCGAGAACGTGGTCGTAGGGTCCTGAGCTGATACTCTTCCTTCTAGTTGTATCTCGGGCCTCACTGACAACAAATTTGCCTTGTTCCTTCTTCCCCGTCCTGCCAGAAGCACTGTTTTCTTTCCTGCTCTGTTCATTTGTTACTTACCAGGATCTTTTCAGAAGCATCACAGCCATAGCACACTCTGAGAAGACACGCTCCTCACCCTTGTCAGGATGTTGTCCTGGGGTTACCTTACTCCCTCCTTTCTCTTATTTTGATAACAGGATCTAACGCTGCCTAGAAGGTCCTGTCGCTTTGTTCTTTGCTAGTATTCTTCCACCCAGTGCCTTAGCTCTTGATTGATGATACACATTAGAATGGCCTGGCCAGCTTCTAAAATGGACTGAATCCAGGGCACAGAGGACAGCCTTCAGATGTCTTCCTGAAAACACGAGGAGAGATGTAGAAAAGCTTTGTAAAGGAGGTACTCCTAGAGAAGGATCGCGAAGATAAAGATGGGCAGTATTGCAGGTACTGCAGAACTCAGATGACCTATATCCTCCAGTGGGACCGATAGCTAAGATCTGTTTGCGGAAAAGGACCTCTCAGGGATCTTCACGGGGCACTGATTAGAGGGGAAAAGAGAGAGGGCTTTGATAGGATGAGTTTGGAAAGAGGTAGGCACATTCAATTGTTTGTGTGTGCCCATATGCAGCTACAAATGGGAAAATAGCCTAACTTACTGTGACTTAAATACAGGTTAGTAGGCATTGTAGCCCGTGCCCGAAATCCCACCCTTAGGAGGCTCGGGTGGGTGGAAAATTCCTGTGAGTTCCAGTCTAGTCTCAGTTACATAGGGGAACTTTATCTTAAAAAAAAAAAAGAGGGTATATTTATCATATACAGAGATGTTCATGTTTTTAATTATTTTTATTTTTGATATTATAATTCATCATTTTTTCCTTCCCATTCTGCCCTGAAAAGTCTCCCATATAGTTCTCTGTTCTCATGACTTTTTCTCATTAATTGTTGTTACATGTGTATGTGTATGTATGAGCATTCCTAAATACATAAACATAACCTACTCAGACTGTATAATGTTTATTCATATGCACAGCTTTCAGGGCTGAACATTTGGTATTAGATAACCAATTGGCATGCTATTCTCTGGGAAAGACTATTTCTCCTTCTGGCATTCCTTAGCTGCCTGTAGTTCTTTGTACAGGATTGAGACATACAGGGCTTCTAGCATTAGCATGTCTGTTGTGGTCCTTGTTCAGCTCACACTTAGGCAGTCAAGTGGATGAGAGTGTATGGTCATAGCTCTGACATTTCCTAGGAGATACAATCTTATAGCGAACTCCCTGTTCTTCTAGTTCTTACAGTCTTTCCCCCCCTTCTTTCTCAATGATCCCTGACCCGGTAAGAGCTACACTTGCATTGTTGTATTGATGTATCAGTTAGGACTGGACTCTACACCTCTGAATTTGATTGGTTTTGGATTTCTATAATATGATCCCTCTAATGCAAGGAGAAGTTTCCCTTGACAAGGGGTGAGGACTATACTAATCAGTGTGTATAACAATAAATATTTAGAATGCAGTTAGGGATTATATTGGTTTAGTAACGTGGCAGTTATAGATATGCCTCCAACACTGGTGATCTAGTCTAGGGTAGTTGGCTAAGTTTTTGGTGCCAGACATGATTTCCCACTTTTTGACAGTCTTAAGCCCAATTAGAGAATTGTTGGCTACCACAAAGGTATACATGCCTCCATTGCATCCTTCGGGTTACTATGTCATGCTGGTCATTGATGTGGTCATAGGCATCATAGCTGGCTAGGACTGCTGGGTCCTTACTTCCTTTGGAACCTTGTGTAGTGCCCTCTTGGACCATGAATAAATGACTATCATTCCTTTTCAGAGAGAACCACTAAGACAACAAAGATGAGGAAAGAAGAAAAGAAGGAAGGAAGGACGGAAGGAAGGAAGGAAGGAAGGAAGGAAGGAAGGAAGGAAGGAAGGAAGGAAGGAGGGAAGGTCCATCCCAGGGTCAGCTACTCTACAGATTATCAGTGAAAACGTATTTTCCAAACATACATTTATCCAACCAATCAGTATTGAGCACCTGGACCTGTCCTGCACCTAGAGATACAGTAGTGAGCAAAAGGGATGCAGTTACTGCGCTCCTGATCTTAGTACCCAGCACAGAGGCAGGAATCTGCACACATATAAATAAAATTACCACTTTAGTGAGTGCTCGGAGGAAAATCACCGAATACAGGAGGAAGCTAAACTACTTGGAGGGTTCAGAGATGGCTGAGACCCAGGGCAAGCTATTTAACCCCTCCATCCATCCACAGTGATTGCTGTTAAATGGAGCAGAAAATCCTTGCCACACAATGACTTTAAAGAATATAGAGTTTGTAGCAGGGGGACTTTTTTTGTCTTTGTAACTTTGAGGAAGGTCACCTGACCTCTGTAAGTCTCAGTTCCCTCACCCCCAAACTGGGAAGCACATGAAGTTCCTGTCTCGTCATGCTGTGAACCATGTAGTAACTGGCATCCGTGTAGAAAACACCCTGAATAATTAGAAAGAAAAACTCCACATCCATTGTAGTTCTGGTCTACTCATTAAAAAACCCCAGGTAGTTTGAAGAGACCGACAGACAGACAGACAGACAGACAGACAGACATAGTGAAGGTTTTGTGGTTATCTCCATCCTATTTGAGGTTGGGCTACGCATCCATGATAGGATCAAAGTGTCCTTCCTTCTTTCTTTCATAGTCACCTCCTTTTTCTCTTGAGAAACTGAAGGTTACAAAGGACATTTAAAAAGACACAAGCCCATCTATGTCTCTGCCCAAGCAGTCACCAAATGGAAATCAGAGCAGTGGCTCACCGGGATTCCAGAGGGGACCAGCTCAATATGAATGCAAATAATCCACGTTTCAAGCAGGATTATGGCTATAAATGAAAGACGAAAAGCACATCAGGGTACCAATTCGTCACACATTTCCACACAAAAGCTCAGCCCTACTTCTCGGCTCATCTTTGGCCCACCCCGCTTCCCACTGCTCTGTGTAGGTGAACGTACACAGTGCGGCAGAGGATAAAGGAGGACAGAGAAACAGACAGGCAGGGCAGACAGACTGGCGTCCGGAGCTGGTCATCGTCTCATCTGTTCCCCCTCAGCACTCTATGGTCTACCTGAACTCCTGGGGTCAAATGACCTCCACCAGAGCTTGTCTGTCACCACGGCGAGTGGAGTCACGGAGCACCCGGCCACAGTCTGGCTGAAGCCAGCCCCCTCCCAGGTTTCCTATCATCTGACATTTGTCCTGATACTAATGCAGCGCCTGCGCTATCTCCCATTAGGTCAGGGCAATGAAAGCCAATGCCATTTTCGTGATGGCTTATGCAGAATTGCAGTAATTTGAAGCAAGCCTCTCTGGCCCCGCGTTTCCCTGTCTCCGTGGCCCACGCTGCCACCTCTTTCCCTCGCTGCCCTCCCCTCTCCAGCCTCTCCCTCCCCGAGCCCGTCTCTGTCTGTCCTCTTTTCAAACTGAATATATTGGGGCCCTGGCGGGCTGCCATTCTAACTGCACATTAGAAATGGTGGAGTTTTCCTCTATCTGATTCTATAAAATGAGTTCACCAGAAGGTGCAGACCCAGCACATTCGTGGTTTTTCCTATAAATTACTTTAACACTGTGTCCAATCATATATATAATTTCAGATTTTCAATTTCAACTCACTGCTGTGTCAGCACAGACTCCACTGATATGTCTAACATATTTAGCTTAAAATGAAACGGATGGCATTTCATTACCAGGAAGATAATATTTTTGAATATGTTTCCTGCATGGTGGGATCCATCATTATTCTGCAGCTTTATGTTCAGTGTGTGTAATAGCTTTTTAATGCTTTAGCGTATTTTATTTATATGTGTAATATTTTTCTAACACTACAGGACAGTTTAACTCATTGGACACATTAGAAAATCTTAATTGAATACTTTTAAATATTAGCAAATGGGGAAAGACTAGACAAATTGCCAGTATTTCTGAGAGTTCATAAAGAGTAACAAAACTGGCACAAAAATTATTCAGCCCTGTTTCTTTTTCTTTTTTTTTTTAAATCTATGCTCCTTAACCTCCTCCAGGTAGCCCCTACTCAGCAGTTTCCCCATAAATAAATACGTGTGTGTGATTTATAAATGTGTGTGCGTGTGTGTGTGTATATATATACATACAT
>NW_026067895.1:1492532-1500250 GCF_014885135.2 Alexandromys fortis
TATATCTTAGAGAGGAAATAAAAAGATAAAGAAAAATTCCTGGTCCCTTGAGACTTAGAAACTGTCAGAGTGAAAGCAAGGAACACAAGAAATATTGAGCAAGTGGCAGTGTGCATGACGAGGACTCTCTGATTGGCTGTTGCTTCTGACAGTGCCGAAATCTAGCGGGTCCCGGGCTCCCTGACCAAAGTCGGGGAATGTTTAAAAGGAGACTCTTCTCAAAAGCTGTCATGGCAAAGAATTTGATTCACCTTTAAAACTTGCTGGTAGCCAACTTCCGCAGGCATTTCGAATTAACAGAGGTTCCAGAGAAAACACTTCACCGTTCTGGTTCTTTCTATCCCTGTACACCTCACACCAAGGGAGACGCCTGGGGTCCGGGTTCCCACTCCCCACTGTGAGTCACAGCCGCTCCGGGGGCTCAGGGCCGCAGCACCCAGCCACAAGCGCCTGGCTTGGGGTCATTCTACAGGAAAACCGGTGCGAAATCACTTTGCCTCTGAGCCGAAGTTCCGCTTTGCCTGTATTTAATGCACAGCCCTTATCTCTAACTGCGGCCCTCCTGGGAAGGCAGAAACAGACGTGAATTCTAATTCTAGGCCACTTCTTAGCACCAAGGGGACCCTGAGGAAGTTGCTGCAGTTCTCTGGAGCACTGTGCGTTTATCTGTAAAACTGAGATAATAGCTCTTGCTTCCCAAGTTGTTACAAGAATAAGACATCATCCCCCTGGTAGGCCCCCAGCCCAACCTGCCCACCCCGTGCTTACATTGCAGGTACATAACTGCTGTTACTGCTACAATTAATAAATCCCATGGACAATAAGCAGCCCAGCCCGGGTTTTCTCTCTCCTCTGTCTCCCCCAGGTTCTCCCAACTAAAGCTGAAGACTGGAGGGTATGTGCTGATGAGAGTGTCCCTTTTCAGCAAAGTTATCACCGTTACCGGATGCCATTTAGTCAAACAAAGCTCCTTTAACAGTTAAAATGCTCCAGATTTAGCCTGGGTATATTTTCTTGAGTTTTCCAGCTAACTGGCTTACTTTTTCACATTCTTAAAAGTTCCAAAAGGGAGCCGATGTGTTTAAAAGTTCCTGTCACTTCTCTCTCTTGGAGCTGAGGAAATGGTGCTCTCGGAAAGAAGGTTGTAAGCTAAGGGCCAGATAGTAAACACTTTCAGCTGTGTTGTCGAGGTTCAAAATCAACTACGGAAAACACGGATTGAAGAAGCAGACTTAACTCACAAAGTGTGGTGTGGCTAGTTTGTAGACCAACTCTGTCTGTGGGCTCCTGCAAAATTAGACGAAATACCTCCTCACTTCAAGAGAGAAGAATCAGGGCACAGCACAATCTGAACAAAGCAACACCAAACCCCGATAGTATAAATAACTCAACATCCAACGTCTGGGATTCACTCATGATCTCCTGGGCTCCTCCAAAGTGCTGGGGTCACTTCTCTGGCTCTGCCCTCTGCACACACAGCTTGTCTTTTTAAGCTCAGGCAGGCTCCACTCCAAGGCTACTGTTGTTCTTGGTGGTTATTACATTATGCTAGAACCTTCAAAATGCTGGGGTCTTCTCCTGCAAACAGGCAGCAGTTTCACTCAGATCATGGGCTATCTTCATGGTGCCAAGCCTCAACTTCTCTGCATGAACACTTTAGTCCGGGAGCCTTCAACTAACACTGGAACTGCACCTTCACCCATGGCCTCTCCTGCTTCCTCACAGTGCCAAGCCCCAGCTGTTCTCCATTACCCTTTCATGCCTTCAAAACAGTACCCCTTGGGTGACTCTTATGGCACCAAGTTAAGTTGCTGGTACCAAGGTACAGCCTTGGTCATGTCTGGAACACAGCTTAGAGTGATGGTGCTCAAGAAACACTTCCCAGATTTCCTCTTAATCACCACTAATGTCTCAGCTCCAGCTGACAAGCATCAAATACCCCAGCAAAGCATGGTTTTACTTTAGCAGTTCTGGTACCTTGTTTTTCACAGCTAACCAGAACCACAAAGTCTTAATTCAAAACAAATGGCCTAGATAGAGTCTTTAAACTTCCCTCCAAAACTTCATATGCCAGGTCTTCATCATTTACATCACCCTAAGCAAACTTATCTTCCAAGCTCCTACAGAACAGTTCACCAAGCTTGGAATACTCAAGGGCTTTTCTAGCCCAAAGTTCCAAAGTCCTTCCACAATCCTCCCCAAAACAATATGATCAGGTCTGCCACAGCAATGCCCCACTCCTGGTTACAGTGTGTCTTAGCTAGGCTTTCTATTGCTGTGACCAAAAGCAAGGTGAAGATGAAAGGGTTTGTTTGGCTTATACTTCCAAATTGTAATCTATCATAGGAAGTCAGGTCAGGAACTCAAGCAGGGCAGGAATCTGGTGGCAGAAACAGATGTAGGGGCCACAGAGGGGTGCTGCCTAATGGCTTGCCCCCTGGTGATTGCTCAGTCTGCTTTCTTATAGAATCAGGACCACCAGCCCAGGGGTAGAACCACCCATGAAGGCCTGAGCCAGCCCCATAAATCACTAATTTAAAAAAATGCCCTACATGCTTGCCTACAGCTGGATCTAATGGGGGCATTTTCTCTTTTGAAGCTCCCTCCTCTCCTGTGACTCTACTAGCTTATGTCAAGTGGACATAAAACTAGCCAGCACAGCCTCTGTTACAGTGCTTCAAAGTTAACCTAATATACTGATGCGTCACTAAGCACTTTTGGTGGACACACACACACACACACACAAATCAATCACAAACAAACGTGCTCTCCAAGTATCTGCTATCGTCAGCCACAGCTAAAAGGCAGAGGATGAAACAGCTAAAGTCTACATCACTACACATTTGCACTTTAGTAGCATGGAGCAAACAATATGCAATTAAGCTAGCAAATTATAAAATAAACAGATTTCCTAATAAATTCTAATGGCAAACAGAAAAATTGGTGTGGCAGAAAGAAACAGCCTAGAGGAAGGGGGAGTGATAAGAGAGTGACCTCTGAAGAACTGACGTTTGGAAGGAAAAGAGAGTTCTGTGCCCAGTTGTTTGAAAAGCTAAGAATGGCAATGCCGAAGTCAGAAGCAAACCAGAGTTCAAAAAGTAGAAGAAATTGCTGGGTGGCGATGGTGCACGACTTTAGCCCCAGCACACGGGAAGCAGAGGCAGGCAGATCTTTGTGAGCTCGAGGCCATCCTGGTCTACAGAGTGAGATCCAGGAAAACCAGGGCCACACAGAGAAACACTGTCTAAAAAAAATATAAATAAATAAATAAATAAATAAATAAATATTAGAAGAAATTGAATAGAAACCTATGAGACTAGAATATTAGGAGATGACAGCCACCTGGAGAGGCAGATTTGTCTAAATACCAGAACTAGACTTTGTTCTCACCAAGAGAAAAGTGTTTGCATGGTTAATTCCCAGTTATCATATTTGCTGACTGCTGTGAAAACTGCATCTCCAAGTGACCCCATGAGCCAACTACAGAAGAAACGTGAGAAACTCCTCATCACCCTGTAAAAGGCTTCCTCTGAAATCCCAGGTTCCTGCCATATTGAGAGGAGATGGAAGTTGCATGGCTGGGCACGTGCAGATTGGTATTGCCTGCCTTGAAGCTGCTCTTCGGGGAAACAAACCGGGAGCTACTTAATAATATTCCTCTTCAAAGTTATATGGTGCTTTTCATCTAAGAATATCAGAGCACTCCGATGCAATTAAATCATTAATCCTCATGACAACTCCATCAAGAAAGTATCTGCTTTATTATCGGCGAGAACACTTGGCATTTCAGGGCTCGCCGTGAGGACGCTTTTCAATCACATGCAGGTAATTAATGCACACAGCACATTGGGGAGGCAGGTCAGCTCTCTGCTCCCCGGTTACAGATTCAGAAACTGAGGTCACAAAATGGCCAGGCTTTTCCCGCCAAGTAAGCCAAATGATTGCACAATCAAAAATTAGTTACTGCTTTAATCTTAATTAAGAGTCACTTTCACATATTACCCTCTTGAATGCATAAGTGCCTATAGCTGCATAACTGTTTAGAAAAATAATTAACCGCATTGGCATCAAACTAAGGGTAAAAACATTGCTCCCCTTACAGAAATGTGAGTTTGGCATATTTCTACATATGTTTTTCTTTCTACTATATTAGGCTGAAATCTGGTTGCATTAAGTGACAAATTGATTCTCCTTCCTTCCTTTTCCATTTCCTGTCATCCCTCACAGAGTGTCTTTTGGTGGGGGAAGTCCTTGTGCACATGTGTTGCTTTTATTAGCTAATGAATAAAGAAGCTGCCTTGGCCTATGATAGGGCAGAGTAGAGCTAGGTGGGGGGGGGGGGAACTAATCTGAATGCTTGGAGAAAGAAAGAAGAGTTGAGAGAAGCCATGTATCCTCCACCAGAGACAGATGCACCAGAGCCTTGCTTGTAAGTCACAGCTACATGGCAATACACAGATTAAAAGAAATGGGTTAACTAAAGATATAAGAGCTAGCTAGCAATATGCTTAGGTGAATGGCCAAGCAGTGATTTAAATAATATAGTTTCTGTGTGATTATTTCGGGGCTGAGCAGCCAGGAACAAACTAACAACCTTCCTACTACAGCCCTTCTGTTTTCAAGAGAAGAATATTGTTTTTTGGTTTCTTTTCTATTTATGGCACTAAGGATCAGATTCAGAACTGGACACGGGCTAGAAAAGCACTAGGCTACTGAAGCATACTACTACGTATGCTTTCATTTGATCATTGTTATGATCTTAAGATAATGGGGTCGCATTTTTGTTAGCGATGACATGGAATGTCAAAGAGAGTTCATGGCTGGTCCATCATTACGTAGTTAGTAAAGAGGGTAAACTTAAAGTTGGGGGCTTTGACTTTTCAGTACACTATTCTTTTCTTCTGTATGGTGTTCCTTATCCAACTTCATTTTTTATAAGATGGATTGCCCTTGACCTTCGTTATAATTTGAATGTGAAAAGTCCTCCAGGGGTTTGATCCCTAGATTATGGTACATTTGGGGAAGTTGTAAATCTGTAGGAAGTAGCATCTTACTGGAGAAAGGGGCAGGACTGAGGATTTATAGCCTGGTCCCACTTTCTGTTTGGTATCTGCTTCCTGAGTATGGATATAACATGACCATCCAGCCTTCTGCTCCTGCCACTGCCACCCCACCATCTTGTCTTCCCTCCGGCTGCCATGGTCTCCCCACCATAATAGACTATATCACTCTAAAGTTGTAAACCAAAATCTCTTTTTCCTGTCTTCTTCTCCCTCCCCCCTCTCCTTCCCTCACTTTAAGACAGAGCCCCTGATTGACCTGGCACTTGCTTTATAGACCAGGCTGCCCTTGGATTTACATCTGCCTTCCTCTGCCTCTGTAGTGCTGGGATTAAAAGTGCCATCATGCCTGACAAATCCTTCCTCTCTTGAGTTGATATTGTCCAAGTATTATATCACCGTAATGAGACAGTAACTGTGAGAGGAAATATGTCCTGTGAAGCAGAGTCACTACTGTAATAAATCTGACCATATAGTCCTCATGCCTGTTTGTTGGAAGAATATGGAAAAGTTTGGAACTGTGAGCTAGAAAAACCCTCAGATTCTGTAAGCAGACTGTCATGAGCACTTCAGGTAGGGATTTCAAAGAACATAAAGCAAAGAAAATTGTGGATGCTCATGAGATTTTAGAGAACAGCAAGGACTCTATTTGGAAGTGGGGTGGAGGTTATTCGAGCTATACTCTAAGTGTCTGGCTGTATTCAGCCTGTCTCAAAAAGTTGGGTGATGCTGAAGTCAAAAAGTAATGGCTTAATTTGTTTTGTTTTGTTATATTTTTTGAGGAACAATCTTTCAAAAACATAGAGTACCTTTATTAATTTTTTGAGAATTTTATATGGCTACAATGTGTTTGATCATACTCATTCCTACTCCTTCCCTAACTCCTCCAAGATCTAGCCCTATCCCCTTCAAATTCCATATCCTCTATTTTTTAATGTCCTACTTAGTCCAATTTGTGGAGCCCACACTCTGGAGCATGATCAACCTACCAGCTGCCACAGCCCATAGATAGATAGATAGATAGATAGATAGATAGATAGATAGATAGATAGATAGACTCTCTCATAGAAGTTATCAACTGTCAATAGCTAGGGGTGGAGTGCGGTGCTCATGATCCTTTCCTCCTTAGGAAATCTCAAGTTAGGACAACATTGAGACTGTGCTCTCGTTCTGATCTACCATGAGAAAGCTCAACCTGTATAGCAAAAACAAACGAAAAATATGAAGTTCAGTGAGGAAAGTTGTGTGAGTAAGCTTGACGTTGTAAAGAGAGGGATGTAGACCTCAAAGCATTTGTGCAGTTCAGTCTATTGAACAGAAATTCTCTGTTGTTACTGGGACAATAAGAAAGGTGCTCTGATTTTATAATTGGGTTGATTAGCATTTTACAGTCTAGTTTCTTGAGTTCTTTATATATTTTGGAGATCAGACCTTTGTCAGTTATGGGGTTGGTGAAGATCATCTCCCAGTTAGTGGGTTGCCTTTTTGTCTTAGTGACAGTGTCCTTTGCTTTACAGAAACTTCTCAGTCTCAAGAGGTCCCATTTATTCAATGATGCCCTTAATGTCTGTGCTGCTGGGGTCATGCGTAGGAAGTGGTCTCCTGTGCCCATGTGTTGTAGAGTACTTCCCACTTTCTCTTCTATCAGGTTCAGTGTGTTCGGACTGATATTGAGGTCTTTAATCCATTTGGACTTGAGTTTTGTGCATGGTCATAGGTATGGATCTATTTTCATTCTTCTACAGATTGACATCCAGATTTGCCAGCACAATTATAAAATGGGGCACTGAGCTGAACAGAGAATTCTCAACAGAAGAAATTCAAATGGCCAAAAGACACTTAAGGTCATGCTCAACTTCCTTAGCGATCAGGGAAATGCAAATAAAGACAACTTTAAGATACCATCTTACACCTGTCAGAATAGCTAAATGTCAGAAAAAACACCAGTGATAGCCTTTGCTGGAGAGGTTGTGGAGAAAGAGGTACACTCATCCATTGCTGGTGGGAATGCAAACTTGTGCAACCACTTTGGAAAGCAGTGTGGCAGTTTCTCAGGAAATTCGGGATCAACCTACCCCTGGACCCAGCAATATCACTCTTGGGAATATACCCAAGAGATGCCCTATCATACAACAAAAGTATATGCTCTACTATGTTCATAGCAGCATTGTTTGTAATAGCCAGAACCTGGAAACAACCTAGATGCCCTTCAATGGAAGAATGGATGAAGAAAGTATGGAATATATACATATTAGAGTACTACTCAGCACTAAAAAACAACGACTTCTTGGATTTTGCATGCAAATGGATGGAAATAGAAAACACTATCCTGAGTGAGGTAAGCCAGACTCAAAAGAGGAACATGGGATGTACTCACTCATATTTGGTTTCTAGCCATAAATAAAGGACATTGTGATCCTAGAGAAGCTAAATAAGAAGGTGAACCCAAAGAAAAACATATAGGCATCCTCCTGAATAATAACCTTCATCAGGCGATGAAAGGAGACAGAGACCCACATTGGAGCACTGGACAGAAATCTCAAGGTCCAAATCAGAAGCAGAAGGAGAGAGAGCATGAGCAAGGAACTCTGGATCGCGAGGGGTGCACCCACACACTGAGACAATGGGGATGTTCTATCGGGAACTCACCAAGGCCAG
>NW_026067895.1:1500512-1640640 GCF_014885135.2 Alexandromys fortis
AAGAAAGAAAGAAAGAAAGAAAGAAAGAAAGAAAGAAAGAAAGAAAGAAAGAAAGAAAGAAAGAAAGAAAGAAAGAGGAAGGAAGGAAGGAAGGAAGGAAGGAAGGAAGGAAGGAAAGAAAGAAAGAAAGAAAGAAAGAAAGAAAGAAAGAAAGAAAGAAAGAAAGAAAGAAAGAAAGAAAGAAAAGTGCTCTGAGAGCTGGACCCCACCCATCAAAGGCTCTAACTTGTGAACATGCAAATTTGTTTTAAAGAACAGAGTCTAGGCTCAGAATACCAAACTAGTTTCTTGCTTTTAGAAAGCAACTTGGGAAATGTTTCCCCAGGATTAGCACACAGAAGCTGACACAACTGAGTTCCAAGAGCACCAGGCTACATCTTGAACTGGTTGATAGAACTTGACAATGCTGTACACTTGGCATTTGGTATGGAGGCATGGAAGATGCAAGCTTTAAGGAGTCCTAGAGTCTTCCACCATTACTGTAAAAGCTGCTGATGCTAAGCAATGAGTTAGAGGGCTTGGAGTCCCACCAAAAAGGCCCTGAGAGGCTACTGCATGAAGCTATGAAGGTGGATCCTCTTTTACCATAGAGATCTGGGAGTGCCCAAAAGGACAGAACCATAGGATTTTAATTTTTAAAAACTGCATACCAGCCTGGTCTACAAGAGTGAGTTCCAAGACAGGTAACAAAGCTACACAGAAAAACCCTGTCTAGAAAAAGAAAAGAAAAGAAAGAAAAGGAAAGAAAAAAACTATATAAACAGGAGAGATAGCCCAAGAGAGAGCTCGTGTAATCTACAGATGTAGAAGGACTGTCCAAGCCTTTGTATCTGAAATGATTCCATCACAAGTCCCAGATGTCAGACATGTAGTATTTGATGTTTGCTCTGCTGGATTTCAGTCTTGCTTTGGTTCATGCTTCCTTTTTGAAATGCTTTACTCTGTGTTGTTATATGTTGGAAATATGTAACTTGCTTTATATTTTGTAAGAGCTCACAGTTAAGTAACTGCCTTAGGTCTCAGAAATGACTTTAGACTTCAGACTTTTAAACACTATAAGGAATGTTGAAAGCAATGGACATGAGTACATAATGCAACAGATGATCACGAGCCTATGGAGGCCAAAGTGAAAACTGTGGTTTGATTGTGAAAGGCACCATGTAGACTCACTTGTTTGAACACTTGGTGCCCAGATTAGTGCTGCTTAAGAAGGTTGTGGACCCTTTAGGAGGCAGAACCTCACTGAAGGACAGTCATTGGGGAAAGCCCTGGGGGTTTACAGTCCTGCCCTGCTTCTTATTTGCTGCTTGCTTCCTAAGTATGTATATCATGTGATCATCAAGTTTGCTGTTCTTTCCACCATGCCTACCCTGCAGCGGATATATATAATCCATCATGATGGACTGTATCCTCAGCAGTTGTAAGGCAAAAGAAATCTTCCATCTCCTACAATGCTTCTGTCAAAGTATTCATCACAGAAGTGAAGAAGTTACTAAAACCAATCCATCCAAGGCATTTTGTTTCCTGGCACACAGGAAAGCATTATCAAAAATATGTCCTTGTCTTGATAATAAAACTTGTCATAAAGAAAAAGAAAATAAAATACACTATTTAAGCTTTTAACATCATGCTCTGTTTTAATATGATCAATTGAGGCAATGGAATCCATTATGACAGTGTTTCTCTACCTGTGGGTTGCATCCCCATCTAAGACCATCAGAAAATAAAGATATTTACATTACTACTCATAACAATAGCAAAATGACAGATATGAAGTAGCCACAAAACAATTTTATCCATTGGGAGTCACCACAACATGAGGAACTGTATCAAAGCATTAGGAAGTTGAGAAGCACTGCATTGTAAGTGTTGCAAACAGAGATTTGATTTAGGGTACTGATGTTAAAAGATGATGAAAAGCTGACAAAACAGAATAGTGAGATGAAGAGACTACTGGTATTTAATTTATGACACCGTGAAGACCAAGTGCTGCCACAAGGTTGGAGATTTACCATAGTTAACTGTTTAAGTGAAGAAAAGGTATCACTTTAGCTAAGAATGAGTATGCTGAACTAGTCTAGTTCTTCCTAAAGTCAAGAATCACCACAGTCTGTGATCCCAAAACCACAAGCATACTTCTTCCAATGTGTGGATTTTTTGCTAGTGTCTCCTAATGCTGTACACCAATAGAAAGTTAGATTCTATGTAACCTCCAAAATATAGTCTGTTAGCTCCAAGTCCTAGTCAGACACAGTATGGGAGAGTAAGTTAGAGTCCTGAAGACATTATGGAAATAAATGATATTTTTCTCTACTGCCTTGATGACAGACTAAGGAAATAGTGTGAAGGCTACTCACACAGCCCCCTAAAACCTTGAACATCAAACATATTCTTCAGGAAGGCAAGATATACTAAACAGTAAGTTCTTTAAGTTCAGACAGGGAGGAGAAGAAATTCATCCAATTTACACACAGCTTCATTTATACAAAAATATTTCATATGACTCTCTAGAAAGATCTACAGGGAGCTAGCGGAAAATTAGGAAGGGATTGAAAAGAAACAATAAAATAAGACACATATGAGATTGGCCAAAAGTGCTGAGAGGAAGGTAGGAAGGAGAACAGAGGTGGGCAAAGATGCAGAGATAGTACAAATCCTGGTGATTTTCAGAGTCCAAGAAATAAAGCAAAGATTTCAGGAAGGGTCGATTGCCAAGGATGGAGAATAGAGGAAAAGAGACCCAAGATAGGCTACAAATCTTGGGCACACTGACACTTGGCCAGTACTTAAAAGCAAGTTTTAGGAACAATGTTGATCAAAGTTCTCTACATTTTAATGGACAGTGCTCAGGGCCATGACAACCAAATTTAATATGCTATCTTAGATTTCTAGAGATGAACATCCTCAAAGACTCTAAGATCATGGAAGCAAACACAATGCTTATTTATGGCCACTGCTGTATAACAACCCTGACTGGCAACATCCCTGGCTGAGAACATGTGATGGAAAAGGGCCTTTCCCATATCTAGCTGTCCTAATTAACTTTCCACAAGGATGACAGTTGAAGTATACAGGTTAAGCAGCTAAGTGTATTAGTTACTTTTCTCCTGGCTGTGAACAATCCTGACAATGAGCAGCTAACATGAGGAAGGATTTCTCTAGTTTATAGTTCAGGAAGATCATTAGGTCATGGCAGGGAAAATATGGAGACAAGGAAGTCCTATGGCAGTAGGAGGAGACTGGCTAGTCCCACTGTAACTGATATGGGATGTCCTTCTGTATAAATGTTACTTCTATTGGTTAATGAATAAAGCTGTTTGGCCAATGGCTTATTAGAGTAAAGCCAGGAAGGAAATAGACAGAGAGTATATAGAGTCAACGAGATGCCCTGAAACTGTTGAAGGAGAAAGATGCCCAGAACCTTTATCAGTAGGTCACAGCCTCATGGCAATAGTGATATACAGATTATAAAAATGGGTTAATTTAAGATATAAGAGCTAGTTAGGGATATACCCGAGTCATTGGCCAAATAGTGTTGTAATTAATATAGTTTCTGTGTGATTATTCAGGTCTGGGTGACCAGGAAATGGAAGAGCAGTCTCCACTTAAATGCAACTGCAGTCAGGAAGCCCAGAGTGATAAATGTTGTTAGTCAGATCACCTTCTCTAAGGGATCCTACCCCATAGAATTCTGACACCCAAATTTAGGGTGAGCTTATCCATTTCAAATATCATAATCTAAATACATTTGCATGGACATGCCCAGACTTATCTCCTACATTATTCTAGACCTTGTCAAATGAACAAGCAATATTAGCCACCACATGGGACATAGTAAGATTCCTCAGAACTCTTTACTTGATAATGCTTTATTATGTGGTAAGGGGACTTTTTTTTTTATCCAGTCCATTTTGTGTTCTGTAAGCTTCTTGTATCTTTATATGCCTATCTTTCTTTAGGTTCAGAAAGTTTTCTTCTATGATTTTGTTGAATATATTTTCTAAGCTTTTGAGGTAAACTTCTCCTTCTTCCATTCTTATCATTCTTAGGTTTGGTCTTTTCATGGTGTTTCATATTTCCTGGATATTTTTGTGGTAAGCTTTTGCTAGATTTAATGTTTTCTTTAACTGATGAGTCTATTTCCTCTATTGTATCTTCAGTGTTTGAGATTCTCTCTTCCATCTCTTGTATTCTGCTGTTTACGCTTGCATTTATGATTCCTGATCATTTTCCTATATTTCCCATTTCTATAATTCCCTCAGTTTGTGTTTTCTTTATTGTCTCTATTTTGGTTTTCAAGTCTTGAATAGTTTCTTTCATCTGTTTGCTTTTTCTTGGTTTTCTTTAAGGTAGTAGTTTATTTCTTCCAATTTTTAATTTGTCTTTTCCTCCATTTGTTTGAGGGAATTTTTCATTTCCTCTTTAAGGGCCTCAAACATTCTCCTAAAGCTATTTTTAGGTAATTTTCTTCTTCATTTATATTTTTATTGTTCAAGTCTTGATGTTGTAGGGCCACTAGTTTTTATTGGTGTCATGTTGCTCTTTGTGTTGTTGAGTGTTTTCTTACCTTGTCTACCCATCTTTCCTCTGAGTAGAGTAGTTGGGGCTGTCTCTGGTGATCAATCTTCCAGGTGCTAGTGGATCCAAGGCTCTGATGCTTGCTCTTCATGGTGTAGTAAGAGCCATGGTTACAGTCACCCCAGAGGTCACTCAGTGTTCCAAGAGGATGCTCAGCACTCCCAGGAATCACTCTGCAATTCTGGGGGTCATTCAGGCCTTCTCCCACAGAGGTTGCTTGCTTGGGGCTACTCCTGATGAGGTCACTGCCTTGGGCCTGCTCTGGCAGAGGTGACTGGTTCAGGCCTGCTCCCTCAGTGGTGGCTCCCTTGTACCTGCTCCTGGGAAAGTCTTTACCTCCGGCCTGCTCTGGAAGAGGTTGCTGGCTCAGGCCTTTTCCCACAGATGTCCCTGGCTTGGGCCCGCTCCTGTGGAGGTCCCTGACTTGGTCCTGGTCCCACAAAGGCCTCTGGCTTCGCCCTGCTCCCTTGAAGGTTCATGACTCATGATCAATCCCACAGAGGGTTCTAAGGTGGTTGCTCCCTTGTACCTGCTGCTGCAGAGGTCGCTGCCTCAGGCCTGCTCTGGCAGAAGACTCTGCCTCAGACCTGCTCCTATGGAGGCCACTGCCTTGGACCTGCTCTGTCAGAAATCTCTATATTTATCCCAATATTCTAAAACCAAGGTATGTGTACTTAATGTTGTCTAAATTCTTTCATTTATTGACATAAAATATTTTCCTCAGCCTTAATCCAAGTCCACTAAAATTAACTAACTGAATTCCTCAAAGTCTTTCTTCAACTTATTTTCCCCTCATTGCCTAAAGTCTCAGGCACAAATAAAGGTTATAGAGTTGGATGTCAGTTCTCTCACACACACTGATTCAAGCCACAGATACCCCTGTGTGGCTATGAAATCAATCCAGAAATGCTCAGAGGGTAGATGTAAATACAGCTGAGGAAAACCAGAGTTCCTCTCAAGAAACAGCCTTCTCCTGTGCTCAGGATGGATTTAGACTTCTTTACTTGAAGCATGAAACCTGTGCAAGTTGATGGTAATAAAATGGATGAATAATTTCCAATATTGTGAAAAATCTCTCTCATCTGTGATTTCCACATGTGTGTTCAGACCACCTGTGTGGAATCTCTGACCAATTCTTTGCAATATGGTGCTCTCCTTCTTCCACACCAGAGAAGCAGTCATGTTCTTTCACATCCTAACAGATTCAGGTTTAGTGTCATGACCATCACCTCTGTACACATAACAAGCCACACTTCAGCCACCATCTCGGCACCAGCCTTCCCTGTGTGCACTCCACATATGCAGCTGCTCTCCTTCCCCTGCCTCCTCGTTCTCCACCTGAAGAACTCCTTCACGATTTAGGGTCTCACTCTGCTGTAGAGATCACCAATTCTGCAGCCCCACTCACAGATTAAAGCCCTAATCCTCAGCGTGAACAAATGCATTCGGTGATAGGAATTTTAGGAGGGTATAAGGTGAGATGAGGTCATAAAGATCCTAATACCATGGAATCCTAATACCCTCTTAGTAACAGAAACAGAGCCTACTCTAGTCTCCAAACAACCCTTTTACAAATTCCCATAGAATTTTAGCTGCCATCCTAAATAAGCATCTTCTTTCTATTGGCAAACTAAAATGTTGGAACATACTAACACTCCTGATAGAACTTGCATGGCTGATCTCAAACTATGAAGCTCTGGCTTAAACCAATCTTGTTGAACCTTGGGCACTAGTGATGATGCAAACATGGTAACTATCCTGTCTAGACACAGACAGAGAGGGGAGGTCTTCTCACTTTAGAGGGGGAAGATACTCCTCTCCTTCTCTTGAGCTGCTATGAGAAAAAAAAAGAAGAATGGAGCTTTCGTCAACGTGAAATGCCCCGCCATGATTTTCATGACTCTGGTTTTTACTGTTGGGTTTAACTGAATTGAGGGAGGGAGAAGGCTATTCCACTTGCCACATGGAAATTCTAAAAGAAGATGATGGCTTCTCAGTCTAGTCCAACTCAGTTCTTCTTCCATCCCTGTTTCCCAGGATAGTGGCATCTCCCACCAGCCCAGGTCACCAAACTAATGCTACCACTGCAGCCCAATCTATTCTATATCTTCAAAAGTTAGGTACGCACACACACACACACACATACTTTTTCTACATCTAACATTTTTTCCCAATCATTCTCATTTTGGATGAATGAATGACATTTTTCAAAATTGGCCTTCTGACTTAGGTCTAGCTTCCCTTCTCTTTCTTTATTCAATCTACAGCCATAGTAGGTCTCTGCCATGGAAATATGAATACAAAGCTCCCATGATCCCTTTGTTGGTTTTCCATTGCTCTCCAGTCAAAGTACAAATTCTTACCTATTTCCAGCCCTGGAAGATCTATCCCCTGATTCATTTTACCACCCTCAGTTTTCTATATCCTACCCTCGACTTCATTTTACAATAACTCCAGACTATGGAGGTGCATTTTCACCTTGAGACATTCAAATAATCAAGTATATCAAAACCACTCTTTTGAATTTTTTAAGTCTATTGTGCATATGAAGGATACACATGTAGAAGTCAGGGGCAACTTTCAGGAGTCAGTTCTTTCCATGTGGGTCCCGGGTATTGAACTCATCTGATCAGACCCACGCCCAGTGCTGTTATCCACTGTGACAATCTTACCAGTCCTGGAGCACTCTTCCTACAATTCTTCATCTATGGAGGCTCCTCATGCCCGTCAAGGACTCCACTTTGCCATCAGTTCCTTCCAAAAGGTCTACTTCTCCTCTGCCACCCAATCTGTTACCAGCCCTTTCTCGGGCACACCAAAATGAGCCAACATGATCTTCTCTGTGGTATTTATCCTAGCTTGTATTTCCTTCATTCAGCTGCTTTGTCTCCACCAGGCTTTCATCCATCTCCTCACAGGCGTCTGCAGGCAGGAGCTGCACCCTGTTGACCATTAAATCCCAGGACATACTTTGTTCACAGTAAGTACGCACGAAACTCTTTTTGAACCAATGAATCAATGAAGGAATGGAATACTGGAGAACCAAAAGCCCCAGCTTCCAGCTGCTCACTCATTTCACAATATACACACAATGTATTCTGTCCCAAGTTGTATTCTACTTGCTTCCTGAGACAGGGTTTCTTTGTGCAACCCTGGCTGTCCTGGAACTCACTCTGTAAACTGGGCTGTCCTTGAATTCAGAGATCTGCCTGCCTCTGCCTCCCAGGTACTGGGATTAAAGGTGTGCACCACCACTGCCCAGCTCCACATTATAATTCTAAAACAAACCCATTTGTTCAGGGGTCTACAAGGGACTCTCCCTGAAGCCAACAGAAGTCATTATCAAATGACGCTTTTGTGACTCAATTGTACTCCTTACTTCCATACTTACATCTTTCTTACCTGTTTGTCTGCATGTATTGAAAGGCGAGGTTTTAAATTACGATGGTTCTCATGGCTTTGTGGGAGCCTAGGCAGTTTGGATGCTCACCTTACTAGACCTGGATGGAGGTGGGTGGTCCTTGGACTTCCTACAGGGCAGGGAACCCTGACGAGGGAGGGGGACTTGACTGGGGGAGGGGGAGGGAAATGGGAGGTGGCGGTGGGGAAGAGACAGAAATCTTTAATAAATAATTTTAAAAAAATAAATAAATAAATTACGATGGTTGACCAGCCATTGAGGTGGGGGAGGGGAAATACATTGAATATGTACAAAAGAAGATTCCTAAGACAAATGGAGGAGGGGGGAGTCAGCGAAGCATTTCAAGTTCTTCTCACTCCTGACAACACAACACAGCGCACCCTGACACAAGGCCGAGTGTATTGTCTGTAAGTCTCCACAGAGCCTGGGAAAGCAAGAGACTTCTGTAGAGCCAGCCTCAGCACCACAACCCTCTCAGACTTCCCTGGAGGCATGGCCATCGGTTGCTGTCACCAGAAGAGCAGGACTTGGCCTCCACCTAGGACAGTCCCAGGATTCAGGAGCTAGATTATACAAGCAAAAGAAAACAGAGCCCATAGAAACCTAGTCAATTTCTTAAAAATATTTACTTCAGGAGTCACGGGGTTTTATGGTTTTGGAGTGATATGGCACAAGGATTGCCGGATAAAATACTAGACTGGATTCCAGTTAAAACTGATTGAAGAGAACAATTAATATTCTCAGCATTTCCATTTAAAATGTGAATATTTTAGTATAAGTATAACCCCTGCAAAATTTGAGGCATAGTTGTATCAAAAAAAATATTCAATGTTTTTTTGGAAATTTAAGTTTTACGGAGAGACTCATATTTTTTTTACTTTTTAAAGCCATTAACTCTATGTTGCACAGAAATTCAAGCTGTTGCCACTAATGAGTTTGCTGCAGTCTGCTGACCTCAACCTAGTACAGTCTAAGCGACTACAGGAAATAGGTTTTGGTGGGAAGACTTCATCCCAGTGGGGTTCATCCTAGAGAATCATTAAAAGCTGGCCTCGTTCTTAAAGAGTTCACTGTCTTTTTTCCTGATTCCTTCTGGATCCTGAGATGGATGAGTAACTGCAGAAGCGAGAGAACCACTGGGCCCTGTGACCAAATGATGCTGCGGAAACTCCTCTGGGGCCCTCAGGAAACAATGAACTCGGCCTGCTGCTTTAGTTAGCTTCACTCTTTTGTTGTTCAGGGTGAAGAAACTGAAAGATAGCAGCCTAAATGGTGATACTGTCTTTGGCTTATTGCTTGGTGGTACAATCTCCTTTGTAGTAACTGATGCCATGCCCCAAACCATGGACAGCAAAACCATACCCCATCTGCTCACGGAGCATCTACGGGCTCCTGGGTGAGGTGTAGCTCTTGGCCTTCTGTATGGACCACGTCATTTGGTTCCATTTTCTTAAAACACAAAAACAAGGTCTAAATCCCAAGCCTCTTTGTGACTCATAAGGGAAGATTCTTTAAGTCTCTTTTCTAAAGCAGAGCCACGCTCTAGTGTGTTCCTGGTGAGTTATCAGCAGCTTTAAAATCAATCCCTTTGTGTCTGTCACCGTGACTCAGAAATCTAGGACAGCGAAGACTCTGTCATTCTGTGGTTCTGTGGCATATGTGCCCCACCGCCTTTCATTTCTGTGCTTCAAAGTACTAAGTGGGCCACACTGAGACATCTTTTTATCACAAACACTCCACAAAATAGTTTTGGTACTGGCTAGAGAATGGGAAGGAAACGGAGGGTGGTTTCTGCATGATTGTTGTTTATTTCTGTGGCAAGTTTATAGCTGGGAAAACATGTATTGGAGGGACATTTAAGGTCTGGCATTTCAAGCCTTGATTTGGGTTTGAAACTGCAATTTGCATGGTGACATTTGAAACTTGACCATCCCGGCCCATGTGGTTGCCAGACAGCAGCCACTTTGGCAAGAAGTAACCTCAGCGGGATGGCAAGAGCGGTCTTCAGAAAGGAATGAATAAATGTCTTTCTGGACCCCTGTAGCAACCCAAACAAGCAGCTGTGCTCAAAAGGTTTCTCCTATCTTGGGAGCCAGAAAAGGTGAGCCATTCCAGGGAAAAAAAATGGACCGCAATGCATGTGGGGCAAAGCACTTGTTGTTGTTAAAAGGAGCATCAGAAAAGCTCAGTTGTGGGATGAGAAGGCCACTTTCATCCCACCACCCATCTACCTGCTTTCAGTGCCCCTGAGTACAGGGCACACACAGACGCTGCCCAGACCCCAGCTGCTCTGAAGGGCTGGTGCACGTAAAAAGCCCTACTTAATCCAAACCATTATTTTTTTTTTCTCGTTTGCCATCTCCCCTATTCTCTCTAGATTGATATAAAAAGAGAGGCTAATGGAAACTATTTGCCTGGGTTTCTTCCTGATTTTTGCTCTCTTCCTCATCTGTCTGTTTCCCTTTCTTATCGCTGACTGGGGAGGGGCCATTTAAAGAGACACAAGGTAGAGTCAAGGAGCAGAGATGGGACAGGAAAAGCTAAGAGTCCCTCAAGGACTTGAAGCACATGTTTTCAGTGCCAAAGAAACTAGACAGAGTTGAAACCCTTTAGAAAGACGAAGATAGAATTTGCCCTTAGCCTCTAACAACTAACAATAAGAACAAAATAGTCAGCCTTCATATTTGCAGATTCAAAGTCTGTAAAAACCATTGGCCACTGGTCAATATGTTCTGGGGTCTGGGGAACAAATTCCAGAAAATTCCAAAGAGCAGACAGCCCAGGCCTCCTCATCTTTGGGTTCCGTAACTCTAGAATCAATCCACTGCAGATTAAAGCATGTGGGGAACAGGTTCTAAAAAGTTGCAAAAAGCAAAATATGTGTAATTTCCATCCAGTGAATATTGTAGTGTTGAATCCACATAAATGAAGCCATGTGAGCATACCCTGTGTGGTTCCCATCATTTCGTGGACTGGAATTCTCTCTAATATTCCTTATTTGGGTATTATTACATTACATGTCCTTTGGTTATTGCTTAGTTAGTTCTGCAAGGTTCCCATCTATATTGAGCATGTACAGTCTATTTTTCTTGCCATAAGTCCCTTAAAAATTCAGTTTACACAACTATCATTTGTCTAGCATTTATGTTGCACTAAGTGATATACGTGGCCTAGAGGTAATTTAAAAGATAACGAAGGATAAGTGGAGACTATATTTAGATACTGTGCCATTTTTTGTATGAGAAAGTTGAACACCCATGGATTTTTCAAACCCGTGCACAGCCTGAACCAATCCTCTGTGGACTCACAATGGTAACTATCATAGCGAACAGCACTGCAACGTTTACCCTTTTCTAAACACCATCACACACCACAAAAAGTAAGCACTGATAGTATCCATTCTAGCAGGACAAGTCATAAGTCCAGGGAGGATAAATAGCTTGCCAGTATCATCCAGCATATTTTACAAAAGGTCCTGAAAGCCATTCAAACCCTGTAGTCTCACTCTACCACCCCGAGGCTGCCTCCTCGATTGAAATGTTTACTTCTGCCCATCCTATGCTCTCACTTCACGTTGACTCTAACAACAGAAGACAGCAGATGTGCTGACTTCGGTACACAAATCAAGGTCACTCCCCAATGTGCTCGTGCCAGTTGGTTTGGTCAGAAAAGCGCAGAAGAAAAGCCATAAATAAAGGACATTGAACCTATAATTCGGGTTCTTAGAGAAGCTAAATAAGAAGGAGAACCCAAAGAAAATCATATAGGCATCCTCCTGAATATTAAACTTCATCAGGCGATGAAAGGAGACAGAGACAGAGACCCACATTGGAGCACCGGACTGAAATCTCAAGGTCCAAATCAGGAGCAGAAGGAGAGAGAGCACAAGCAAGGAACTCAGGACCGCGAGGGGTGCACCCATACACTGAGACAATGGGGATGTTCTATCAGGAACTCACCAAGGCCAGCTGGCCTGGGTCTGAAAAAGCCTGGGTTAAAACAGGTCTCGCTGAACATAGCGGACAATGAGGACTACTGAGACCTTAAGAACAATGGCAATGGGTTTTTGATCCTACTGTACCTATTGGTTTCGTGGGAGCCTAGGCAGTTTCGTGGATGCTCACCTTACTAGACCTGGATGGAGGTGGGTGGTCCTTGGACTTCCCACAGGGCAGAGAACCCTGATTGCTCTTTGGACGACGAGGGAGGGGGACTTGGTTGGGGGAGGGGGAGGGAAAGGGGAGGCAGCGGTGGGGAAGAGACAGAAATCTTTAATAAATAAATAAATAAATTTAAAAAAAAGAAAAAAAAAAGAAATGGACAAAGCAAGGATGACCCCTGACTGACAGAAGCAGGTTGGGTTGAGTAGGGACAAGTCTGTCACAGCAATTTGACTCAGTCAACTCTGCATGCAGGTTAAGCCCACTCTTTAAAGCTGTTGTCCTCTAAGTCTGAAAGAAATATTAGTAAGAGGTCATAAACTTCGGCATTTTCTGAAGTCGGGGAAGGCTGGAATCCCTCAAGGATGGTATAAACACTTGAAAGCTCTTTTTCACTCTGACCTTAACCTTGAAGGCTAGAAAAGGGTGAGTAGAGTTTCTCACTGAGTAAAACCCACATGCATATGCGCTAGCACACACAAACACACACACATACACACACAAATTCACAAAGGTGAAGGAAGATCTAGCGGAGAGTGTACCAATTCAGTTCAGCTATAGACAGGGTGAGTTGGCAGAAATTGATTCCACCTGTGAGCTTCAGTATGGCTGATGGTCCACTTCCACACTTCCAGATCTTCACAAGAGTGCTTGTTCTTTCTGGAGACTTAATTTCCATGTTGGTAAAATAAGGATAACAAAGATGTCTTCATTGAATATAGTAAAGTTCAAACAATATAGCTATAAAGCACTAGGTTTGATAGTGGATGCTTAGTAAATCTCTACTAATATCTATACTTACTGTAAAACAGAGTATATAATTATAAATACCTAGGCAGAGCTAAAGATACAGCTCAGCATATTGGGTCGTAGGAGCAAGGCCCCAGATTTTAGCCTTAGCAGTGAATAAAATGTGTCTGTGCGTGCGTGCGTGCGTGCGTGCGTGTGTGTGTGTTGCTTTATAATTCCAAAATAAATCTATATGACTAAGTTTACTGGAAGTACATTTTCTCAGCCAAGTAGAATTCTATTGCATAAGCAAGAGTGAAACATAAGGTTTCCTAATTTAGTATCCTCATACATTTTAGCTTTCATACAGGATATACTAAAATTAAAATCAAAACTAAATCTTACTATGATTAGGGAATCATATGGGTGACCTCTGCTGAGGGTCTCTTATCTAAATGTGCTCATTTTAAGCCAAGAGAAATCAGCAACAGAAAGAAGACAATGGGAAAGAAATACCTACTGAATCTAACCAACAAACGAAGCCTGGGACTTGTAGGTGTTCTTTGATCTGTGTGTGCGAGATCCTGGAAATTCAAAATTGGCATGAGCCACAGACGCAGTTTAATCCAGTCCTGGTCTGATTCACCAATCTCCTTCCTACTACCCTTGATTAGTTTGGGAGTCGGAAGTGTCAAGAGATGAGAAACTCTCTTCACCTGGAGGCAGACCAAGCCATATGGAGTCTTGCTTTTAAAACAATCTTCCTTAAGAACTGGATTGTTTTTTTCTTCTTGCAATTCAGAACTATTGGCTAGTGGTCACTTTAGCCACACAGAATACTATATAACACTTTGGCCTTTGAGATTCTGCTTAATTCTACAAACCTATGCTAGGTCTAAAAGTGTAATTGCTCTGATATGTACAAACTCAAGTTCGGGGACTTCTCAATCCATCCTTTACTCTCCTATCCAAGCCCTCACGTGACTTCCTTTTCTTTATCTAAAAAGTATCTCACATTTCTCCGGAATGAAGAGATGGATCAAGTGGCTCTTGGCATGACTTAGCATCACTCCCTGTCACAGCCCTGTGTTTATGAATCTGCCCTTGCTGCTGTTCCTAACAGACTGCACTGGGAATTGAACACAACAAGACCCTAAGATCAAGGCAGAAAGTTCTTGTAGTGGCATTACTACCCTGTGCTGCTTCTGCTCTAACCCTGAATAGTCTAAGGGTCCACAAACCTCACTTGGTCGCCTTGACTAATATAAGGTTTCCCATTTGGCAGGACCCGATGTCTGGATTATTAGATCTTATTAGCCAACTATAAACTCTAAGATCTACTAAAAATAACTCTCTGGGGATGAAACATCACATACACAGACAAAAATTTTCGAATGCTTTATCCTTGTTTAAGGGAGACGTAGAAGAAGATAATGGCAGGCAAACTGGATAAGTTACGATTCCGAGGCTCCTGCCATGGCTGTAAGTATAAAACGGAAGATTTGTGCTATTTACTGAGATTCTAAATTAAGAGGGGGAAAAAGCTTTTCCCGTATTACCTTTGAAGATCATCTTCTGACTAATAAAGAGCTTTCATAAACATTAATTCAAACTATCTTGCTTAGAAACTAGTACTTCTGAAGCTTTATAGCACTGGCTTAATTAATGTTCAGCAAAGAAACCTCGTACTAGCTTATCAGTCTCCCAGCAATGAGGCTCCTGGTCATTACCAAGCTCATCACTTAGCATTTATGCATGTGGAGAAAGCGTATGAATTTGCATTCTCCAGTTCAGCCAGTGTTCTACAGCTGAACTCCACTAATTTAAAGGACTTGAGACCAGATGTGTCGTAAAGTGGCGATTTATCTAGATTAGTCATCGCGCATTGAGAGCCACCATCCTTTCTGCAAAATGTACAGCGCTTTCCAGTCTGAAGAAGCCTCAGCATTATGAATTCCTTTCACTTGGTTGACTGTTTCATTTGCCTGCTAATATAAAATTCATTGAGGCAGCAGGCAGCAATCGGAGCTGTTGGGGGTTCTAGTTCAGTGCCCCACAATCCCATTGCAGTAAGACTAATGGCCGAAAAGGGCACCCAGAATAACCCACTTACCTGTCTGGCATAGCAAAAGGCTTTTTGCATATGTGAAGCACTTGCACGGGTTTTATGATGGTTTGGGATAAATTTGCAAATCTGACCACCAGAGACCAGGACTATTTCCACTGTGCCTCTGCGGCTACTTAGCAAAAATGCTTCAGAGTGCTCAGCAGGGAAAGAAAATGTGATAATTATTGGAAGATTGGACGTTAGATTAGAGTGAGCTCTTTGGCACAAAAGAATAGTGTCTGTGAGATGCTGGTTTCAGGTCAGAAACCACGGAGTTTCCACAACAGTGCTTTGAAGATAGAAAAAGAGGGGACAACAGGCAAAAATGCTTACATCTGAATGACCAACTAAACACCTCAAGATTCTGCCTCAAGAGAGAGGAAGGTGTGGATGGGCAAGAGAGGGCTCATGGTCACCCTATAGACTGTAGAATTTTAGCTGCCATCGGCAGACAAAGCATGCCATTTCGGCTGATCAAGGCAGGATGAGGCATGGATACTTTTTAAAGGCCTTTATCATCTAGATCCATGAGACATCAGTATGGGCGAGAAAGACAGTGGGATACTTCTCCGTGAGAGCTAAGAAAGCCATTCTAGGAAATGAACATGAGAGGAGCTAGTTTTCTTTGTGAATATGTTCCCATGGGTCAGTGAAGCTTCCCAATCTATTTCCTCTTCTCTCTAGTGTGAATGAAGAAAAATAGCCAGAACTTATTATTTCTTGTTTGCCTTCAATTAACCCCCAAAGTTATAGTCAGCAGTCGGCAAAAGTGGAGCTGAAGGCAGCCCTGTAAGGCAGTAAAATTTCTGTTCCATTCATCCCCACCCTTCCTTCCCAGGCAGTTGTTTTTTTTTTAAAGAACTTTGATATAAATATCTTTTTATCAATGGACTAGTCAGGATAGACAGGGCTCAGTTACAGTAACAAACAGTACCTTCTTGCTAGCTTCACATAATCTATACGGGTCATGCAATTCTTTCAGGAAGCTCTTCTCCAAGTAGTAACCAAAGGGTCTACAAAGCTCCTATACTGTAACTATACCATAGAATCTCTGGCTCCCAAGATCCCAACCTTACAAAATCCAAGTGGAGAACATCCCGTTGATGTCACATGTACCTTGCTCTGGGACAGGAATGGGCAGCCAGAAACCAGCTTTTTTGACGGAAACCAGAATTCTGCTTCTTGGCATAAGAGTGAATTCATCCCCCAACCCAAGGCTAAGGAGGATTGAAAGTTAGGCATACAGCAGTATTAACACGTGCCCATTGTATCGATAATGTACAGCCCCAGATGCTAGAAACTATGTATGGCACAACGTAGGTAATACATGTCTGTCTTCATTCGCCTGGAGGAAAATGATGCTCTAATGGTATGAGAGTCAAAGCTACAGAATCAGACTCTGATCCCATACATCAGATCTAGACAGTGTTGTCTTTGCAACTGCACAGCCTCAAAGTCCAACTGAATGGAAACAAGGAAATTGCCGCATGCATTTGGAAAGGGAAAGCACACCAGGAGAGAGACATCATTCCATTACAAAATTCAAGGGCAGTATTTCCTCTCCTGAAAATGTTTTCTCTAACCATTCTTTCAACATTAGTAAATCTTGAGTCTCACATCTAGAAATTGGAATATGTGCTATCCAGTTCTTGAGCACTAGGGTAGTATTTCTCTCTTTTTATTAGTGCTAAGTCATTTATTTTTTTTTTAGTGCATAAAGGAAATAGTGGTTTTGCCTGCCACAGGTTTCTCCTGGGTTCATTCTTCCTCTCACTCCAGTCTCCGTGTTGGAACCTCCTGTGTAATAACTCACATTCACTTCTCCAGGGTCTAAGTGGCTGTCCAGGGAATTTGATGGAAAAAATTGCTGTTATTTTAATGGATGACAATCCACAGGTATACATTACTCCAAAGTCAAAGTATATATATATATACACAGTGGCCCATCCACAAGTCTCAAGTCAATGTTATTTTTAAAATAAGATTTGTAAACAGTGCTAGCCCCAGAGGCCATGAGAATGACTCCTAAGCTCAGCACTCCTAGAATGTGAAGCCAGACAGTCTGCTGCCATGGTGTTGCCGTGGGCACTGCAGCATGTACCTCTTGTCCCCACCCACAAAAAGCCAGGAGCATCTTCTCCTATCCAGTGGTGTCTGCTTGGTATAACTGTAGGCATTGCTAAATGTTGCTTAATGGTTGGGGGGGACAGGAAAAAAAATCACTTCTAATTCCCCTCCCCAAAATAGAGAATCACTTACCTATAAGCAGAATACTCTGATTCTCTTTGTGTTAAGTACCAGTTTTGCCCTCCAAGTGGGATTCCTTATATTGCCTATGATAATGAATAGCTAATTTTAAGTTACAAACTTTTCAGGATGATGCAACTCTAGGCACTACTTCTTAAACCCTTATTCTTCGTTACCTGAGAGAAAGTTATATATAAGATCATTTCCTTCAGGGCATGTGCAAGCGTTGACTCACGAGTAAACATAAGTAGTGTTAGCTGTTTAAATAAAGATGATTGGGTTTCTAGTCATACTCCCAAGTTGATTCAGTAATTCAACATAGATTCTGTTCTCAAATTATAGCATAAATCATTTACTATATAGTAGGTGGTTTAATGATTTCACAGAAAATGTAAAATCAATTTCAATGCAAATGCAACTTCAATAGAAATCGCCACTTCCCCCATTTACCAACCCTGTGACTTTGGAGATATCATCAGACCTCTCTCAGGCTCTCCCCTCATGAAAAGCTGAAATAACTATGTCTGTCTTTGAACGGTGCTTGTTTTGAGTAAGATGAGAAGCCTAAGCTACCCAAACAAATTCTGTGACTTGGTAGAATCACAAACACGGCATTTGTAAACCCCTGTGTGGCTGATTCACAGAATCCAAGAACAGAAGTTATCACAGGACCTCATGAGAGGCTGAAACTAGGGGACCAAATCGGAAACTAAACTCCATCTTTCTGACTGCAATCTCTTACCCCATAACTCTGTCTCTACACGACACCTTCTCACTCTGCAGAATGGCCTTGCCTGCCCCTGCAGAATAGAAGATGCACAGAAGAGACCATCCTTGCCCAAACTTTGCACATATTATATTCAAATTTCAAGCTATGCATTGTAAAAGCTGATTGGTCAGAGTCTGCCATCTGTCAATCTTGGCATCCTTTGGGTCCGTTCTTTTGGCCCATGGCCCATGCTTTTCCAACAAAGTACATCTCTAAGAAGAGGAGAGTGAAGGCAATGGTTAGTGTCGCCAACAAAAAGAAAACATGTGGTGCCCTTGCTCTCCTCTCTCCTGCACATTATTAAAGGGAACAGTGGACTCCTGTGTCCCTGGAAGAGTCCTATCTCCAAGTTCAAAGGAGCTAACGGGTTTTCCAGGACAGCCTCTGCCAAGCACACAGTTTCCGTGGAAGCGGCTGAGAGCAATCCGAGTTCCTCTCCTTGCTATTATATATTCAGGCCTCTCTCTCCATTACGACTATGTGTGTATTTCAGTTTGGCATCTCCGTTGGTGGTGAGGCAGGCGCAGTCATATTTCAGGGGCCTGGTTCTTGCTTGCAGAGTTGCCTCTGTGTTATAATTGCTTTCCGCCATGCAGCTGCCACACAGGGGCTCATCTACATTCTGGATTGCTTCGTTTACAGCAAGCCAGCCACACACTGAGTTTAGAAAGAGGCAGGCTCTGCGGGCAAATCTTGCCTCCTGAGGCGTGTCATTTCCTTGGACGATTTGCAGCCCGATAATGACCGTGTCATGATTGTGCAGTGATAGTTCCAAATGCCCCAGCACACTTGATGGATCTTAGCATAAACTGGCCATTTGTCAACATGTAGGACCTTTAGAATTTCCATATTTGAGCTGTTATGCCATAACACTGATTAATTGTTCAAGGCCCAATGTACCCTGCATATCCTGGGTTACAGGGAAGTTACTGCTCCTTACATGGACTCATTAGATCTGCCTTCATGCAGAGAAGTCCTAAATTCTCCTCAGTAACAGGCAATGACCTCTTGGTTTCTCGGGGAGCTCACAGGTTTCCTCTGCCCTTTACCTGCAGTCCTAGTGGAAAGCACAAAATCCCTTAAGATGGGAAGATGATCCCATCTTAAATGTAAGTGGAAGAACTCCCACTGCATTTAAAGTATGCTTTTTTTTGTTTTACAAATGGAAGGGCCAAATTTTATTAGCCAAGCTGCTTATCATTTCTAATTTACTTAGTCCTTATGTATGTTATTATTAAACTATTTTAATTGAGTCAACAAAGGTATATATATTTAGAACCATCTATGAGTTATATACTGTTCAGTGGACAAAGCAGTAAAAACGCTAGTAAAATACTTCAGGAAGCTATTTTTTCATTGCATTTTAAAATTTGTTTAGGGAGTATGCCACAGTGAGTGTGTGTAAGTCGGAGGACAAGTTAGAGGAGTGGTCCCCTCCTTCTACTTCTTCTCTCTGTCCACTGATTCTCTCCATCCACTGGTTCTCTCCTTCCACTGGTTCTCTCCACCCATTGGTTCTCTCCGTCCACTGGTTCTCTCCGTTCACTGGTTCTCTCCATCCACTGGTTATCTCTATCCACCACATGAATGCCAGGGATCAAACCCGAGTTACCATTCTTGGCAGTAAGCACCTCCACTCACTGCATCTCGTGAAGCTATCTTAGTCTACACTAACATTTTCCCCCCAAATATTTTGGTCCATCTCTCCACAGTCCTGAGGTTGGACCCAGAAATCAAGCCCCTGTCCCCATTCCATTTGATTGCAGATGCGTTTGAAATCCGAGCCTTAAAGCTCTGACTGAAAAAGAAGTCAGTGGGCAGCATGCGAAAACATAATATGGTTTCACATAAGTACACACACTTAAGAATTAGGAGTGCATAATTCTTCTTTTGGGATTAATTTTTAGTTTTATATGTATGTGTGTGTGTGTGTGTGCCTGTTTGCCGATATGTGCGTGATATATGTGGAGTCTCTGTGAAGGCCAAAGATGAGTGTCAGATTCCCTGAAACTAGAGGTATAGGCAGTTCTGAGCCATCCATTACAGGTGCTGCAAACCAAACCCAGGCCCTCTGGAAGAGCAGCAAGTGCTCGTAACCACTGAGCTTTCAGCCTAGGACTGGGAAATTCCTGAAGGGAGTGGAGTGTCCTATGTAGCAGAGGGCCCCATAGCTAACAATATTCTACAGGGTCACAAAGAACAGTTTGCAAGGACATTGTGACATGAGTCTTGGCATTCATTACAATGAGATCAATCACCATGGCCCCTTATATTTCTAGGATTCCCTTTCTTCTAAATTATCTAGCAATATTCTCCACTTTCCCAAGCCAAAACCAAGTAAAACACTTAGAGCCATCTCACATGGCTCTGAGCTCACCTGGATAAACCAGATGAACCTCTGTGCTTTCCCGTCCTGACAGCTACAATGTCCCTTTTGTCATGAAGCAACAATAGTCACAGATCCAGGAACTAGGTTACAGACTCTAAGAAGGGCATTTGTTCTGCTGGCCACAGACGCCTGAGGCTAAGTAGTGAAAAGATCCCCCCATTCTGCAGGAAAAAAAAGACAGGCTAAGATACAGAGACCCAAAGCATGCCAAGTAGCATATAGAACCCAGCGTTCTACACTGCCATCCTCAGTAGAAATGTCGGTGAAAAGTCTAGCTAAGAGGATACTTATTAAGGCAACTGTCTTCCTGAGATAAAGATTTTCTCACAATTCTGTAAGTTCTAGAACCGAACAATTACCTGGTGGCCAAGTATGTCCAAAGCAATTCCCCAACAGCCTAAAAGCTGCACTCAGTTTGCAGAAAGAATACTCATTTAACACCATAAAAGAGGTTGGAGGTCAGGCTTGCTTAGTTCATGAAAGAATACTCCAGTCAAATCAGTTGCTTTATCCCACTTCTCTTGCGAACCCAATTTATTGTCTAGGGGCTGTTTACATCCCCCCTTTTGCTTATTTGGTTTGGGGGTTGATTCCTGATGTTATTATTGTGAGGAAGAGTTTTTTTTCCCCTTTTAAAATAGAGTTTTCCTATTTTTTTTCCCTTTCCAGAATGGGGTAAAACAGGATTTCATGTAGCACAGGCTGACTCTGAACTCACTCTGTAGCCAAGGTTGGCCTTGAAATCCTCATCTTCTTGCTTCTACCTCCCAGGTGTTGGAATTATGTAGGCTGAGTTTCTCTATGCCCAGACAGTCCCTCTCCAACATAACCACAAAGAGACTTAATATTAACTATAAATCTCAGTCACTAGCTTAGGTGTGTATTTAGCTGGCTCTTGACATTTAAATTAACCCATTTTTATTAATCTATGTGCTGCCCCGAGGCTCGGTTACCTCATCTGTGAACTTCCCAGTTGCTTCTCCCATCTGACTAGGGACTTCTCAGACTCCACCCCTTTTCTTCCCAGTATTCTCTCTGTCGGGAAAACTCTGCCTAGCTATCTGCGAATCAGCTTTTTAGTAACAATGTGAGAGCAACACATTTTCACAGCAGACAGAGGATCATTCCACAGGAGAATTCCCTGTATGTACCACAGCACCCAGTTAGAGTTTACTTTTTAGAACAGTTTTCGGTTCACAGCAGAATGGAGAGAAGAGGCAGAGGGTTCCCTTATGCTTTTGCCTGAACACAAACACAGAAAAATGACATCCCCCACCTAGTGAGGGCATTTGATACTGCAGACAGCCTCGGGTGACGCATCTTCACCCCTGAGCTCCATGAATTAGGGCTCATTCTGCCGTTCTGTAGTTGACAGCTCCCGCTGTTTTCATAGGTGGCCAATCCATCCACTGACCCGTGAATGGGTGGCATGACGCTTCCTTAATAATGGATGATATCCCATCTTTGTTTAGTGAGTCGAAGATGAACCAAGAAATGACCCATTAGAACGTCCCTGGAGACCAGACCTCCTCTTTCCCTGAAAAACAAAATGGCAGCAATCCCCGTCCATCATCTCTTCCATTAAAGAGACCACCGCTACCGTCTCCTACAGCCACCCTTTGCTTCCTAAGGAACTTCAGCGCTTTCTTCCGGCATCCAGGTCTTTAAGATGCAAACCCTCCCTCCTGTCACCAGCTGCCAAGCAAACTTCATAAAATAGACTTTCAACACTCTCCCTCAGGAGCTGCGCTGACCAGGGCTGAGTGGTCAGAAGCTGGGGCTGACAGCCCTCCCACGGAGCAGTAATTAGGGATGCTTCCACAGTCTTGTACCCTTTGACAACCAAACAATACCTAGAAAGCCAGGTTCATGATGCAACTTAAAGTCAGCAGATTAGGAGCCAGGGCTGGCAAGGGGAAGGGGAAAAAATTAGAGAGGTCAATCATAAGGCTGGTTTTAGGTACCAAGGGGTGACACCCAGCATCAGGGACAACTGAAAGGCATTCCCAGTAAGAGTTTGAGCAGAAATGCCAAGCGGGTAAAACAGGAGGCCAGGACCTCTTCAGTCAAGGAGGAGCCAGTCCACCTTGCCAGGAAGGGGGAAAGCAAAGCTTCAGCACCTCCCAAGGCTCCTCTGCTCCAATCTGGGCTGCAGCAACCTGAGCATCCTCCTGGGCATCAGACACGGGCTCCTGTAGGAGCCCAGCCCTGCAGGGCCCGCACTTGGCCCCTCACAGTCTGCTACCAATCTGCAGCTTGTCTCTCATTGTTGCATGAACAAGCACTTTCTTTTTCCCTGATGATTTTGGCACCCTCGCAGGGCTCTGCCCAAAAAGGCCCCGAACAATGGGACCTGATTGTTTTGAAATGAGCCCAATGGGAAGCCAGGGCTGCTCTAGGAGGACTGATCCGGTTCAGCTGCGGTTACAGTCCATCAGCAGTCAAGGGCTACCTGACTGCCCAGCCTCCCTTTGCAGCTGCGGAAGGGAAATACTGGAAAAGAGAAGGGGCCAGGCTAGAGGCAGCCCCCGACTTGCACGTCTTAACCCTGGAGGGAAGAAACGCCCCACCAGCTCCGGAGGCTCCAAGATGGCTTCCGGCCTGGCTCCCTCCCCACGCCATCATAATCGGCGTTCAAAGCGGTGAAAGGCCTAATTGCCCGGAGCAGTGTGGTCAATCTTCCTGGAGATTTAGCTGCCTGCTTTCATCTGACAGCCTGGGAGGGAACTCAGCATTTCCCTTCAGGCAATCTATATGGTCGAGCAGTTCACTGCAGAAAGTGGCGCCTTATCGATTTCTGCCATAGCTTCCATGGCTGACTCGAGGATCAGAGGCTCTGACAATGACTAACAAGTTTAAACCATTAGTCCCATTTGTAACTACTCAGCAAAAGGCTTGTCAGTCAAAGCGTACCATATACTGCGGCTTTTAGCGGATTTCTAATCCCATTCATTTTGCCACAATGACCCCTGTAGTTAATGGGGGTTATCGGAAAACTATTTTTCCCCTTCAAAAGCTGCGCCTTTTTTTTCTTCTTCCTCCTCCTCTTCTTTTAGCAACATAAAAGCCATTTCAGTTGTGATGTTTCAAAACAGTGATGCAGGCGATGATTGATTCCTCTCTTAGGGAGAAAACCTGCATCCTGGTGCCCAGGACATCATGTGTGCTCCTGGAGACTCTCGGTCAGGTGACAGGGAACAATGCCTCATCAAAAGAGTTCCTGCCCTACTCTCGCACTGGCTTATCTAAGCACATCTCCTTCTCCCTCTCTGAGATGTGTGTCACTGTCAGAAATCTCTCTTTCCACGTTGAAACCGTGCCGAAGAATGTCTGGCTAAAACCGCCGCCCCTCAAAGTGTGGTCCCTGGGGGTTGCATCGCCCAAGAGCTTCTTAGAAAGGTGTCCAGGCCCAGCTTGGACACTGAATTCGATGCTGTTTTACCCTAATCCTTGGTAATTTCTGAAAGTGTCAGAAACACTAGTCAAAACATCAATGTTTTTTTTAATATTGTTTAGACTAAATATAGAAAAGTTTAACGTCTCCACTATATGGCTTAAGATACTTTAGAGAAAAAGATGAATTTTTCTGCATAATAGTTCCATGGCTATCTGACAAGTTTTTGAAATGTTTTTCATCCCCAAACCCACAGTACCTGGCTTCTACTAAGCATAAAAATGAATAGCAGTGAAAACAGATCAATTTGGCAAGAATGTACGAGGGAACGAGAATTCGGAAAGAAAAGGTGATCTATTTGCCCACGGTGGACGGAGCCAGGATAGGGAGACAAAAGGGTGCAGAGTAAAGTCTTCCCACTCGCTGTGTTAGCTAAATGCTCACACCAACTTGATAGAGCCTGAAGGAGCATTCACAGGCAAAACAGTCCATTCTGGGGGGCTGGAGAGATGGCTCAGAGGTTAAGAGCACTGCCTGCTCTTCCAAAGGTCCTGAGTTCAATTCCCAGCAACCACATGGTGGCTCACAACCATCTGTAATGAGATCTGGCGCCCTCTTCTGGCGTGTAGGCATACAGACAGAACATTGTATACATAATAAATAAATATTAAAAAAAAAAAACAGTCCATTCTGTGGGCTTTCTCCTAGAACACGCTCCAAGCTGCCACTTGTAGGTGGCTCCCCCCTCCCCCATTCCTACCACTGATCTTCTCCCTACTCATCACCGGTCAGCTTCTCCTGGTGGGGCTCCACCTGTCGTCAGGCTCCATCTCCCGAAGCCCTCTGCTCCAGCCCACTGAGACAGAAGCAACTCGTGCTAAAATAAAAAGTGACTGCTAAGGATTTAATATGCCAAAGACTATTTCTTGACATCCCAGAAACCATCCTGCCTAAGGGCCAAATCAGCTCTGTTGTTGCCAAATTAATTTGAGGAAAGGGCAAAGTTACCTTCCTATAAGACGTTCCCCGGGGGAGGTAACACACCTGCTTCCTGTCTGATTGTGGCCCTGCCACTTCTCAGGAAATATTTTTAATAAGAGGCTGCCCTGCCTTCCAATCAGCCGTAGGTTGGATTAGACATTGGTCATAAGGAAAGTGAAGAGAAGCCTTACCCCCATCTCATGTCAAAACCTGCAAGGTCTAAATTTAAATTTGGGGCGAATTTGATAGGAAAGCAAGCGACTGCAGCATTTCCAATCTTTACCTCCTGGATTTCTTTTCCTAACCACAGACAGGGACTAGAGCAATAAACAACGTCACCCTGGCCCAGAGATTGTCTTTGCACACAGTTTCTTTTGGAAGCTTTCTGTCTGGACTGCCATGCTGTGACTATTTAATTGACCCTGAAACGCAGACATCTGATGACTTGTTTGCAATCTTTTGACATTTTTGTATATTACAGAAACAGGTTGTTGCGTATGTTGCTGCTGGAGGTCGGCAGGAAATTACTTGGTCCAGGCAGATGGTACTGATGACTATATGTAAAAGACTGTGCGACTGGCAGGGCCAGTGTGGACGTGCAGACACAGCAACCCAAAAGCTGGGGAGACAACAATTTTATGACATCTGAATTCTCAGCCTGGGTTTGTGAACAGATAAAGAAATTATTCCTAATTTTCCTCACACAGGCTGAAAAGAGCCAGGGTCTCTTCTCCTCCAACCCACCCACCATGAATGTTAATATATAATTGGAGAGCATATAAAATAAATGGAAACGTCATTCTGCTGGTAACAAAAGATCTAACTCATAGCGGATCGAGCGACATCTTGTGGTCAAAGTTGAGTATGGCACTCATATACAACCTGCTTGGCTTGCTGGCATGCCACTGCAAAAAAAAACGTGTTCCTGCCACCTCACATCTGGCTTTTGGTAATGTTAATGAGAGGCTGTATCAATTCAGACGTCATCATACCATCTTAAAATACTTTGTGAATGCACACACTAATTTATAATTAATCACCATGCATTAATGTAATTGTATCCATGTAGGCAAATTTAATCGATAATCTTTCATATTTTTAAAAGCAAAAGGAAACGTAGAAGATGCAAAACTATATGAGCAGTGTTTATATGCTAAGCCATCTCAGCACATTGTGGGAATCTGTGCTTCCCCACGAGAGGAAATATGAAATACTTACTGATTCCTTAAATGAAATCCATTTTCTCTGTATTATACAAACCCATGAGGAGAAGGAGAAAGTCGTCTTTCCCAGCATCGGCCTCCTTCCGTGTCCCACAGTCGTGTGGATTTTGATCAATACATAAAATGATAAGCTAAGGGAGCCCCATCCGCAGAGCTCAGGCACTGCCGCCCTACCCAGTACCTTTTTATTTTTTCTTAGGAACTGTCAATTTGACTTTCAGAAAATCAATCCACTATTTTCAAACTGTACAGTTTTTCCTACTAAATTTCCAATTATAGTTATCATTTGGTCACCATGGCGCCATAAGAAAAAAAAAGCTAATGAAAATCTAATCAAGGGTAGCACGCGAGTTATCAAATCAAAACTCAGACCCTAAAGATGAAGTAGATGGCTTCAGGAAGTCTGGTGAATTCTCTCTCTCTCATCTGGCTCAGAATATTAACGGGATTCTCACGGATCCGGGTACCACACATGCGGCTTTTCAACAGCACACTACAGATATTTCCACAAGCAGTTGGCCTTTTGGGGCTCTGTAATTGGGCTCTGTGGTTCTGGAATAAAGAAAGGCACTTCCATCTCTTTTTAGGTAGCTTTATCATTGTAAATGTGTAAGGTCTGATATGGAAAAGGCTACAAGAAAAAGACTTAAGTTTAAATAATTTTTCTATGAGTGTCAGACAAGGTCCAAACAATAAAAAAGGAAACCATTCAAGTGTTTTGAATAGCTATTTATTATATTTATATTTATGCGGGCATGGAGTGTGAATGTGTCATGAGGGGTGTGTGTATTGTGTTCAGATAACAGGACAGATTCTGGGAGCTGCTTCTCTATTCTACCATATGGATCCTGAAGAGGAAACTCTTTTTTTGCTTTTTTTTTTTTTTTTTTTTTTTTTTTTTGCTTGTTTTTCGAGACAAGGCTTCTCCTTAGCTCTGGAGCCTGTTCTGGAACCCTGGCCTCAAACTCACAGAGATCCACCTGCCTCTACCTCTAGAGTGCTGGGATTAAAGGCGTGTACCACCACCACCCGGCAGAAAGCACTTTTTACCTTTACTGACTGGGAGATCTCACTGGACTCTATTCTAGCACTGAAAGCTTTTCTTTGTTTTTAATGAAAATAATTGGGTACAGAAAGTAAGCAACTCAATAGCATATGGCAAAGCAGTGGTATTACTCAAAGATTAGCAAAGGGACCCCAAAGGTGAATGAAACGCCATGACTCCTTCCAAACTCCTTCTGGGTCTCCCATAAGCCAAATACCAAGCAGCTGGAGAATAAGTTACCAAAGACAGAAAGGGGGAGAGAGGGGAAGGGAGGGGAGGGGAGGGGAAGGGAGGAAGGGAAGAAGAAGAGAAATAGGGAAGGGGGTAAGAAAATTGATTTTAACATTTGCCAATGTCCATGTGGTCAATTGCTACCACTTAAATCAATGTGACAATGGGAAAAAATGTCCACAGTTATCTAATGCAGGGGTTCTTAACCTGTTGGTCAAGACCCCTTTGTGGGTCAAATGACCCTTTCACAGGAATTGCCTAAGACCATTAAAAAACACAGATATTACAATTCATAAGAGTAGCAAAATTATAGTCATGAAGTAGTAACAAAATAATTTTCTGGTTGGGGATCTCTGTAAACATGAGGGACTCTATTAAAGGGTCACAGCACCAGGAAGGTTGAGAACCACTAGGCTAGTGTTTTTCTGCATGCAAATAACCTCAAGACCAAATAACCTAAAAAGTAGATATTTAGAAAATAAGCTTTAGATATATATTGTTTGCTTTTCAATATAACTGCCTTAACTATAAGGTTTACAAACTATTGGTGGTGGTGGTAACTGGTGCTAACAACCAGTTCACAGTATTCTCGGCATTTAGTAATGGGTCGCCCTCGCTGACGTGAGCTAGGGTCAGCAATCTTCATCCAGTGCACAAGAACCCACGTGTCATATGAATATCCTTTTTCTTTTACAGACTTTGAGAAAGTTACTTTGTCTCCTTCATTTCTTCACTTTTTAAAATGGAAATGAGTTTCATTAGATACGTTCTTAAGTCATTTCTGGCAATCACATCCTTTGATTAATTTTATCGTGTTGCCTGGTTTCAAGTTGAACACTATCTTCTATTTCTTGCATTTTTTTTCTTTCTCTCATTTACCTTCCCATAAAATCTAACACAGATCACTCTCTAAGATCGAAAACACAAGCCAAGAAGAAATAGAGAAAGCCATAAAAAGATGAATAAAAGGTTTCGTGTGGCAGCCGGGAATCTTTTCTAAATGGCCACATCTTGAGAAAGCCTGATCTAGCTTATTTCCTTGGAACTAATGTCAGAGGAGATGAGTTGCTGATGGGCCACAGAGGCAAGGACCATTAACGCTTGATTGTCACTAATTCTGAGTCAATGTCCCATTTCAAAGTCATTAGTAGTATTAAAAACTGCAATAATGCATACAGACAAAGGGAAAAGAAGAAAGCAACCAGCCGAAGGGCATGTTTAACATCTCACTAGTGACTTAAAGAAGGCCGGTCCGCGAAAAGCCTTACCTGAGTTTGTATTCAGGTTTCTTTGTATTCAGTGATACAGAAAAATTAAAAAAAAAAAAAAAAAGACTTCTTCCGTCAACAAGTTTAGCATTTACACAATATTACATCGTGTAGATTTGTGTCTGGTACTGACGATCCTGTAAAACTTCTAATTTCCTTTTTTATTTTATGTTTAAATTAATTTTCATTTATGTGTGTACATATGGGAACACATGCTATATGGGTGCGGGAGCTCACAGATGCCAGTAGGAAGAGTGGATTCCCTGGCACTGGAGTTATAGCCTGTTGTTAGCTGCCCGGTGTGGGTGCAGGGAACCTAACTTGGACCTTCTGGAAGAGCAGAGAGAGATTTAACCAGTGGGCTCTATCTTCAGCCCCCAATTTCAATATTTTTAGTGATGTAACATAAACGAACGAGCTTCAAAAGCCTGTCGGTCGGTGCATCCTTTTCTGTAACTGGGCTTCTTCATTCTTTCTGTCCTACACTGACGTTTACGGACTATCTAACCTAGTGTTCGTCATTGTATTAACAAAGCTAGCCATGTGGTAGGTTTACAAACAAATGATGGTCCCATTATGTACTATACAGAAGAGGGGGATGTGAGGGTCATGGAAGTGAACGAAAAGACTTCCCAGTTCAAAACCGAGGGGTCAAGGGTGCTGCGACAGCATTGCTCAGGAAGCGTCCCGCATTCATTTGTTACTGGAAATTTGGGAACATCGCCACATGTTGCCAGGGAGACTGGGTTCCCCTCTGGGAAATTAGAAAGAACTCAGAAAAAAGATCAAGGATGATTTTATTAGTTTAAAAGAAAATCTCCAGAGTAGGCAAGCTGTAAATCCTGGCAGCTGCCTGGAGGAGAAAGACAGAAGAAACAGAAAGCCATGCGTTTTGAGTTAGGCATGGAGGTTCAGCAAACAGGAAGCCACCCGGAAAAAGAAGTAAGGGGGAGGACTTTAGAGAAAGAGTAAGGAAGCCCGAAGTGTCCAGGAAAGCATGCTTAGGAAAGAGATGGAAGGAAGAAAGGCGGGAAGTTACCTTTTCTCTAATTCAGAAAAGCAGGAGAGCTGCATGGCTGCTCCTCTCTGTAAGCCTCTGTGTGTGGAGGGGGGGGTCTAAAATTCTGCAAGGAAACGTGAATTATCTCGTTAAAGAGATAACTATTCCTCCCACATCTTTCACAGGCCGTTAGGTGAACCCGTCTTCCAAAGATTCTTAACCAGCCACTTGACCAGCCCGACCGGAATGTTACATCTAAAACCAGGCCAGAGTCTCCTTTCTCTTGCCCAGCCAGAAACTGCTTTTCTTTAATGGTCCTTTAATGCTGCTGCGACATTTTGTCTCTCTCTGAGCACTACTTTCTAGTTTTCCATGGCAGAACATGATCCACAGTAGTAAGGGGAAACTTCTTGATTGTTGAGGCTAACCCTCTGAACCTACAGTCAATGTGAGTCAAGCTAGGATCCACACTGTGTAGAATGCTGCAACTTAGTCCTGCCAGTAGGAAACCTTGAAAAGGTATTGGTTCTGACATAGTGGATCCTGGGAGCAATCCTCATCTCTGTTCCTCCCAGGTACTTAATTTTCATGTATATATTTAAAGATAGGTCGTCACATAGCCCTTAAAATATCTCAAACTACCTAGATTGCCTAGGATGACGTTGAATTTCTGACCCTCCTACCTCTACCTCCTCAACAATAGATTTCAGATGTGTGCCACCACACCTGATATATGTGGTTCTGAAGATCAAACCTAGGGCTCTGTGCATGAGAGCCAAGAATCCTACTAACTGAACTACATCCCCAGCCACCCCTTCCGCTCACCCAGGTTAGAAGTTTTCCCTCTTTATTTCTTCACACTAACTTGTGCTTGTCCTAACAGTTCCTTCTTTGTTGGTGAGGCAGATTCAGCTTGTCCTGCTTCTGCATGCTGTTCTGAGGTGCCAGTCTCCGTAAGCTCAAGCTACAGGATGGTGGTGAAGTGCATAACACTTAATGAGTGAGCCTGCTCTCACTGCTTCCCTAGCAAAGCCTGTTAAGTACCATGAGCCTTCTGTATGGGCCTCATCTACTAAACTTCAGATTCCATTGTGTAATAAAGCATGAACAGGGCAGGCACATTCTGTGCTCCTCATCACTCATCTCTCCAGACAGTACAATTATCATTAGGTCTTTCACCAAGCCCTCTCCACCTAAACTATTTCATAAACTTGAGGAATTATAAGTTCACTTATCATAAGAGCCATCAAGATTGTTCACAAATTCCAATTTCAAAGAAAAAAATTAACAGTCTGATAAGGTTGCTATAAATTTCAATCAGAATTCCTATTCAAAATTTTTTGAATTTCAAACTATAATCGCCCCTCAAGGTCCCTGCTAATTAATATTGAACCTACTCATTTTCATTTAGTCTTTAGAGGATCAATATTTAAATTATAATGCCTGGTGAATGGTTAGCACTTTGATGTGAGTGGTTACTAAGAGTCTTCAAGTATACAGACCATTCAAATTACTAGTGCAAAGGCTAATACAATCTCATAAAAAAATAGAATAAAACCACTGGATGAAAAATCTCCCCACAGTGACCATATTGTTATATTTTAATATAAGAAAACAAGTCATCTGTAGCTTTTAGGTTTTAACACTCTATTCACTTGTGGAATGGTTTTCTATCAAGCTGGAAATAAAACTTAAAACACATATTCTAGAATGGGTCAAGGAAGCAAATTCTCAAGATGCATCAACTGGAAGAGTTAGTGGGTCAAACCTGACTGTATGGAATTAGCAACACCACAAAGAATAGGTAGAAAGATTATTTCCCAACCAACATCTACCACAGACTTTAGCCCAGTGGTTTCAACTCTTTTTATGTAGAGAAAGCATGAGTATTCCAGTGTTTCAAATAAGGAAACCAACCATGTCCTTCAGTGCACCAGCTGGATTCTTCCTGGGGATGTTTCCTTTAGCCCTGAAGAGTGAGGTGGTGCTGGCAAGCTGAACTCTGTGTAGATAAGGTCTATGTAGCAGTCCTTCCTTGTCTAACAGTTTCATTTTCCAATGTGAAGGGGCATAAACAATTGCAAAATGTGGTAAAATAACCACGGATAGTTTATGTAAATATATTGCCTTTGTTTGTTTTTACTAGAATTTGTTTCATCCTAGCTGATAGCATGCCGCTATGGCTTCCTTTACTTGAGAGGGTAAAAGAGGAGGGTCAAAATTCAAGTCCCTCCTGGCCTTGTAAGTATGAGGCCAGCTCAAGCAACTTGGTAAGTTACTACTTAAAACTCAAATTTTCAAAAGTGCCTAGAGACATAGCTCAGTAATAGAGCATTAGCATTTGCCTAGTATATGTAGTGCGTGGCTTGCATTCAGTCCTAGTACCACAAAATGAGGTTTACTTTTGTACATGTAATTTAATGTTTAGCTATGGTGAAGTGTAGCAGACCATTCTTACATTCATGAGCATTCGCCAGTCAGCCTTGCTACCTAACATGAACTGGTAGCAATCACCATCCACATTAACAGAAAAACCCTTCATCTCTAAAGAAGCCTTCGAGAACTATTTAAGACATGCTCTCTAAGCCTCTATATCTTTCACACCTAGCACTTAAGAAAAATCTACACATGTAACTCCAAGATACACATACATAATCTTTAAATAAATTCTTGTCATGTTTATATAGAACTCGGTTAAATGCAGTTGTTAACTACAGGAACCCCTACACAGTTCCAAATACCTGCCCAATTGTTCACATTACACTTCAACTGATGTATGTTACGAAGAGCTACCTTCAAATAAAACGTTTAGAAAATAACCAACATGAAAAACAGCTATATGCAAATCATGTTTACAAACATACGCACTCTATGGATTTTTTAGAAATTTGGACTTAAAGGTCTGGAGGACCAGTTGGGTCTACGAAAGCTGTTCCCAGAGTAATACCAGTAGAAATCACTCAAGTAACAGGAGCGGCTTCTGATAATGAAATGAAAGAAAGTCATTCAACATTCTCTCTGTAATGAGGCAAAAATCACCTTGAGTTTTTTGCTGGGCGCTCTGGTGTTCAATAATTGGTTCATTTGATGATTATATCAAGCCTGCTGGCAATTCATTTCTAAATTTAGATAATGGAGGAAGGAGAAGTCTAGTTAATAGAGAATAATTTCAAGAAAAACTTTGCTGACTAGTCCTCTGTCCTTGCTGCAACTAGACTATCAGCCAGTTGGTGGAAGAGAGCACAATGGGATAAGGGAAGGAATTCAAAACAAACCTCTCTCTGTGAACAGTTTCCTTGGACCCACTGGCACCAGAGTGGGCAGTAAGTGACTATATCCTGAAAAGAAAAGCGAAAGTTTAAATGGTGGTGAGGGAAGGATTCTACCAGGGGACAGATCAGTCACCCATCAGAGACCACCAGCCAAATACTGGCTGCAAAGGGATGCTTTTGTAAAGTCACGGATAGAACAACAGTTTTTATGTCCTTTTTTCAAACTATGGCATCCTTCATCATCAACTCATCCTCTTCTGAGTGTTTAGATTTTCGCTTTCACAGTCATTTTTCAAAGGAAGTTCGTTCATGCTTACATACAGTTGATTGTGCCCAAATTTTCAGAAGGTCACTGCAGACCCTAAATTTTTTATGACTCTTCCCAGGCTGGCACCAGGTAGCATTATCTAGCCCTTCCTACTCTTTTTTAATCAGGCTAAACTTGTCAAGACTCCTACGTCATTCTTCCATTTGTGCAGCAAGTTTTCCAGCAAGCTTATTTCCCCCTTGTTAAATAGCACCTGCTGTTTAACTGACAAACAGCTTTGAATGAGAATAAGAGAGCTCCTGAAAAGTATAATGATTCTGCACTTCTCGCCACCTGGGAGATCACTGGTGTACCTTTAGGTCAGCCCAGAAGTTTGGTCTGTGCTGCCACAGCAGAATACCTGCGACAGTGAAATTTATAATGAGCCGAAATTTATTGCCTTATAATTCACAAGATGAGGGCAGCCCACTATCTCAGGGTCCTGTAGGAGGTGGAAGGCTTCTTGAGGCACCACATAGCAAAAGGCAAGAAGATACAGAAAGCAGGGGAGAAGGAGGGGAAGAAGAGAGAAGAGTGGACAGAGGGGAAGGGAGAAAGAGAAAAGGAGAGAGAACAAAACCCAGTATTTTATTATAGCAGCATAACCACCTCTTCAAGGTACCCACTGCTTTGAAATTTATACTTTCAAAATTCCATCCATGCATAGTGCACTTTGATCAAGTCATCCCACTATCCTTTTTTATCCCCTCTTCTCCCACCAGATCCCTCCTTCCTTCATTGTGTGTGTGAGTGAGAGTATGTGGGAGAGAGAGAGAGAGAGAGAGAGAGAGAGAGAGAGAGAGAGAGAGAGAGAGAGAGAAAGCATAAAAGAGTATGTATGTGTATAAGTTAGAGAGAGAAAATCCCACTACATTTAATTATTGTTTGCATGAGGATGAGTGGGGATTATTTACTTGAGCAACATGAGTAACCATTTCTTTTTGCTGTTGTTGCTACTGTTGTTTTATTTTTTGCAACACAGGGTTTCTCTGTGTAACAGTCCTGGCTGTCCTGGAACTCCTTGGTCTTGAACCCATAGAGATTCTCCTACCTCTGCCTCCCAAGTGCTGGGATTAAAGATGTGCACCACCACTGCCCAGTGTCATTTCTTAATATGGTTGAAATCTATTATATTTTATACCAACAAAATTTCTTAAAAGAAAAGTTCTGGTCATTCCACATCCTCAGCAACTTTTCTTACTCTTAATACCTAAATTTAGCCTTCCTTGTGGTCTGTGATTCGGTTTTAAATAAAGTTGTTTGGCTAAATAATGGAAACTTGGTCTGAGAAAGATGTTAGGTAGTTTCCTTCCTCATCATTCAGGCTTCACAGTGAGTACATCACACACTGAGGTAGCTGTGGTGTTATCACTAGTTGTGCTATTAGGTGGAAGCATCATCACAAAAGAGGTCCATGGTAGACATAATACCGCTGTGGATTTCCTGGTAGTCTGTGGTTTAGAAATTACCTTTTCTTTTACAACCAGATTCCCTGAAACTTGTTTGGAACAAACATTGACCTTGATTCTCGTTAATGATGTAACAAAAGCCTTTTGGCCTCTTGCAAAAGTGGAGACTTGGATTTTCCTAAGAATTGATGAGATTAGATTCTTCTGTAGTCTTTGTTGCTCTGTAAATGTCACCTTTCAGGAAGAACTGTTCTAGAAGCCTCCATTTTCCATATTGATTTGTAGGAATTTATTTATTTTGCAAGCCCCTCTACTACCTATGGTCCAAATACTTTCCCCAAACACTTGTTTCTCAGTCAATACGTAAGGGTTTATATATATATAAACTCTCATAATTGAGAAGGTCAAATTTAGCAACTTTTCCCAGTTAGTCACCAACATCCTGAATTCAGAAGTTTTTATCCTAAATTATCTTCTAGAAATTTTCATTGTTTCTCTAGTCATCCACTATTGGCATTGGCATGGGTGATTTTTGTATTGATAATGAGGTAAGGTAGAATTTCTATTATTTGTGTGGTTATAAAAACAATACAGCATCAACTACGAAAAACAATACTGTTCTTTTTCTACAGACTTTAAGTGAAAGCTTTGCAATAAATAAAGCCTACACTTATTCATGGGTCTGGTCCTGCATATTAGTATATTCATATGTCTGTGCACCAATAGCACACTGCACTCACTACTGTCTTTATAAAGTGGCTCATACAAGTTAAACACCATCCACATCTATTTAAGGATATCTCTGCTTTCCTAGAATTTGGGCATTTACATAAAAGCATTAGAGTCAGATTCTTACTGTTCATACTAGCATCATGAAAGCAAAAACACACTGGGTGCACACAGCTCTAGTCCTGAGTACATCCCAGTTTGGAGAGACAGGGCGCTTCCTGAATCTCCCAAGCCCTTTCTGCACTTACTTAGCCCTTTCAACTTCTATCAACATTTTTGGACTGCACAGAACTTTCTCTTTCTTCTGGGATCTGCTTCGCTGTGCTCTCAATACACTTTCCCATGATACTGCAGCAAATTTCAAGTTTACTGAATTAACTTGCAGGATGATGAACCATTTTTTCTTCTGGATTGCCCTGCTTGGGGTTTCAGTTCTGGTTGCTGTTTGTTTCTTTTTGACCATGGTAAAACTTGACAGAGGCTGAGGAATTTCTTCAGCCTCTTCTTACGATCCCTCTGTTCACTAATTTCCTCTTTCCTTTCTCCTTACGGTTTTCTCCTCTCAATATCTCTTAGTTTAGTTTGCTACCCTGTAGCTGATACCTTGGTAGAATGTTCTTATTTGTCTTTTGCTGTTCTTCCAGTCTGCTACAAGCTTTTAAGTCCACATGTTCTCTTTGCATGGGGCTTTGCCAGCATTCCTCAAGCCATGAGCTGACATTTTCATTATCATTTATAAAAATATTTTCCTCTTTGACCCATGGATAATTCAAAAACCACTTAACACTTGAGAATCTTCTAGTAATTTTGTCATTCATTTCTAGGTTAATTGTAAGTGTTTTGAATCATTTGACAGCTGTTAAGAACTGATTTACAGCCCTGTATCGACCCATCTGAACACAAATAGGATATGTGTCCTGGCATTTTTAAGTAGATAATTCTATAAATAATTCAATCATGTTTGTTATGTAGGTTACATGAATCTATATTATTACTGACTTTTTTATTTTTTCAAATTTATTCTTTTAGTCACAGAGGTATACAAAAGTTGCCTACTCTGTCTGAGGATTTGTTATAGACAATGATGATGACGATGATGATGATGATGATGATGATGATGATGATGATGATGATGATGATGGAGAGACCAACAGTCAGTACACATTAATTCTTTTAGTGAACACATTGATTGTCTATGCAGGCTACAAATTGCCTAAGGTTCTTACTATAGCATTAAACCCAACTGAAATATAGTGCCTACACTTGGAAAGCTATTTTTGTAAGCATTTAACATGAATGAAATTTAGTCCAATTGAGAAAACACCTGATACCCGGTGGTTCCAAATCTCTACAAGAATTCCATAGGCTTTTCCTTTTATGAAGGGTGCTTTGCTTTTGTATTGTTCCTCTATCTTCTTATCATCATTAACTGGAATCTTCAGACACATTATAAACCAGAGGTAAGATTCATCCAGAGCTGTAGGGAATGAAAAATTTGTCTTTTGACCTGGGAAATTTAGCTCAGAGGTAAAGCTCTGGGTTTGATCCCAAGGAAGGAAGAAAGGAAGGAGGCAAAGTCAATCTATTTCTCAGTAGTCCTTCCTGAGTTTTCTGATTAACTTGTCCTGTCTTTTACTCTATAAATCGTCAATGCTATCATTTTTTATTGACCAACACTTCACTATCAGATGCATACTTTAATTCACTATGTATCTTTGAGTATGTGTCTGAGCAACAGAGAATTTTTAAAGGAAATTAATTGAGAAATACTGGGAGAATTAAAGGTGGAAAAGGCAACACGAATCACAGAAAGAATGACTTCACAAAGTCAGAATCGAAAAGAGGATGAAAGCAGACATGAAGTACGGCTGTCCTGGGTGACAGAGTCCATGGAACAGGGCTCACACTCAAGGAAAGGGTGCTGCCTGGTGTTCCTGCAGTGGGTGTCACAGTGTGAGAAGAAGCTGGGAATGGGACCAACTGCTACTGGAACCAGTTGGGGTGACGAGAGCATAAACAGCAGGCAGATGAAGGAACATGCCTCTAGTTCCTCCTCCGACTTTCCAGGTTGACGGAACTTAACAGGGAGCCAGATGACAAAGCAGGAATGTGGTTACTGTTGTCTTAACCGCTGTGACTCATACAGAGGGAGGAGCAACACTTGGTGGAGTCTTTGCAGAAATAGCCTAAGTCATTTCTTCATGTGGATAAGGTTAACATAGCCCAAATTTACATCATCATATAACTAAGCTACATGAATTATATTAGGTCACAGTGTGTTAGAAAGTGAGGGATGGCAATAAACAGCCCAGTACATATCCATGGATGTTCAAACTCCTGCTTAACATATATCACAGGTGGCCATGCAAGATGATTGGTACAAGTACAAAATGTTTCGAGTTTATTTTTAATATAAACTAAAATTCTAATGCTTTCTTTGTATGTTGATTGGGTGGTCTTTAAAAAATAGACCTCACTCTTTATGGAGACCATTAGTGTAGACCAGAGACTGCAAAAGAAGTGGCTATGAGCCAGATCTGTCTGCTGCCTATTTAGTTTTTTTAATAAAGTTTTATTGGGAAACAACCATATTATTTACTTTCATATCATCTGGGATTGCCTTCACCCTGTGACAGTACACTTGAGCACTTACAACAGAGTCCATATGTCCTGCAAACTCTAACTTATTAACTATTTGGACTTTTATAGAAAAGTTTGCTTGCCCCTGCTCTAGACGTTATTGTCTAATACAGTTTTCTACAATGATAAAAATGTTTCATCTCTGTGGTTTTCATAATGGGAGGCACTGGTCACACTTGGCTATTGAGGCCTCTGAATGTAGCTAGTATTGCTGAAAAACTAAGGATTTCATCTTATTTCATTTTAAAAGATATATCTGTCTAGTTACAACTGTAACAATCCAAGAAAAACAAACAGCCGCTGAAGCGGTACCTGCGAAGCCATCTAGAGTCTGGAGGTGGAGGTGATATACCGAAGCGACTACATCTCCATACCCAACCCGGAGAAGACAACTCACGCATGCCATCTCTCAGCCCTTTGAAATCAAGCTGGTCACATGACTCGTCCTGCATGATCAAAAGACAGCAGGCATACTATGCATCCCTACAAGGCCAAAGCAATTGCATGGCTGTGCTCCACTCTGCAGCACCAGCACCTGCACTGAGAAGCCAGTGTTGCAGGAGCATGATATGCGAGCTCACCATCTGAGCCTTGTCCGCACAAGTAGCAAGACTCAGCTGCAGACTACTGGACAGATGCACGAAGTCAAACCAAGGGAGTTTGTCTTAAGGATGTCTGGATGCTATTTTTCACTTCAGCATAACCTATTGAGGCTAAAGGCTTCCCTAGCACAGCACTCAAATGACCTCAGTATAGTTTACCGCCTCCTTACCGCATGCAGCAAAGTGGTGGGAACATGACTAGCAATAGTGCAAGGCTGCAGAGTCAACATCTGTTATCTTTGAGTTTCATGAGGGAAAGAAAAAAGGTTTTTAGAGCTCCACGTCACGGGGCTTTGAGGTCAGTTTGTCACCTAGCACAATAGCTGGTTTTTAAAGGTCAGTTCTTCTTCAAGGTCTTTGCTTCCTGCTGCACTGCTTTTGAGACAAGGCCATGAGATTGTGCAGCCCTGACTCTGCCGTTCAGAGAGATGAGAATGGGGAGTCCTGGCTCTGCCATGCAGGTCCATGAGAATGTAGAGTCTCAGTGAACTGGCTTCTATCAGTCTCAGATTCCTCTTATTTAAGGGGTATGTATATTATGCTATAATAAATATATGTGTATATATATTATAGCATAATATATATATATATTATAGCATAATCAGTGACAACAGTAATGGTTTAATACCAGCAATGGTTAAGGAATAGTTGTTGGTGTCCTCCTCATCCCAGAAAACATGTTATATAGTTAGGATGGTGAAAGGTTTGACCTGTAGGATGGTGTTACTGGTCGAACCCTGAAAAGATGAAGCCTGAGGAAGGCTCTTTAACTCTTTGGAAGTGTATCCTCAAAGAATATGGTAAGAGCCTGGCTGCTCCCTTTTCTTCTCTGCATCTTCCTGGCCATGAAGCAGGCAGTTTACTCAATCACAAACTTGAACCATGGTGGCCTGCCTCACCACAGTGCCAAGTGATCATGGGCCAGAAGATCCAAAACTGTCCACCAATATAAATCTTTTCTCTACATAAAGTAATGGATGCCAGTTATTCACCATAGTGAGAAAAACTGACTGGTAAAATGTTCCTTTGTCTCCACCCTTTTCTTTTGGGAAATACCCATGTTGTGTTCATTCCTCAAACGTTAGTATTTCTTCCTCAGTAACACATTTCTGAATGCATCACCTTCCATGTCTCTCTCCTCTGAACTCTACCCCAAGAAACTCCTTCTCTTACATCCAAACCCCACTCACCGGTCCCCTTCTCAGAGAAAACTAGCCCATCCAAGACAGAGCTCATCCCCTCCTCCACCATCCTTCGTTGGAATACCCCGGTACCCAGCATGGCTTTTATCTTCACAGTCATTACAACCATACCACTGTCTTAGTTGTCTTCTGAACGACACCTTAATGGCCATGTATGATCTTCTCATATCTGTATCAGCTCAACCTAACCTATTAGAATTTTTGCCACATAACAAGCCATTAATAATCAGGAAAAAATCATAGAAAGAAGAAAAAAGGAAGAGAAAAATTAGATTTGGAGATCCAATTCAGTGGCAGTGGATTTGTCTAGTATGTGGGAGGTCATAGTTCAGTCTCCAACATAGAAAAGAAGGAAAGCGGGGAAGAGAAAGAGAGCTGAGAGAAGGGAAGAAGGGGAGGAGAGAGAAGGGAAGGGCGGGAGGGGGCAACTCTGGTGCCTGTAAAACAGAAAATACCCAGAAATACAGTTGTCCTTTCTGAGAAAAACGTGTCTTCCTTTTAAAGAAGTGCAAAATCTTTCTGAGTCATCCAGCATTCTAAATGAATTTTTAGTTGACAGGCAGTCTATAAAAGGAAAGCGTTCGTTGCAGATTGATGAAATTGAGGCAGGTTCTTTTCTTCCTCTTAGTGCTTAGGCCCACAGTTTCATAATTATTTCTATTTCATTAATCGGTTAACTATAAAAGGCAATTCAAGGGATGAGAGGGACTATATTCGGTACCCACGTTACAAATACCACAAAGGAAATTGGCAGCATTCTAATAGTAAGGCCCAGCCCTGGTGGAGAAGAGCCTTCATAAAAAAACATGTCAAACCCTTATTGCAATCATGCTTCTCTTAGGGGGAGAAATGGCCCCAGTAACACAGTGTAATAAAGCATTAAAATTTTCTAAGATAGGAAAAACCAAACCCTGTGACATCTGGCATGAAAATGGAGGGGGCCTCTTATAAGCACTTTAGAGGGCCACACAAGGTTGTAGCCACTGAGGTTATCACCAATTTCTCTTTGCTGTTGCCCCAAATATGCTACTGCCCAAGTCGATGACAGTGTAGAAGGAAGGTTATTCCTCCCAGTAAAGGACAAGGGAGCACTGACAAGGAAGAAAAAAAACCAATATTGCTTACGAAACTCCCAGAAAGTGGTGCTGAATTATTTATATTTAAGTTTGAATGTTCACTGCTGTGAGCTGTTAGGGAGTCTAAAAAGAAATGGAGTTCCCTTCCTCTTGTTCAAGAGGACTGGTTCTTTGAAATTGGGGGCCCTCAGAGATGAAGCCCTGGAAGTCTTTGGGGTTCAGCGCAGGGCTCACAGTTGGTTGAGGCAGAAGTTTTGATGAGCAGCATTTCCAGGTGTGCACAAAAGTCAGCACTGTCAAATTGTTCTGGGACAAGAGTGGCCAACAGAAGATTATCTGTCACCCCGAGCAGTCCTGCCATGATTTCCAGAGGCCGTATGTCTCTCCGTTTGTAAGGCGGTCAGCAATTGTGTGCAGTCAACCGCGCTGTCTTCATTCAAAATAATGAAAGCAACCAAAGTTCAAGAGACCGGGGTCAAACTGAGCCCATTCACCATCGAGGGAAGATTGCTACTTCTTTATTAAGTGAATTGCACAGATTGGGTAGCAGCCTAAGCAAGGGACATTTTCCTGAACTGGGGAAGGTCATCTTGTGCTGATGCCTTGGGTTCGGCATTCTCAGGGAAGTGAGAAGGGAGCCAAATCTTTGTGACCATACTGCATTGCTCTCAGGGGCTAAAGGGAGGTAAGTTCATAACCTCAGACATCAGTGAAGAACTAGATGATGATCAAACATAGAAAGAGGACTGAAAGTGCCCACCCCCACAGAAATCAGCTGCAGTAACCTTTGGAAGGTAAAGAATATTACTCAAGAAAATCGGAGTACAAGCCCTATGCCTATTGAAATGAGACCACAGACCCCACCAGGTATGCATGTCGTGGAAGAAATTACTTCAATTTCCAATTACCTTGATTAGGAGAGTAAATTCCTTAGTGGAAATAAAATCAAGTGAGAAGGCCCAAATGACAGGGAAGAAAGATTTTTACTATTTGTTATTTTAAAAAGTAAAATATCTCTTCAGGGCTGAAGAAATGGCTCCATGAAGTGGTTACCAACGTGTGAAGCTTAAAATTGATTTCCAACTTGACAGGATCTAGAATCACCTTGGAGAGTAGTCTCCGAGCACATTTAAGAGAGGAATTTTCAAGATCAGGTTATGGATGGTGAGAATACAAGCCTGGATGTAGGCAACACCATCCCGTGCACTAGGATCCCAGGGTGCATAAAAGAAAGGAAGGAGATGAACCCAAACATACAACACATTCTGCTTCTTTGCTGCAAACACAGCCTGGCCAATCAGCTTCCGGCTCCTCTGATCATGACTTCTTTGCCATAACGAACTGTATCCTCTCAAACTGTAAGCCAAAATAAAACCTTCTTCCATGGAATTACTGTTATCAGTTATTTCATCCCTGCAATGGGGAAGCTAACTATTACACCCTGCAAACATGAGGACCTAAGTTCAGATCTCCATAGAAGGTCCCAGAGGCTTGTTGGGCAGACCGTCTAGCTAAATTGGTGAATTCCCTTGTCTCAAAAATAAGATGAAGAACAATTAAAATGACACTTGGAGGGGCTGGAGAGACAGGAAATTAGCTGAAAGCATTGGCTGCTCTTCCAAAGGTTCACAGCTTGGCTCCCATTCCTCCAGTCTCAGGAGATCTGCATTCTGTTCTGACCCCCATGGGCACCAGGCACTCACATATTAGCATATGTGTGTATGTATGCATATATACATTATACATATACACATGCAGAAAAAAACACTCAAACACACACAATAAAAATAAAAATATCTAAAAGAAAGAAAAGTTTATAGCAATCTCTGGCCTCACATACACACACACAAGTTTACATACTTACATACAAACACATTAAAATAGTTTTTGTTTTTTTTAAAAAAGGAAAAAGTCACAGTATAAAATAGACCACTAGCTGTTTATTGTTTTAGGTAATGACATTGTAAACTTGGCTCTCATCTTCCAAAGTATAAGTGAGAAAGTTACAATCTGATGGCCTTTAGTTAGTTTCCAAAGACTAGTGTTAATCCAAACTCTATAATGTGGACCGGTATTCAAAGAAACATAACATCCAAACTCCCCTCAGACAAAAATAGATCCTATCCCTTGTGTTATCGTAACAGCAGCGGTCTCTCCTCCAAACTGATCCCAGTTTAAGTACATTCATAGTCATGTTACCTAGACAAGATTCTTCCTAAATTTACATACTCTGTTGTTTTTATATGTAAATGGAATTTCTCTCCAAATAGGAAATATGTAAAACAATATAGTTTAACATCCGTAATCTGAAAATTTGAAATACAAAATACTCCAAAAGTCCAACCTTATTGAGCACCATAATGTCACAGTGCAAAAAGGAATTCTGTCTCATGCACAAAATTCTGCTAAAATATTATATGAAATCACCTTTAGACAATGCATAAAGTGTATATATAAAACACAAGTGAATTTATGCTCAGACTTAGATCCTATCCTCAAGATAGCTCATATGCATATGCAAATATAGCTCTCTTTAACAATACCCTTTGAGCTACTAGGATCACTTGTATGGAGATTTTGATTTGAGATATTTGCGACAAATCTGAAAAACAAACCACATAGCTTCAAAATATCAAAGAACTAAGAAAAATACTGCTCAAGACTAAGAGTCTATTTTATCTTTAATATACCATAAATATGCATGATCTTCTATGAAAAGTTAAAATTTATAAAAATGTATGCGCATGGGCTCAGACACACATGGTACTATCCACAGTTGAGGGATACAAACAAGTATAAAGACACACTAAAATCCTAACTGCACAGAATTAACTGCTGTCAAGTTAGAAACTGCAGTAGTTGTGAAGCTACCTCCTGTTGCTACCGCGATGGACTCAAGTGTGGCAAATTTCCCCTTAAAACACCATGTGGCTCTGTCCCGTGTAAGCAGCTGTGTCTCTCGTTCTCTATGTATGTTATAGCGCAAGGGGCTCCCTTCATATACATGAACTGCTTTCCTATACTTCACACAATGTTGTGCACAGACTACACGAAATGCGTACTGATCATTAATTACATCACTTCCAATAGCAAGCTACTTGTGCTTCCATTCGGGGGGAATTACAAGTTAGGATCAAATTTAGGGAGCCGTAACTCCAGCCTTGTTGGAGACTCAGTTGCATCCTAATTCCTATACCTCCCGCAGTCTCCTTAAAAACTCTGACCTCCTTTGGAAGACAAGTATTGAGAAAAGGGAAACTAAACCTCCACATATTACACAAAACCATGAGTATATGAGCCTCACATCTGCACAGCCTCACAATAGATTACAAGACGGTGAACTAAAGCCAATACCTTCATTCTTGGTGTTTTGAGAATTCTCTCACTAGCTCTCTTGGCTCACATTGACTCTCCCAGTTTCTGTAACAAAGTGATTCTGTATCACCAAGTTACCACAGTAAGGAGATGCCACTGACCAAGCTCACCGCTGTCGTGGTAACCACATAGGTTGTTTGCTTCTCCACTTCAGGCTCCCTTCAAACATCTTCAACATTTCCAGCTATGCTTCAGAATCACTCAAGGGAGCTGGGCCTGATGTCTGCTTCTTCTTAATTGATTCTCATATTTAAGCCTCTGCCGTTCTTACTATTTGTTCTTTGGCAGTTGTCATTATACCAATATTTGTTGATCTTTCTAAAAAAGTTAAATGTGAACATTCTGAAGTGATCTTCTGAGGGAATAAGAAAGCTGGAAAAATCACCATACAGGAAGAGCCTTGTGACAGAGTCAAAGGAAAAGAGAGTCTATCAAAAAGCATATTTCAGTGCCATGTGTCACCGTGGACACGGAAGGGAGACTGACAGGTCTCGGAGAGTAGTATCTTTCCAGCCTATGTAAATCTGCCAGGCAAAGTCTACTGGGGGCCTCCTACCTTCATGGTAGCCTGAGGAAGGATGAAGTGGGCCTGCCTCAATATCTCTGGAAACAATCCACAAAACCAGTGGGATTCTGCAATCTCTCTTGAAGGAGATAGGACATGCTACAGAAACAGCCAAAACCACAGAAGAGCACATCCCTCAGAGTCTGAGAGGCTACATGAGTGAGTCTTCCAAATACTCCAACTTGTCACTACAGCATCTTGCTCAACCATAAGTACACATGATCCTCTTCCAAAGGACATCTTTTCAACCACACATAGACAAAAAGGGTTGCAAGATCAAAGCAGCACTCCACTCACCAGAAAATGGAGAATTCTGGCAATGAAAGACTTGCCATCCAAGCTTTTAATGCCAAAGAAGTGTCATTGTCACTGAGCCGATCGTCTCCTTGGGTAAGACACTCTTTAATTAGGAGAAGAAAAACAGGAAATAATCCACTAAAACAGCATAAAATCGACACAGAGGCCAATCTCTGATTCAAAGAAAAGCAGGAAAAGAACTCATGTAAACCTTCATGGTGTCTCATCACAACTCTTAAACACAAGAAGAAGGCAACTTTTTACCTTTGCTGATGAAGGGTCAGTCACACGGCATGGCTGATGTGCACGACCATCATAAATATCAAATTGTCACTTTTTAGTATGGTCTTAGTATGTTTGTGGTCTGGAAAAGAAGACATGGAAGACAAAGAAAGCATCGTTACTTGTGCCAAATATATTTTTCAAGTTTCTATATAGACACTCCTAATTTTTACTTGTTAAAAAGGTATACATTTGATTCTTGCACAGCACTTAAAACATCAGCAAAACAAGCCACTTCCCCCACAATAATTGTTACTTTTCTAAGAGCTTTCATAAATATTAATCCCTTTTATTGTGTTTGTGTGTCTGTGTGTGTGTGTGTGTTGCATGTTAGGAAATGTCCATGTGGATTTATGCATGTGGAAGTCAGAAGTCAACTTTGGATGCCATTCCTCACTTGCCATCCACCCTAGTTTATTTGAGACAAGGTGTCCCACTTAGTCTGAAATTTCCCTATTAGGCTGGTCTGACCTGCCAGAAACCCAGAGATTCATCTGCCTTTACCTACCAAGTGCTGGTTTTGAGCATGTGCAATCTTGCCCAGCAATTTTACCGGGAATTATAGGAATGGAATCCAAGTCCTCGTGCCTTCAGAGAAAGTGCTTTATTGACTGTGATCTCCCTTCAACTTCCCTCTGCCTAGTCAATCTTCTAACAACTCCATGACATAGGTATCTCTACTTTATGCTTGGAGAAAATAGAGCCAAAGGACTAGCTTCAGATCATTTCAAATTTGATTCGTATAACAAGCTCTTAGCCACTGTAACAAGTTTAATAGCCAAGGGTGGCTACTCCATCAGAAGAGGTTCAATCAGTGTAGAAAGTGCCCCCCAAAAGGCTAACCACTTTACAATTCAATTTGACTTAAATAAGTATCGAATGGGCACCTGCTACTTGTTGGCCATTGTACTATAAGGCACAAACCAGATTTCCCAAGAAGCACCTGGGCTGTTAGGAAGACCTGGCCAGAGAGCCTTGCTACAGACATCTTCCTAGTAATTAACTAGTATTAAAAATGGGTCTTCACCAATTAATACCACTGTATCCTACTACGATACACTTACCTCCTCAAACTTATGAAAATTGACATATAGGAAAGATGCAGTTCAGAATTCGTGGCCAGAGTGCAGCTAATGGCAGCACTATGGAAGCGTGTGGCACATATGCGCACACCTGGCCAGACGTCCCCACCACCACATCATACCCTCTTGGGTGGCGCCGGAAAGACGCCTTTCCCTCGCAGCCTCTAAGTCATGTTTCCTAGATTCCATCAGCTCCATCCTTTCCAGGACAGAGTGCCTGTCACTTAACCTTCATCCTCCTTGAATTTTCATCCTGGTAGGTTTGGATTAAACCACAGACTGATAAATGAGCCCAGCTTTGGGGACCTGAAAGAGCAGTCATTAAGGAAGCCCTCTCCAAAGGTATGAATCAAAATCCCGGGTCTTTTGTTTTTCCCTCCTGTTCGCAGATCGCCTGCAGTAATCGCTTTATTATTTTTATTTATTTCTTTTTTCCCCCTTCAGTTTCCAAATGGTTTCCATCATCATTTCCTGTTTGTTTTTCCAAAAGAATAAAAGCACGTCCTGGCAGCAGGCAGGTCCAGGCTTGCTGCACTAATGTGGCTAACAAAGGCATTTTATCCATTTGGGATTTAACCCAGGATTAGGCAGCAGGGAGAAGGACGGGAGATAAAGGTTCAGTAACAGGCCTCCTGACGTGAGTCGTGTGTTTCTCTCCTAAAGACTTAGAATAATTAGGGAGGGGATTCAGTTCATTCCTTCCACCCCAAGGCAACCATTTTGATAAGGCCAAGCTTGTAATGGGGCCATTCTTTCTATACATTTAGCTCCTATCTTGCCTGTTCTGAAAACCACCACCTACTACTTACACGTGGTGTTTATTTTATTTATGGCTGTGGGAGTCACCAACCAATGAATACTGGCTTCGCTCATGTCTCTCTCAGACTAGAAGAAATCAATGAGGAAACAGAAGAGGGAGGGGCACAGAACGTAGGCTTTCCAAAGACAGTAGTTGCACTGGGGGATTTTCATGGGCTTCAAGAGAAGCGGGGCCCTTTGTGTCTAGTCACGCCAGGCATGCCTGCTTGCTCAGACTCCCTGCCCATCTCTAAAAGAAAATGCCTTTGGAGTCAAAGTAATGCTTTATTCTCTGACCCACATTAGTCGTGACCCAAATGTCAGCTTCTGAATTTGCTTGACCTTGTAGATGTCACCTCATTCTTTCAGAATTTAGCAATATTGCTCTCCGTCCTCCTTTATGGATGAGCAGCTATCCCTGGGCAGCCTGAGATTCTCAGAGTAGAAAAGAGACTTAGAATCCTGTTTTAGCCGTCCATTCCCCTCCTACAGAATCAGCCCTCTCCACACCCAGCAGCTACTCCCTATGGCCTTTCTGCCACATTTCCCAGCTAGCTCTCAATCCCAAAGTCTTACTGATACAAGGTTATGTGCAGCAAGCTTTTCCCAATTTTTAAGAACTTGTGGCCTAGTGAGAATACAAGGGTTCGGTGCTAGCACAGGGAAGTCAGCTTCCTGGGGCTCAGGAAGGGCCATCATTGCTGGCACGTTTGTGTGCCTTTACTGCTTTGTGCCCAAGTTGGCCACAGTGATGATTCCCAAGATCCCAACTATGTCTTATAAACAGGAAGGCCAAGGGAGGACACATTTGTACGCTCCTTCTAACTTTACATGCCATTAAACTGTGCTTGTCTGATATACTAATATTTAAATAATATACAGTTCCCACAGGCCAAGAAGGTCAAGGATTAAAGCATGAATCAGCTAATAAAATCAACACTGCACAGAATATGCTCATGGCCTGATAACATTCTCCTAGCCTTTGTGTCTAGGACTGATGACGTGGTGCCTTCAACTGGAGTATCCCAGGCTCCACAGGGAGACCCTAGCACTGCAGGCTGTAGCAACTGCCTCCTTGACATAGTACACCCATATTTCTTAACACCAGAATGGAATGGGTCAAGAAATTCACCCCTCTAAACACACCTGTTATTACTAATGAGCCAATTACATGTGACCTTCTCTGAGCTCCAAGTCCATTCCCTCCCGACCGCAAAGCGCTAGCTGCTCCTATCAGCATGTGGGATCATTCTTGCCCTCCAGGACTGTGGCAACCTAAGAGAAGTCAGAAGCCTTCAGCAAAGAAGCAAAGAGGGGACACAAACTCTGTGCCAGGCAGAAGGGTCATTCCCTGCTCCTGGAATGAACACCTCCCAGGACAAACACACAGTAAATCATCTCAGTATAAAAGCGCCTGGGGAGAAAAGTGTGCTCTACCCAAGATCAACTCCAGAGCTCCTTCTCAAGACTCCTTCTATAGGGAAGGACTAAGGCTAAGACTCAAGAGGAAAAGTCCTGGACAAAACTATCCCTGGGAGACTTAGCTGCTCATAGAATGAAAGATCTGGAGCAATAATGGGGAACAGTGGCACATGGGTGCCTACAGCAAAACAGAATCAAGGTGAGGGCACAGGACACTTGCCAGTGTCAGCGAACTTCCTGGCATTGAACTCTGACAGAAACTGAGCTCAAACTTCCGTCTTATTACTCTCTGTGCAAACTCAGGTGGATACCTTACCCTCCTCATCTGGAAGATAAACATAAGAATGTGTTTCTCTGTCTTGTAAGATCCAACTGATGCTAAGACCCAACTTTGGGCAAGTATTTAAACTGCTGAAAAATTCTACTTTAAAGTCCTATGATCCTGCTTTAGTTAACACAACTATACAAGGATAAGGCGTGTTTTAAAGGCGGGCAGCTACCTGACCCACTTTGAGCCAACTTAGCGGCTCTCCTTTCAGGGAATCGGGTATCTGAAGCAGAGAGTACTCCCATCCCAAGACCCATCAGGATCCCCAGGAGAAATAGAGAAAGCCGGTGGAGCATTGCAGTGCCCATGGGGGCTAGCACAGCAGGCACCCATAAGCCTAGAAAGGTAAGGAGAGCTAATAGCTACCAGCCCAGGAAACACTAAAAAAAAGCCACCTTCTGTCACCATTTCGGAAGAGCGTGTGGACAGACAGTGCAACCTGTCTCATTGTCTTGCTTCTCCTATTTTATTCAGTGTTGGCAGAGACAGGGAGCCCGTGGGTGTCTTCCCTGCCAGCCTCCTGGAGTAGGGATCCAGGCTAACAAGAAAGCACAGAGACTAGAAATGCTACCTTCTTGTTGGCACTATTTCTCTTGTGGCTGCTAAGAGGTAGCGTTTGACAGCTTCAGTTTATGAAATATCAGCAGAAATGTCTCTGAGAGCTTGGAGGAAGGCTTTTATTTTCTTAATGAATAAGCCAAGCTAGTCATCCTGGAATCTCCTCTTCACCTTGAAGATCAACGTGATTTCTGGATCTATATAGCTGCCATCTTGAAACACTGAGGGAGTGTCCTAAAAGAATCACAGAGATGCAAGAAGCATCCATGTGACTGAGGCATTGAACACATGGCTGTCTACCACTAGACTTGCTATACATAAGAAAAACCTTAGGGCCGGAAAGATGGCTCAGTGGCTAAGAGCACTGGTTGTTGTTTCAAGGGACCTGTGCTCAATCCCCAGCACCCACAGAGCAGCTTACAACTGTCTGTCACTCCAGTTCCTGGAGAACTGACCCCCCTCACACCAATGCACATAAAACAATTTTTAAATGCCTTATTTAAACTACCATTGACATAGTTTTGCATTACAGTCCAGTACCATATGGCAATACTTTGATCAAAGACAGGCCATGCACACACTGAAAACCCACACATTCCAAGCGAAGGCATAGTCCTCTTTGACTGTAAAGTATACTTGATATCACACAATAACAGAACTGCCTAGTAATATACTCCTCAAGATACCTTCTCTTCCTTATCCAATGCAGCCATACATGGAAAACATTCATTTCTTCATAGCAAATCCAAATGGAGCTAACTGAGTAGATACCACTCCCCATCTTAGAATGTGTAAAAGGGCAGGGTACCTACTTTTTGCTTGTAAAATAAGCATGCCAATATGCCAAGCACTGCAGGACTGCCTATGGGATCCCATGCCATCTGGGTGCTTCTTCCAAACTCCTTCCTTCGCCTTGCTTTGTCCTAAGGAGCAGCCTCTTACACGCCTTGTTCTGGGTACCTTCTAGTTATCCCTTTGCCCTTCTCTGTCTGCTGTGCATCAACCAGACTCTGCACTGCACCAATTGTTTGCATTCTGTTTCATGCTCACTTTTAAAAATGATTCTCGCCCTAAAAGAGATGGGCTGATTAATGTACTCAAACTATCTTGCACCACACAGCCAATTCTTTTATCCTTGTTCCATTCATAATGTATAGCCCTCCTCTCTTCCAGTGAGCATAAAAGAACCCGTTCCTCACCAGCATTATTTGTAACCGCAGAGCTTGAGGTGGTACTAGATGTCAAAAATGAAAAATTGCTAAATTCAAAATTGCTTCTTCCTTTGTTTTAAAGGTGACCTGCAAGTAGGGGTTTTTTTTATTTTTTTTAATGAATTAATTGCATGGTTATATGCTGAATGCTCCAAATGCAGAGGTGAGAGAAGAACACTCAGCATATACCTGCAACAAATGCCTGGCACTGGATTCTGAGCCTTTGCAAAACAGACTGCTGAGCCCACATTCCCTGCAGCCCCAGCAAGAAGACGGACTCCAGCACACTCTGCCTCCGCAGTGGGAGGACGGGTATACAGGACGATGACACGCTGGCCTGGGAAGGAGGAGGTGTCATTTGCCAACTTGCTGAATGACCTTGGGCAAGCTGCTTTAGGAGCACACAGCTCAGCCTCCCAACCTCCCCGAAAAGAGAGCTGTCTCCTCCTCGTTCCCTCCCACTGGAGAACTGATGGTTATGACTTCGTGTTCAACACATGCCTGCCATAAAAAGAGGTTGTCAGAGCTACAAATTATTTTCAAGACTCATTAGGCCCACACACATTTTGTTTGATGGGGAAAATTCTGGAAAGCAGGCAGCAGTGAACCTGCCTCTGCTTCTGTCAGGGTAACCTGCCCCCTATGGCTGTGACACTGTCAGGGACCATGGTAGGATTTCTCAATAAGTATCCCAAGTTAAGTCATGAGACACTGTCCCAGAGCAATTTGGGTACTTCAAGAATTGATCATCTTTCAGAACATCCGCAGTTTCATCCGGTGGATGGAGGGACAGCAGGGAGCCAAAGGCATAGAAAGTATCCAGGTACCGTGGTAAAGGCAGAAACAGCTTCCCTTTCCTCAAAGCGATGCCTTGTGAACAACTTAAATGTCCATTTAAATATGATTTTTTTTTTAAACAGGGCTTACTGAGGCTGGGTGAAACTTCCTGCAATCCTCCTGCCTCACCCTTTGGAATGTTAGGATTCATTTATGAGTGTTGCTAAAATTCCTCCCCTACAGAAAACACTAGCAACATCTACCATTTCTCCTAAGGTCCCAAAGACAACCCAAGACATGATACTACCAAAGTTCACTCTGGAAAACCAAAGAGTTTGTTAGGCATCTTTACAGCACAAAGGTTAGGGGTTGCTTACAGGGGCATGGATGCTCCTCCCTTCATTGGCCAAACGTGGAAAACCTTTAGCCAGCTTTAAAGGAGTAAGGCTGTCCCATACCCCCCACAATCACCCTCCCTTATGTACTAAAGCCCCTCCTGAGACCACACACTAAGTCAGAGTTGTACACCACAGGTGCTAAGGAGTATTTTTTTTTTGGGGGGGGGGGTTGAGACAAAATTTCTCTGTAGCTTTGGTGCCTGTTCTGGAACTAGCTCTTGTAGACCAGGCTGGCCTCGATCTCACAGAGATCCACCTGCTTCTGCCTCCCAAGTGCTGGGAATAAAGGTGTGAACCACCACTGCCCAGCAGTAAAGGAGTATTTATATACTTAGATGAGGACCTTCGGTCCTCCCCATCCTTCCATGGAGAGCATAAACTGTCAGCAAGCCCAGCCGGGATTGTTCCATTTGCAAAAGGGCACAGAGAAACTCCCCAAGATGGTGGCTGCCTGGCTCAGAAGAATCACAACTACCACACAGGCTTTGAACCCATGATTATTGTCTTCAGTTTCCTGTCACTTGTTAAAATGTATATAACCCTTTGAGGACAGTACATTAAATTATTCATTACCTACCATCACACCTCAGAGAGAATGAGCAGTTTGGACTACATTACAGCAAGCTGGCTACTTCTGCAGCCAGGGAATGGTATGTAAGGAAATTTTGCTTCTAAAACAAGAGGGGAAGAAAGCAAGTGAGTTGTATCACAAAAAGTGTATACCAAGATGAGGGCCTCATGACCTGCCTCCTGATCCTTTCATCCATCCATCGAATACAAAGTATTCAGTCTTGCCCTGGGAGCAGTATCAAGAATGGATCACATCACATGAATTAGGTTTCTAAGCACAAAGACATCTAAGAACACTCCAGACCAGCCTGGTCTACTTCACCATAACCCTTTGAACTACTGCTTCTTAAACATTTCTGGGGAAGCTGGAGCATCCTGGTTTCCATGCTTGGGATACAGAATGCCCATGCTGGCCCCTTGGGAATCAGGCAGCATGCTAAGCATCTGAACATGGCTCCTGCCCTTGGCCCTATCTAGGAGTTTCCACAAGACCACAGAGTTTGTATTGCTCTGTCTACTGACTTAGCAGCAGCATGGGCCAGCCAACACATCCAGCAGAGACACTGCTAATCAGGAGCAGTATGAGGGCTATGATTTTATCAACCCTCTACAAGCAGAAAAACAAAATCAAATATGTCCTGAGGAGATCTTGCTAAACGGGTCTTGCAGAAGACACCCCCACTGCCATGTTGCTCTTCTGAATTTTCTCTGAGCACTTGGACTTGGAACTCTGGGGTTCTGACTCCCACCCACAGTCCTGAAGACCTGGGGCCATTCCACACCCCATTCTGTTCTCAGTGAGAAAGGCTGGTGTTTTTGCTGCTTGCATTTTGTTTTCTCATCAAAGTACTAGAAAGATGTTGGAAATGAGAGCCCAGGTTCAGGTCTCTAATGAAGCTACTTGGGTCTTGCCAGGTGCACACAGAGAGGCCAGCCACCCCCAGATCTTAAGGCATCAGCAAGTTGTGCCTCCAGATTTGAAAGTGCCACGCAGGTACTTTCAGGTCAAATGGAAATGCGTCCCCGAACTCTGCCTTGTGAGCTTAAGACTGATTGCATTACTGCTGAAGCCATGCCTAGTCAGAATGCACCTGCAAAATGAACTACAAGCCAAGCCATCCACAATCAGGTAATTCCTATCATAAGCCTAATGAGAAAATAACTCAGGAGCCACCAATGGCTTTTGCCCAGAGAGATGAATAATGTGGAGAATCCTTGGCTACGCAAAGAACAGAGGAAATTAATTGCCAAAGCTTCTGCAGCACGTCGAAAGCCAAGAATTATCCTCTGGATCTGCACTTGTAATTTACAACAGCTGCCTCCTTCAGGCAGGCCGGAGTGACTCTCAGACAGCACACTGCACAGCTGACAACAGCCGTGAATCTGGAGCTGGGTCAGCACTGAGCCACCGCGTGACTGATGCCCGACCTCAGGCACGTGGGCATCCCCCAGTGGGCACTGTCTGCTTATTGATGTTCCATGACGCTTGGGAACTGGGCCTGTCACAGATGCATCCTGAGTGAGCATCTGACACTCTTTATGAGCTTCTTGCCAGAGGGGGAACTCGAGAGACAGAGAGGAACAGATCAAGAGGTTTCCTTGGGATCAGTGCCTGTATCCACAGTATTTATAAAAGGATGTAATCCAGGGAGGGAAGATGGTGGTAGTTAGAACAAAATGAATCCAGAGACTACGAATCAACTGATAAGCGACTGATTTATTTAAAATGCAAGACTTAGAAAGAGACTCTCGGGCATATAGAAAGGAATGCTTTCTTCCAAAAAACAGATGCAGGCCTTGTGTAAGGGACACCGTGACCTTTGTGATAACAAATGTGACAACTATTTCCTTGTTCAGACCTTAATCTGATGCATCTGCCTGAAGGACAGACCCTAAGTGGTGTGGGAGGCCCTTCTGTCTATGTGTTGCTTTTATTGGTTAATGAATAAAGAAACTATCTTGGCCTGTGATAGGGCAAAAAAACAGAGCTAGGTAGGGAAAACTAAGCAAATGCTGGGAGAAAGAAGGGCAGAGTCGGAGAGAAGCCATGGAGCTGCTACTAGAGACAGACATGCAGAAAATTTGCTGGAAGCCCACGACCTCGTGGTGATACACAGATTAATAGAAATGGGTTAAATTAACATGTAAGAGTTAGCCAATAAGAAGCTAGAGCTAATGGGCCAAGCAGTGATTTCGTTAATACAATTTCTATGTGATTATTTGGGGGCTGAGCAGCTGGGGACCAACAAGGAGCCTCCTCCAACACCTAAGGACTTTACATAAAGTCAACTTGCCACCAAAAGCCCCCCTACTTGTCCAATTTGTCACCTCAAATGTGGAGAATGCCGAGAAAGCGTGGAGCTATAGAGGGAACAGCATTTAAGTGCAGCCATGAATTCTGCCTGGCTGATTTATTTTAAACACTCAGAGAAGCTCCTGGCCCTCATAGTCCCGAGGAGCTGTGGGGTCTCAGAGGAGAAGCAAACAGCACAGTCACAAGCCTGACACTTGAGTTGGGCTTCCTTGAGAAAAGCTGTGTGACCCCGTGAACCTCAAATTCCAAAATCAATCAGGTGACTCATTTCGCTTCAGGTCCAGCTTTTCTGAAAGTGTAACTGAATTAGGTAAGCTACATTTCCTGAGTTATTTGTGCCTCACTGTCAATGCAATGGCTTCTGAATTTGGCTAGATATGGTCTGTCCCGAAAAGGCTTGTATAATAGAAACTCAGTCTCCAGAGAGCAAGTGTTGCAAGATGGTGAAATACTTCAAAGGAGGGGCAGAATTGAAAGTAAGCAGGTTGTTGGGGCTCCCCATTAGGGACGGGATTCACGCTAGTCTCACAGGAGTGGGTTAGCTTACGTGGGACCAGATTAGGATTCATGAGAGCAAATATCACAAGAGAGGCTGGCAGCTCCCCTAAATTCTTCTATTCACAGCCCTCCTACCAACTTCCCTATGACAAGACACAGCGAAGGCCCTCACCAAATGTGGCCACCTGAGTCTAGATTGTCCATATCCAAAACCGTGAACCAAAATAAAACTCTTACCTTTATAAATTCCCCTAGCTAAGGGATTCTGCCATGGCAACAAAGACCCATGTGCATGAGCTCATGCACAAGCTCACGTTGTGCACACACGTGCACACATGTGCACACATACATACACAAACCCACAGTGACCAAGAGCATGCTTTCTAAAGACAGCACTAGTGGGAATAGTAAGTGTGGTCAGGGGGTTTCTTGGAACAAGAACAGATCATGTGTGTTATCGGGAAACAAGTACTGTGCCTCTCCTCTGCGAGTACATTGTTTCTCCTCTACAAATACAATGTTTCTCCTCTGCACATACAGTGTTTCCCTCTGCAAGTACAGTGTTTCTCCTCTGTACCTACAGTGTTTCCCTCTGGTTCTAGTGCTAACAGAAGTCAAGTCATTCTAAAAACTTTCTGATCACATATTATTGGTAACAAGCACAAACATGCTGTATGGGGTGACCAACTTTCCCAGTTCTGTGAGCCCTATAATCCAGGTAAACTCCCTCCTTGCTCCCAAATCAATCGCATCTCAGCTCATAGAAGATTCCAGCTGCACAGAACAAGGAGTTTAGGTTCATGTACAAATAAAATAAAGGAAAGCTACCTGTGTGAGCCCAGTGATAACTAATAGACATACTCTAAACCAGAGGTTGATTCATGGCCCTTTCTACCCTTAGTGTTTGTTTTGCCTAGAGCCTTCTCTAGTAGGTGCTCTAACTGTAAACACACCTAACCATGCCCCTTGGTCTTTATTTCTTATTCCCATCCCTCCAGTGTAACTCCACAACCCACCAGCTAGCAAGCTCCATCACAATAGTTCAGTCCTAGGAGTAGGAGCCTAGTGAGCAATCAGTCACAACAGGTGAGCAAACCAGCACCCAGGCAGGCCTCTACCCCAACAGCGACACCACATGGTAGCAAGAAGTAACAGCAACGGGACACTGAACAAACAACGGGAAAAAGCCATTTTCTGTAATCTCCCAAACTCCGAGATAAAATAAACCTCCATTTTTAAAAAATAACTATTATGTAACTGAATGCTGAGTCACATGTACACTATGTTCCTCCTTCTTTTTCTACCTAACTCTCTTCTCTCACTGCCACCACCTCCTGCCCCTTCTCAGTTAAACGACAATCCTCAGAATAAAGCCTGGATATCTTGGTCAGTAGTAACCACCACAGCCATTTTGCCACACCTACAATCCCAGCACCAACGAGGCTGAAACTGGCTTTAAACTCACTGTTTACACACTGAGACACTATCTCCGACATACCCTAATGATATATATATATATATATGTATGTATATATATATGTGTATATATATATATATATCATCTCAAAACCAACCGGCATTCTTCCACATACGGTGACGTGTCTGTCATGCCGTTTTATCGTGGATGTCTGTGGAGCACCCAGATATTCACCATGCCACTTCTGCTTCAACCTCTACCCGTGTGAACCCAGGTTCTTCAGTTGGAAAATGAGGTGGGCATCATTTTGAATAACAGTTCTTCCAGAAAACATAATTTATAAAACATCCAAACGAGGAATCTCCTGAAGAACAGGGGTAGGGAAGACATCACCTTTGTGGCAAGAAGGATGTCAGAGTGCAGACACAAACAGACTGCGCTGATAAAATGGCTGCGGGATCATATATGAGTCTTAACAATATTCCAACTACGAGCTACTAGACAACCTAAGTCTCTTTGACCAACACCCAGAACCTCAATACAATGAACTACTTCCTTCAGAAAACCCTGGTAAGCACAAATCCATCAGCAGAGTTTCCTTTATCTGCCACTTTTCCAGTTCCTTTGTATGATAGTCACCTGAGAGGCCAAACTCTAGGTGTATGCCTATAGTTCTCGGCCTATTTAAGGCACTCTACAGTAAGCCACGGTGCCCAATAAACCAGATTGCTAAATGCATGCTACAGTTAATATTTTTTCTTATTAATTTATTTTTTATTTACCTTCCAACCACAGTTCTCCCTCCAATGGTTCTTATTACATTGTACGATGGGTTGATTGGTACCTAAGGTCATCATATGATGATTAGCATCTGTAAATTAAAACGCGACATATGCTAGTAAGACTAGGAAGACAAGGGAGAGGAATGGGAAAGGCCAGCAGCTGTCCTGATGGTTGCCTTGGAGTGATAGATGGATGACTTGGAAAAGACCTGTTGGAGAGTGGGGCAGTCAAAGAATGGTCTGGAAATCATGACAGAGTCTCAGGGCTATCTGCAAACGGAACTTTCCAAGCCATGGGGTGTGGCAAGGGTTGACAAAGCCAAAGCTCTGGTTGATATGGGAAGCTATAAAACCGTGCTGAGAGAGAGTCAAACCCAATGCCCAGCAAAGGCTTCCAACTCAGTAAAAGGAAACCGCCTAACATCCATGGATCCCCTGACATAGTTCTGCTCCGTGACGGCGTTACCTCACTGCAGATCTGAACCCTCAAAAATTCTACAAAACTACTTTAAAAAATACTCAGTGATCTTGATCTTAAAATTCTGTTTTCACGGCAAAGCCAGCCCACCCCCCTAACTCGGTGCAGAGAATGACAGAAGTTGAGAGACTGACTGGTTGAAGAAAACAAGGTTTCTTTTATGAGTCAAAAAGTTACTTCCAATAACTGTGAATACATCAAGAAGACTTATCCTGGAATAGTCTTAAAGTTAAATACAAACTTGATCAAACAACCCCCAAAACATTCCAAAAGAAAGAATATATAAATTGAAACTGTGTAAGCAGCCCAGTGTTCCCTTGAGGAAAGACCTCCCTGATGGAGGTGCTGGGGGTGGGTTAAGCCAGATGGTCTTATAGCAAGCCATCCTCCTTCAGGTTCTGAGTTCTGGCAGCGGCCCATCTTCCCCCATTTTCTCCCTGGTGGTCTCTAATATCTAATATCTCCTGGCTTTAAGAGCATTGTGGCTACCATCCTCCTACATGAAGCACAGGGTACCATGACGGGCAAGTCGTTTTTCATTTTCATACCATGCTCAGCTCACAACTGTCATCATCAGTTATTTAATACTGTAAAAAAATACATATATAACTGACCCCTAGGTAGTGAGTAGAGTATAGGTTTAATAACTCTGTCATGGCAGCAAGTCGCTTTCTCTATATTATGTTTATCTCTGCAGACAAATGTTACTCTCTACTTAATTCAGAGAAGGTCCTCTATGAAACAAATGGCAGCAAGTACAGAGAGATACATGGCTACCCCGGAATAAATAATAGTTAAGTGCTCAGACCTACATGGGACATTTATGCCACCACCCCCTCTAAGGCTGAGGGAACACCGTGGAGGAGGCACTGTAAAGAAAGCATGATCTGAAAAAATGCGGAGAAGGGTGCTATTTACTGGGAAGACCTCCAAGCAATGCAATTAAGAACTCAGAGCAGCTACGGCTGCCTGCAGTGGGCCTGTATGAGAACATCTGTCATCAGTCAGTCATGGATAAGAGATGGGCTATGAGGCCCTAGCCATTCCTACTGAACTACTGGCTACTGACGGACTCTGGAGGAGAGGCAGTCATTGTCTTCTGTTTTGTGCCCCCTCATGAACCCACCATGATGCAATGGATAACCCAAACCCATGGTCACAACGATGGCCCAGGTTAAAGTCAGTGAGTCATACCACAAAACCAAAAGACAGGGATGTGAGAACCAGAAACAGGTGTAGGAGGGAGATCAAAGTGGGAAGGGCGACATTAGAATGTTCTATATATACATGTATCAACTTGCCAAAGAAAACATTTCATTAAAATTGTAAAAAAAAAAAAAAATCAAAGACAAGACATTAACAGGGTTCAGATGGTAGCAGAGGACCCTCCGATACATCCATCTTAATGAGTACTTCTAACATCATCAGGGACCTTCTTGGAAACTTTGATAAGCAAGAAATGTAGCCACGCTCATGCCAAACTACAAATCAGTCTAAACTCCCATCCCAGTAACGCAAATTCTTTTTCTGTAGAACTCTGATCTTGCTTTAGATGAGATCGTGATTATTACATTGCAAACACTAGCCTTCACTTCAGCTGACTTATAGATGATTTTATTAAGGCTTTATCTATCAAATCATCACTCTTTTATTCATTTCCTGCATATATACACAACACACACAATACACACATCATAGGAAAAAATATATATTCTTCCATTTTATTCATGCTAGCTTTATCCTTTTGCCAAAACATATTTATTCATTTCCTGCATATACACACACACACACAACACACACACATCATAGGAAAAATATATATCCTTCCATTTTATTCATGCTAGCTTTATCCTTTTGCCAAAACATATTTTCATGCATTGAGTTTGCAAGCAGATGGCAGCCCCATAGAGTGGGCCCTCAATCAATGTAAAGCAACAATATCCACACACCTCTTAGGGAGTTCCCTGATATTAAAAGTTTTTCATTACTTCTCACACTCTCCTTTCCATTCAGCAGAGCCTACCCTTTGGGTGTATTATTTTTCCTTCAAAATGTCTTTATGCCAGATCCTTCTCTTCTCTGACTGAAATCCATCCGTGTTTATTCCTCGAGCTCCTGCACTTAGATATTTTATTATGACTCCTCATATCCTTGCCCATTCCCAAACCTAATCCTTTTCTTCTTTGCCCCGAGGGCCTCTGCCAATATAACTTCAGGTGAAGCAAATGAAAATAGTAGCTTTCGCCCCAGGCTTCAGACTTCCTCTGCCAAAATTAAAACATAAAAACATTGCATGGATATTAATATTATATTCCCTGCCCTGTAAACTTTCTATAACATTCCATGGCCTGTCAGTCAGCCATAGTTATTGAGTGTCCATGCTGAGAAAGTTACTGTCCTTCTGAGGACAGAGCAGAGAAGGGCATTTTTGCCTTTCAAAGTTCAGTCCCGTTCTCTGGTCACCATACACGGAATTCCTCTCCTCCAGTTCCTTTCTTCAATGATTCAAACAAATCCTGGAGGCACTTTGTCTATAATAGGTACCCACTCCTTTTGGTTTCCGAGAGAATTCCTCATGGTTTCTACAGCTTTTCCAATCCATAATAGGCCTAACTCTGAGGCCAGGACAGACAGAAAGCTGAAGTCCCACAGTGGCCGTTAAAATGCCAGAGGCTATGGGACACATTTTACAACCACCTCTTGGCATTTCCTCTTCAGAGTGCTTCTGCAAAACAATTGTTCCCATTTTACAGATCTTGGAAGGTGGTCAGAAGGGTCACTAACTTGTCTGGAAGTTAGACAACCTGAGAGTAGACTGGAGAATCAGACCCACCTGACTCTGAAAAGCACCTATAAGAATAAAAGTATTTTTGGGAGATTGAACCGGAGAAAACTACAAGTTCTTCTCCAAAATTCTGGTTGAGGATCACATTTACAAGCACAGGTTCAGTGTGCGTGTATGTGTGTGCATGCGTGTGCATGTGTGTGTGTTGCATACATGTATGTTCATGTGTGTGTGTGCTCCTGTGCATGTAGAAGCCAGAGGTCCGATCCGACGGGGCTGCTATCTTCTTTATCTCTTCCCTCACTGCATCTGGAGCTTTCTGATTGACGGGGCGGGCTGGCATCAGGATTGGCTGGCTTCACCTCCCCACTCTGGTATGGCAGGCACGTGCTGCCACATTCAGCTTTTGACATGGGGGCCTGGGATCCGAGTTCATCCCATGCGGCCCATGCAGCCCATGCTTGACTCACGGGGTCATTTCCTCAGCATGTGTTTATTCAGCCACTGTAAGTGCTGCTAGCCAAGGCCACTGGGTTCAGAGAGAAGAATTGAGGCTTGGCAATGGGAAAGGCCACGAAAACCCCAGGATGAAATGTGAGTGTGTGAGGGAGAAGAAGCAATACAGGTGGATTTGCTGAAAGAGCCAAGGATTTCTTAGGAATTACCTGGCTGAGATCCAGCCTATTACCAAGGCTGAATAATCCTAATAAAAGTATCCAGGGCAGTGGCCGAGGTTACGGCCATACTTTCTCAAGGACAGTCCTCGCTCCCACGGGAGATCCCCATTCCCCCACCCCACTTTACCGCTCATAGCAATAGCTCAGGGTCCGAGACACCTGTGCAAGCAACGGCGTGCTGTAAGAGCTGCTTCCTGTGGCTTTCGAGTATAAGCCACCCCTCCCTGCCCATTCATCATCTCAGAAGGGCAGTATTGCAGCATTGTGCTATACATGCCTTCGTCTTGTTGGGATGCCTGAGAAAATAACGTCCCGTAGATGTCTAACAAACAACAGAGATATACGTCCCGTAATTCTGCAGGCTTAGAAGGCTGATATCAAGGTGTCTGCTAATTAGATGCCTGGTTCATACATAGCGCTCTGCTCCTGGTGGAAAAGGCAGCTCTCTCTTATTACAGCAATAATTGCATTCACAATAGTCTACTCCATGACCCGATCACCTTCCCAAAGCCCTACCTCCTAATGCCATCATCCTGGGTATAAGGGTTTCACAGTACGAGTTTTAACACATTCAAGCCATAACACCACCAAAGCCCTGGCAGTTCAACTCATAAACCCTAGCAGCTGCTTTATATGAGGATTGTATATGAAAATGACCACATGACTGTGGAGATACTCATGCAGCACCTCAGGAATGAAAGCCAGACTAGATCTCACCAGCCACCACTCACATCCTCCATGTGAGCATTTGTCAAGTTGGGTGGGGAGGGAACAGTGCTGACAGGAACCAGTCGTCCTATGAGTAAAACGTCACAGAAAATGGCGGAGTCTGTGGGAACGCATCCCAAAGGTCTCCGCTATGACAGTGAGGGCAACAGCAGAATGAGAGCAGGAGCCATGCTCTCAAATTCTTTTGTCCTTCAAAGTAAATTGCAGATGCAGAGATGACATGGACCTTATTTTTTGTTAATTTGATAACTAATATAACATTTGTAGTATCTAAAATTGAGACGAGTTTCTCCAGGTACCCCACAGGCCGCCAATTGGGATCATCTCTAAAGTTCTCTTTCATTTGACTTTCTAGGTTCCGCCATTGGGTTAGTCTTTCATTCTCAATAGCAGGATTCCACCCACCACAGGAAGTGAGCTATGTATAGCCCCCGTAAAGAAACCCCAGCCCATCACTGAGCCATTGCATACCTTTCTCTTCTTCTAGTGACTTCCTGCTAGGTGTCCAGTCGTCCTCAGCAGAGTGCCTCAAGTGCCTCTATCTGCTCCTTTTCCTGCTGTGATCCAACAGTTACCCAAACCATTTTGTCGAGACATGTACCCGATTCCCCAGAAATCTGTTATGCAATTGACCTGTCACTTAAACTCTCGTTAATCTCCCAGTACAAATACAAAGTAATTATTATCATGAGCCACAGCTTTCTAGGTCCCTGTGATGCTCGACACTGATCGTTAACTTGCCAGGGTCTAGACTCTCCTCTGTGACAAACCTCTGCATATGCCTGAGAGAGTTCCTGGACTAGCTTGAGTGGGAAGGTCTGTGCTGACTGTGAAGGTACCGTTTATGGGCTTGGAGCTAGATGGACAGGAGAAAGCAAGCCAACCAGCACGCATCTCTCTACTTTCCGACCACGGATACAATATGACCGGCAGCCTCAGGCACCAGCTGCCATAATGTCCCCACCATGATAGACTACACCCTCAACCTGGGGCCAGAATAAATCTTCCTTCCCTTGGGTGTTGTAGAGGAGCGGGGCTCCTTGTTTGTCCTGGCCACCCCATGATCTTCCACCTGAAATAATCACACAGAAACTGATTCATCTAAACACTGCCTGGCCCATTAGTTCTAGCCTTTTACTGGCTAATTCTTACATCTTGATTTGATCCATTTATAATAATCGGTATGCCACCACGAGGTCGTGGCTTACCATGAAAGATTCAGCATGTCTGACCATGGCGGCTCTCTCTCTCTGACTCTTCTTCTTCCTCCCAGAATTAAGTTCTGTCCTCTCCGCCTATCTAAGTCCCGCCCTATCAAAAGGCCAAGGCAGTTTCTTTATTCAACCAATGAAAGCAACACATAGACAAAGAACTTCCTACACCGCTTGGGTGGCTTTTGTTGGGTATTTTTGTCACGGCAAAGAAAAAAGAAAAAAAAAGAAAAGAAAAGTAAATAATACCATACCATTTTCCAGGAAACCTAAATGCACATCCTAATGCAGTATCCTTCCCCTGATGGTGGTCTCATAGGATGAAAGCTAAGATGTCTGGGTCAGGTTGCCTGGGTTTCAAACCCAAATTCTTCACTAATTATTCATTCACAAAGTCACTGTGTGACTTTGGGGGAAAAATCATATAACTTCTTCATGACTCGGTATCCCCAGTCGTTACTTCACTGCAGCAATACTCATAGCAAAGGTTCTTGTGAGGAAGAAATAAGTACATGTAAAGCTCTCGGAATGGCGCTTGCCAAACAGTGGCAGCTTGCTCGTGTTATAAGTCAAGAGATCCAAGTGGCACCATCAGTGCGTGCACTAGTAAAATGAGACGCTAACCAACAGAATAGGAATTGGAAGGCAGAACAAGGCTCCTGACTGTCCAAGCCAGTTATCACTCTCCCGCCTTTCAAAAATAAAACCACAGAAAACAGGCACTGTTAATAACTAAATGCAAGCGGTGGGGGCTGGGTCTCAGGGTGAGGCCACAGGTCCCACTGTGAAAGTCTAAAGAAATGGACTAGAAGGCTGGGGCTGCTTTCCTCCAAACTCAAACTTAAACTTCACCCGTAGCCCCAGCCGTGGAAAGGGAGGCTTGGATATCCATTATTTTCCCCTACATGATTAATCATGTATCTGTGTGTCTGTGAGTCTGTCTTTCTCTCTCTCCACATGTATATGTATTTGTGTCTATCTGTCCGTCTCTGTGTGTGTCTGTCTGTCTGCCAGTCTGTGTATATGTGTATCTCTCTCTTTCTCTCTGTAAGTGTGTGTGTGTGTGTGTGTGTGTGTGTGTGTGTGTCTGACTCTATGTGGCTCACTCCTCCAGAGATAATAAGCAATAAACAGTTTCCTGGTTTCCATTACACGTAAGGGAATTGAAGTCATAGTGCTTGGTCTCTGAGTTGTACAGCAATTTCTGGAAGCTTCAAAGAGATAGTCACTCTCATTTCCCCAAGCATACAGAATGAAAGAGAAGGCTAATGAGTTAGTTTTATTGATAAAGTCCCCCATAGGCTCATGTGTTTGGACACTCGGTCTCTGGTTGGTGGAACTGTTTGAGAAGGATTAGGTGTGGTCTTGTTGGAGGATGTGCGTCACTGGAGGGTCTCAAACACCCATGCAACTCTCAGTTAGCTCTCTCCTTCTGCTTTGTGATTGTTGTCTCCACACATAAACTGTCAGCTACTGCTCCAGTGTCTTGCCTGCCTACCTGACTGCTTATGGCTGCTGCTGCCAGGCTCCCCACCATGATGGTCATGGGCTCACCCTCTGAAATGGAAACTCCAATAGATTCTTCTATAAGTAGCCTCGGTCCTGGTGTAAGACATCACATCAATAGAAGAGTAACTAAGATAGCTAAAGTGGGTTCTGTAGACACTTCAGTGTCTGGAGTTTGAGACTAGAGACTGAGCCTGGGTCCCAAATCACCCTTCGTAGGAACAAATCAGGGAGAGAAGAGAAAGAGAGGGGACACTTTGGATCCTGCCCTGTGTAAATGTGAACGGCAACCCCAGCAGAATCTCCAAGGCCCTCTGATCATCTCTCTCCTGGCACAACGCCTATGAACTACCAGGCCACAGACTACTTCAAACCACTGCAGTCCAATGCCACTGCATTGTCACAGCCTTGCCACGAAGTTTCCACAAACTGAATCACTAGATTTCATCAGCCTCATTCTATAGTTTGTTTTTATTCAAGAATTACCTTCTCTATACTTCACCCTTATGCATGAGGGATTTCTCCCCACCTGATCGTTGTCGAGGTAGGAGTCTGAGCAAGTAGAAGCCTCTTGGAAAGTCTTAGCAGACTGGCTGTTAGGTAGCAGGGTCTCACATGGGTGAAGGATATACTGAGTTTAGGCACCTGAAACTGGGTGAAAATAATTACATCTTGTTCTATGATTCTTCATGCTTGTTCTCCACTCAGATTCCATCTGGACACTTAGGAGTGAAGCAACCATGCACAGCGGAGCGTTTTTCACCTGCTCAGACATTTTTTAGATGCTTTCTGTGATTGGATGACTCAAATCTAGCTTTGTTTTAAGCCTTCAAGCATGCTGGGATATTGATGGGAAAAGGAAGTTGACAGGGAAAGGAGACCTACCCTACTCCCAACGTGAGCTCCTGTGTGAAAGCGGGCAGAAAAAAGGGAGGGTTTTGTCCTTCCTAACAAAGGGGGCTGCTTAGAGGATTAAGGAAGGAAGAATATCACAAGGGGCATAAGGAGGAAGGGTCCAAAGATTAAAAATTCTAACTGACAATCCAGTTCCCTGCAGCAATGCAATTTTAGGTTATGCGGAATTTTTCTTTGCGGTGAAATCAAGACTGGCTGTAATTTCTGGCTCCATATTGCAATACTGCTTCTCCAAAAGCTAAGCATATGTACGTGTGGTTCCTCAAACAAAGATGTTGTTGTTTAACATGCAAAGCCACGGCAGTCACATTGGTTACAAACGCTGGGCTTCATCCAGCGGGATTGGGAGTACTTTTCCTGCCTTAGGAAGTCTTACTTCCATTAGCTCTGGATATGGTTTTTCCAGATTTACGGAGACCTTCCCTTCAGACCTCCAGAAAATATGAGGATAGAGAATTGGCTTTGGGTCTTTGCTCGTTTAAGTTACGTTTTAAAACACATGGAGGCATTATTCTGAAATAATCCTTTGCACCACTAAGTTTTCCCTTCCATGAATTATTATAACATTAGGAAAGGAACGCTAATTGAGTAAAACGAGATAGGGGGAAGAAGGGCTGGGAGACGACTTGGTGAGCAAAGTGTCTACCACAAAAACAATCCCAGCACCCACGCAGGAAGCAAAGGGTAGCAGCCTTCACCTCAAATTCCAGCACCCACGAAGGAAGCGGGTGTAGCAGCCTTCGCCTAGAATCCCAGCACTCTGAGAATAGAAAGATTCCAGGGTCTGAGAGGCCAGACGAGCCAATCAGAGAGTTCTGTGCTCAGTGACAGACCCTGTCTCCAAAAATAAGGGGGACGACAATGGAGAAAGGCACATAACACTAACCTTTGACCTCCATATAACAGAGAGAGAGAGAGAGAGAGAGAGAGAGAGAGAGAGAGAGAGAGAGAGAGAGAGTAGTAAAGAGTATGTAGTGAGATGATTTACTTGGGGCTTATAAACAGCTTCCCATGCAGACTAGTTCTCAATCTGGACACATTTAAACATATTAATTCAACCCATTTAAAAAATTCTGAGCTCCTCCCCCATTCAGAATACAGTTTTAGCTGCCTTTACCTTGTGCAGGTGTTGTTCAGGTAATCACAGCTTCTCTGAGTTGATGTGTGCAATGGCCATGTGCACTATGTTTTCTAATTGTGTGTCTCCTCTGGGCAATAATAAGATTTTGCTATATGATTTAAGTGTATTGTCCCTGTTTGGTTCTCATAGCACTGTAGATTTCTGCAGCTCAATTTATAAATGAACCAGAGATGAATCAAACATAACTAGACAAAGGGTGTGTGAAAAGAATGCACCAGAATTAGAATTTGAGGCCAGCTGTACCAGATTCCAAAGAGTATAAGTAGTTGTGTCTCAGACACCTTGTGCTAGAAGCCAGGAATTCACAGAAGACATATATGGTCCCTGCACCCAGAGAGTCTGGGAGGATGATGAAGCAGGACAGGTAGACTATTAAACCATCATTGCAAAAGGCTCTTATCCACACCACTGGACTCTGAGGATTTAGATTCGCCACAATGCCTGTGCCCTTTACAGTGGCCCACTTGTCATGAGCCCCATATGAGAACAGGTCCTCCATGCTTTGGGGGTGACCTCCTGAAGTGGATCAGCAATTCTAATGAATCCTGGAGCCACCTTCCAGCATCGAGGGGCAAAGTTGAGAACACAATACAAACTTCGACTACGCCAACATTTTACCAAAAGAATGCACGTAGCTTGGGCTTTGTGAAATCTAAAACGTTTTGAAAATTTTGAAAAGTTACTTAAATATAAAGAGTTCTGAGAAGGATTGAAAATGGAAAGAAATGGCGTGAAGAGACAAGCCTGTGGCTTCTGAACCCCCCTGTCTTGTTATGTTTGTGACCTTGGTCTCCTGGGTTTCGATGCCGAGGGAAGACCTGCTGCCGGTGTGGGTGTAGGACATCTCTCCTGCTGCCTTCTGGGTATGACTTAGGGGTGAGAAAGGTATGTGTATGTCCAGGTGACTGATTGTAGGGGGAACTCCATTTTTCACAAATTATGGGCCTTTTTTAATGCTGGTAAATGCACAGAAGATTAAAGCGAAGTCTGTGTTTCATGAGAGGGGGACCAAATGATTTAAAACCAGTGTTATAATGACCTACTTTAGAGTGAAGAATCAATTTCTTTTACAGCAAGAATCTGCTCGTTTAAGGCAAGGCAGAGGGGGAGAAGCAGCCTGTGGACTGAGCATATCAGAAAATCAGGAAAGGGCCAAAGGGACCCTCGCCAAGGAGACCGAGTGGGCTTTTGCTGGGCGCGTTTTTATGTACTTAGCAACTTACAGAAGTTGGGAGAGAAGATGGACTTTGGGTTCTGTCTTTAGCTCTATCTCCGCCCCCCAGAGGCTCCATTACTTCCCCATTGCTATAGTAAATCAGCACGGTTTAGTACTTCATGCCAACATACCTGTGTTACCTTACAGCTTAGAGATCACAAACCAGACATGGGATTCTCTGAACTAAAATCAGGATGCTAGCTACTGTGCGCTCTGGTGGCTCAAAGGAAGACACAGTTCCCTTGCCAGTTCCTACACTTGAACCATCCACATTCTTAATTCAAGGGCCTCTTTGCTGCCTGAAGCTGTCAATGACCAGTTGAGTTCTTCTCATAACACATTACCTGTCAATTGCCATCTTTCTGCCTCCTGTCTCTGTTCTTAAGGACCCTCCTAAGTATAGTGGCCCCAATCATAACCCAAGACCATTTTCCTTTAGATCAGCTTATTGGCAAACTTCATTCCACCTGTACTCTTCCTTTACCCCCACGACGTAGCATAGCTCCATGCTGTGGAAATTAGAGCATAGACATCCTTGGGACATGGATGCTCATCTGTCTTGTATGGTACTGCGGAAGTTTGGCAATGGACCCTCAGCTTGCTCATCTATCAAGCAGGAATAAATGAACTTGTCTTGCAGAAGTCCTGTAATATCTAAAGGCAATGTGTGTCTAATTTATCTGTAAGGCTGGCTGTTCCGTGAACAGTGCCCATCTGTCTCGGTCAGGGTTACTATTGCTGTGATGAAATACCAAAGCCAAAGCAACTTGGGGAGGAAAGAGTTTATGCAGCTCACACTTCCACATCACGGTTCACCATCAAAGGAAGTCAGGACAGAAACTCGAGCAAGGCAGGAACCTGGAGACAGGAGCCGATGCAGAGGCTATGGAGGGGAGCTGCCTACTGGCTTTCCCTCTCTGGCTTGCTCAGCCTGCTTTCTTACAGAACCCAGGAACACCAGCCCAGAGGTGGCCCCACCAGCTATGGACTGGACTCTCCCCAATCAATAACTAACTTAAAAAATGCCACACAGGCTTGCCTTCACCCTCCTCTCCAGCGACACTAGCTTGTGTCAAGTTGAGAAACTAGTTAGCACAGCCCCCTGACCCCTGTTCATGTTCACTGACCTACAATCAGTGAAAAGTAGCTATAGGTCTATAATAACCCAGCACTCACTTAACAACAGCACAGAAATCTCTCAAGCTCTTTTCCCCTCTTCTTTCTATCAGACTCTCCAAACTGTCCTGGCAAACTGTTGTCGGCATCAGTTCGCCAAGATGCTCCCCCAGCCCAGTAGAAAATGGCAAACTCGGTATTCTGCTTAAACCAAGGAAGCCTTTTTCCGCCTTTGCTTCCTACACAGAACCCTTCCTACACAGAGCCTGAGGCAAGGAAGTTAAAGTGGCAGCGCAAAGATTTGACTTCTCCTATCTTAGGAAGCAGCAGAGTCTCCCTGGGAGGAGCCTCGTCAGGGACCAGAGGGTCCCAAGCACCTCAGCAACTTCAGCAAATGTTAAAACCATATGTTGAAAGTTCTAAATAAAAATAGGAGTTTGGCAAGCAAGCAGCTCTTTCTCCTGACATCTATGCCAATGTGGTGCTGATGGCGGCCTAAACAGGAGCAAGCACCTCAACAATCCTCTCTTGTGGCAGAGATAAGTACTGGAAGTAACTGGAAGTTACGTCATGTGCCCACCCCTTAGCCAGATCCTTTATCTCATGCCTGCTTGGCTAGTAGGAAACTCAGGGGAGCTGGTCCTAGAAGCCGGCTTATAATTGCTTGAAGATGCTGAGAGTACCCTTGGAGGCCCCGACAAGACCAGACAGACTCATCTAAGATGAAGAAGTAAGCAGTTTCCTCAAGATAATTCTGAAATGGGGAATCATGTTCCAACAAGTATTAACAAGCCCTTCTAGGTCAGAGAATTCTGTGTTCCACAGGCCTGACTAGAAGGACCAGTGACTCACACTCACAAGCCCAAAACTACATAGATCTCAGCATCCCTACAGCTTCTCACAACAGGGACAACATTGTCACATTGGATGCAGCCACGGAACCTTTGTGTGGCAGGGCAGCCTGTCCAATCTGTGCACTTTTTCTTGGGACGGGATGGGTATTTTCCACCAGAATCACAGGAGGGACAGGTGCAGACCTCGGGTGAATGTTACATTTGCTTATGTTGTGACTTTTTTCCCACCAGGCCAATATGCTAAAAAGGATGCTCTGCCAAGGTATGCTCAGACAAGTACGATACTACTATACCATGTAGAATAGTTTGAGTGCTTTTTTTATGAATTCGATGTCATTCAGTTTGGACAGAGGAAAGAAAAAAAAAACTCTTGACATATTTCCATAGCCCACTGATAATTTGTTCTCTTAGAGGAAACAAACTCTAATCTTATTGGTCTCTACCCTCACTCTCTTGCTAATTCTTTAAGGTTTAGAAGCTGAAACTACCCCCATGGAGGTTGTATCCAGTATCTTGGGAATCCAAGAGCTCCCAGATGTGGTTAAAACTGTAATATACGAAGACAGAGGGCTCAAGCCAAACACACACAGATCCTCCCTCAAGCAGCTGAAGCTATACCAACCAAGTAGATGAGAGACAAAGAGTCAAAGGCAGAGGGAATGGCTAATGGTCAGCCATCCATGCACTGGAGGACAAGCATCTTCCTTGTGCATGGACGATGGAGCAGATAGAAAACAGTAAACTGTGGAAATAGCAGCACTCTATGAAATCACTGAGATAGCATCCTCTCTCTCTCTCTCTTTCTCACACACACACACACATACACACACACACACAAAGAGAGAGAGAGAGAGAGACCCATAAAATACAACTTAACGTTTCCTTATGAATGTTCACACTCCTCTGTGGCCCATCACAGCAGATACGACACCCCAAACTATCATCCATCACAAAGAGCACTGCAGGCAGAGGATGGGAAAACCCTGCTCCCAGGGCTCCCCCAGCCCGCACAAGCTGTAAACTGAAAGATCACTGAAGAACCAAGTACTGAGGTTGCAGTCATTTAGCATCCCATTCCTGTAGGGATGGGCTGGCAGGGCAAGCCCCAGTGTGCCAGGGAATCCACTTGACGACGCACAGGGAGTGCAGAGCAGCTCCCAGCATCAGACAGAGTGGCTGCATCCAAGAGGCTAGGAATGTTCTAGATTTCCCCCTTGTGGCTCCACCTTCTGCATAAATGTCATAGGCAATCCTTTTCCATTACTGTTCCTTTTCTAAAACTTCTGACTTCTGTCTTTTTCCATCAGATCTTCCCTCGCTCTGTGAACCTTGGGACCCAAGAGAAGCAGGTGGGAAAAGTTAAAAAAAAAAAAGAGAGACAAAGGAAGAAAGAGGGAAACAAAGGAAAGAGACTGGGAGTAACTGGTTCCTCCGTATACATCTTCCCACTTCGTCTGGGCATTTACTTTAACAAAGAACTTTTTGGGCTCTCACTTTACACAGACACACACACACACACACACACACACACACACATACACACACACAAAGGTGTTGCTTGGCTAGTCTCTGGTGTGAGATTATTATATACATGCTTCAAGTTTCAAAAGATCAGTGAAAGCTGAGGACTATGGTCAGTAGGCTATGGTCACCCCACATTCCCAAGAAGATTTGTTGGGCCATAGCTATAGGCCTTGCTAAATGGGGCCATCCGTTCCTCTGCTAGGACCCTCTATCCCACTTGTCCACATAAGCACAGTCCAGCTCTCTGAGAAAAAGAACAAGGTAAGAAAGTCCTCTTGCCGGGCCGTGGTGGTGCATGCCTTTAATCCCAGCACTCGGGAGGCAGAGGCAGGTGGATCTCTGTGAGTTCAAGACCAGCCTGGTCTATAGAGCTAGTTCCAGGACAGGCTCCAAAACCATAAAGAAACCCTGTCTCGAAAAACCAAAAAAAAAATCGGAAGAGCGTCGTGTAGGGANAAAAAAAAAAAAAAAAAAAAAAAAAAAAAAAAAAAAAAAAAAAAGTCCTCTAGCTTTTATAGGCTGGGGCACTGAGGTCCAGTCTTTGACTAGAGGTTTACCGAGTCTCATCATGCCACCCAGGTATAGTTGAGTCCCTAGGGGACTTTGAGTGTGATGGTGAAGGAGTGAGCTGGAGATTTGATCCTTTTACAACAGTGGATATGATTGCTGCCTAAAGGCCAGAAATTCAGCAGCTGTGTGTGTTCATGTGTATGCGTGTATGTGTGTGCATGTGTGTGTACATGTCTGCATGCATACATGTGCCTGTACGTGTGTTGGTGTACATATGGGGGAGATGCATACACACATAGAGGCCAAGGGTCAATGCTGGATTTCTTTCTCAATTGCTTCTCCACCTTATTTTTTGAGGCAGAGTCTCTTAGCAGACATAGACCTCATGTATCAGCTGGATTTTCCTGACCAGCTACTAGGATTATAGATGCTTACCGCCACGCTTTGCTTTTAACGTGAGCACTGGAGAATCCAAACTTTGATCCCCACACCTGTGTGGTGATTACTTCACCAACTGAGCCATTTCTGCAGCCCCTGAACAACTTCTTAAAGCAGCAGAGTTTCTGTTCATCCTCCAGTACAAGTTCCAGAAGCAATGTGTGGACCTCCCCACATGCCCGGTTCATCCTCCCAGTACAGGCTCCAGCAGGGAGGTATGGACCTCCCGCGTGCCCAGTTGACAAGGAGATCTGCTATTTGTCTTGACTGATAGGAGCCCAAGAGGGACTCTTGCTAGGCAAATGGACTCCAGAACTGAGAGGCTATGGAACAAACTACCACAGGCAAAGTTTAAAGACAGACTTAGGAGATCAGCATCTGGCTATTGCTTGCTTGCTACAGGGGGTATCCATGGCTGGTAGGAAGGACCAGTGGGCTTTCCCATTCAGGGCTGGGCTGAGCGGGAAGCTAGTAGGGATGGAGAGAGTTGAAAACAAGTGCCAACAAAAAGTCCTCTGTTCTTTTTAAATTTTGACAATTTCATATATGTATAGGATACGTTGTGACCATATTTGCCCCCTTTACGCTTTCCTATGCCCTTCTCCCTCCTGATGACCCATCTAGTCCTCCACACACACTACGCTCTTGCATTTGCACAGCCGCACAAGTCTTTTGTAGGCAGCCACGACTGTTATATGCTCATGTAACAACCTCCATCTGAGTTCGCCCTCCTTAACCACACTGTTAGGCTGCTGAAGGACTCTTCATGAAAACCGTACCTAGGCCTTGTTTACCAAGATTCTCATGAGTTAGGTCAACTGGAATTCCCCTGCGGTGGCATCAGCTTTTTACTGTCCACCGTGTGTGGACAAACCTAGGCTGCCTGATGACCTCATAACTAAGAGTGTCGCCCTCCCCACCGAGGCAGCCTGGAGAAGCTGGGTCTCCCCTTTAACATGTGTCACCCATGCTCTGAGGTGACCGCGCTGACTCAGACCGTGCTGAAGGCAGCAAGGACAGCTCCCCTGCCTGGTGTTGGAGGGCTTTGCCAAGCCTCTTTCCTTTCACCGGGGCCTAGAACGTTCTCTAATTCTCATCCTAGCTGGTCGTTTGAAATAAACAAAGAAGAAGAAAAGATTTGGAAAAACAAAACACAAATAAAGTGTTACTAACTGGACAATCAGTATGCACGGCAAAGAACAGCCCTACACTGCTGACCGACGAGGAAGAAGGAAGGGATGGAAAGGAAGTGGAGGAATGAAATGGGGTTAGCCAAGTCAGGCTTATGCGTTAAATGTTACAGCTTTATAAATTCACAGACGTGAAAGAAAAAAAAAAAGATCTCTACATCTACAATGCTTTAAAAAGTCACAGGAGAAAAAAGGAAACAAATTCAGTTCCCTGGCTTTCGAGCTGCCTTTAAAAAAAAATAGAAGAAGAAAAGGAAGAAAAAGAGGCAGATAAATGCGCTAACAGTGCTCCTCGCAATGTCTCAAGATGAATAAATAAAAGCTTCCCTGCCAACTTTTTTTTTTATTATTATGTCTGTCTCTGACTTTTTAAATGCTTTCCCTAAAAATGTTTTCATGCTTCCTTTTCCCTGAACGTTTTACAGTCCGCCTTCCTAAATTTCACTGGAGACCTGCAAATCAAGCCGCATCTCGCTGATTTGATAGCTGCTTTTACGCAGCCCAGCGGAAAGCAGCGCCTTGGCATCATTCTTGCTGGGAAGAGAGTTTATTAGCTAGGCCTCCCCCGCTCGGCTGGCAGGAAGACGTGCTAGGAAGGCCAGAGCCCTTCTTGGCCCAGCCCAGGGCCCAGCAGGCAGGTGTCTGGATCAGGCCCCTCTGAGGTGACCTTCTGTCTCCAGCAACAACACAGGAAATCACCTCCCTCCACGGACCCTTGCTTCCTGCTCTGGTTGGGAAAAGGAAAAGGAAAGTGAGCAGAGAGAGGAGATGAGAAATTCTTGTTTTGCAATCCTATTAATTAGTCCTGGAGGATTTTTTTTTTTTTTTTCCAACTGCTTCTGCTGGCAGCGAGGCCTGGGAACCAGAGTCCTCGGACTTGCTGCACCGGCCACCTTGGAGCCAGCTCCCTACTTGAAATTCAAATGAGAGCTGCTCTGACCTTTCCTGTCACATATTTTATTTCAGAGACAGTTTACAAGGCCTCTCCACCATGCAGGTCATGTTTTAGTTTAAACAGAAATCCTCTCGTAGGTGTTAGATGCAAGTTAATGATTACACCCAAATCATTCTAATTAGGCTCTGTTGTTACACGCTGCCCTTTGGGGGCTGCCGCTGTTGTCACATACAGTATTTTGTAGAAAAATAATTGGCCTGAGCTTTCTTCCTCACTTTCTCACACTTCTCTTCCTCTCTCTCTCTCTCTCTCTCTCTCTCTCTCTCTCTCTCTCTCTCTCTCTCTCTCTCTCCCTCCCTCCCTCCATCTCCCTCACCCTCTCCTCCCTTCTCTTTTCCTCTCTCCCCTTCCCCCTTTCTCCCCTGCTCCCCCCTCCCCCCCCATCCTTTGATCATTCAGCACTTGATCAAGATCTTTTACCTCTGGTCCTTATGAACTTTTCAGAGGGCATCAGGCTGTTAGCGGGAGCCAGGAGATGGAAGGGAAGCAGGGCCTTTCCCAAGCAGTCTTGCTTGCTTATGGGGGCCTGGGAGATGAGAGCAAGGATCCTGACAGGCATCTTTTGTTCCCCTGGTGTTCACTAGTACTGCAGAGGCCTGGGGTGGAGGGGAGGGGGTGATCAGGTGGGTGTGGTTTATTTATTATTTACCTGCAATTATGACTCTGCCCCAGTCACGGAGAACACTCACAGGGTCTTCTCTGGGAAATAGACATTGGCATTTTCCAGAACATTTGCCTCAGATGGAGCCTTTAAACAGAAGTAGTACAGGGTATACTAACTTAAAGCTCCTGGCAAACTTAAAGGGTGCTGGCCACCCATGGCTGTAACTCAGGCTGGGTATAGTCCATGAGTCTGGACTATACTTCCTAGCGTAGCTTCCGATCATATTATTATTAGATGAAAAGAAAACACTCCTAAGCCTGCCTTACTCTTATTTCCTATCTCAAATCAACAGAGAATTCAGGAGGGGAAAAAAAATAAAAATCTTATAGTTAAAAGCTATTTGAGGCAGGTTGAAAAAAAAATCACTCATCTCAGTAACAACTGCAAAGTATAAAGAATCAAAAAAAAAAAATGTTAGGAAAGCGCAGCTTCTGTTTACCTGCCTTAGCCTTGGCTGTCTGGATCGGCTGTCTGTCTGGTCCAGTAACTCACACCTCTCAGAGTAGGGTCCGTGAGCCAACAGAGCCCATTTCACCAGGGAGCTGGTTGAGGATGTCAAAGCAGGCTCCAGCCTGATCCTTAAAGCCAAATGCTCTCTCTAACAAGGAGAGCTACCCAGGCCTTTCACATGCCCGGTCTGAGAAGCCCTGTCCACAGTGCTCCTGCCTTCAACTGAATCACTGCAACTGCTTCTTTCCCACAGGCCCTGACTCCAGAAGCTTCGTTACTTCCATACCAGAAAGAGAGGCATAGTCTCCAAACCCTGGCCGGCTCACTGCAAAAGGCTGGAGAGAATGGGATAGCCACATTAGCTGTTTGGGTTTTGTTTTAACAACTAAGGCTCTAAAGGAAACCTGAAGAAATACATACTGCTCTTAAGTTTGCATTATTATTATTATTATTATTATTATTATTATTATTATTATTGATTAGCCTGGGGTGGGCATGGAAGGACAGTATCAAGACGACTCAGGGAACCCAGGCTCCCCTTCAGGGCTCTTAGATGCCATTTATAAGAACTTAAGAAGGGGCTGAAATGGAAGCTCAAAGACAATATTATTCACATTTAAAAGAGGGAAAAAAAAAAAAAACAGGGCAGGAGAGCTGTAAACCTCAGTAGCCGCCCACAGAAGAAGTATAAATGGCAGAAGGAACAAAGGCCACGCCATTTAGGTTGGCATGGAGATCAGTCAGTTCACAGACAAGCTGCCACATGGAGAGAAGGGGGGCTTTGAGACAGAAAGAAAACCCAAAATGTTGGGGAAACCCAGCATGGTAAGGGATGCATATTGAGAAAAGAGATACAAGGAAGAATAGGAGTGAGAAACATGGCAGCCGCCCCAGGTAAGGGACAGCGCCAGGGCTGGGGTTCTGGGAAAGGAAAGCACAGTACTGCAGGAAAGGACTCTCTTCCACTTCTATCTGCAGCAGGCGATAGGGGAGCCCGCTGTCCCAAGGTGGTTCTGCGGCCAAGTGAACAGCTCCCCAGCTAGAATGATAGGTCTCTTGACCACGAGTGGTAGTAGTAGTTGTTTAATTTCTTTTAAACAACAACATTCTTTGAGAACTTCAAATAATGTATTTTGATCATATGCATTCCCCTCCCCCAGCTCCTTCCAGACCTTCCCCCACCTCCCTATCCTCCCAACAGGACTTCTTGTTCTGTGTGTGTGTGTGTGTGTGTGTGTGTGTGTGTGTGTGTGTGTGTCCTCCCCAACCTCCTCTCCCTTCCCTCGTCCCTCTATCTAGTCCAGTATGTATTGGCCTGCTACTCCTAGTCCATGAGTAGACTTTTTTTTTTTTAACTCTTAGCACAGACAGGCTCAAATCAAGGAACACAAGTTAGAAATTTTTAAATTCTGGATTCAAGACCTCATATTCTTTTTATCTTTAGAGCTAAAGTGAGTTTCCAGGCTACTAAAGTGTCTGCTGTATGAATAAACTTTCCTCTGTTGATGCCGAGAATTACTATTGATCCAAGTAGTATCCTAGGAATGTGGGAAGAGAGCTCTTTCTTGATGCTTGGGTTTGCTTGCAAAGAGTTAGGATTTGGCTTGAGAGTTTTGTTTTTCCCTGATATGTTTTATAATTTCTTCAAACAACATACGTGCATACATGCATATGTATGGGTCTAGGGTTACACGTATAAATTATATAGATGAGACGAGATAAAGAAGGACACTCGTTTTCTCTACTAAGCAACTGAGAAAGTTCATTTCATGGCCCTCATGGATGTCAGACTGCAACCTGGCAACCTGATGCCTCCCAAGATCTCCAACCGCAGCATTTGTTGATAACACCTTTGTCACTGCCTAAACAAGGCATCAATAATTAAATTCCCATTTATAAAGAGAGGAAATTATTCATGCCATCAGCAGTCCCCATCAATAACAGGAGGAAACCTAACTATCTCATTACCCCATCACACTGTGTGCAAACAGAACTGCCCGTTGTTGACAATAAATATTTGATAAGTAAGGAAACAGAAAGGATAAACCAAGGATGCAGATTGGAGCAGCTCAAGGCTTTCCAGGTCACAGCACCCCTGTCAGCCCCCCAAGGAGTGATAGTTTACTTCCTAGGACCCCTAAGACTGACTACAGCTGAACGGGAGGGCGAACCAGCTGCCTGCTGAACCCCGGAGTCTTTGTTCATACGTCTAGAAGATAGACTAACCCCACTGCATCTTGCTCATTTGCTCTCTTCCTAGAGAAGCTTTGCAGTGACATGTTGAGCCATTGTGTTTGAAACATTCCACTACATCCGCCTCCACTGAGTGTCAGCGATAGGAGACGATAGTCACGATTGGAGCTGCTGATTCAGCTCCTTTTCCATGAGGAATCATGGGAATCCACGGAAAGCTACCCTACTACCTTAAACCTCAGTTTCTTCAGAACTGAGACACTCAGATTAGCTGACTGCTCTCTCTCTCTCTCTCTCTCTCTCACACACACACACACACACACACACACTCTTCCCCTCCCCCTCTCTTCCCCTCCCTCTCTCTCCCTCCCCACCACGTGTTTATTGGTGGAACTCACTATGTGGACCAGACTGGCTTCAGACTTACAGAGATCTGCCTGCTTCTGCCTCCTGAGTGCTGTGAGGGGATTAAAGGCATGTGCCACTATACCAGGCTTCTTTTCTCTTTTAAAAGTAAAACTTTTTTTTAACAGAAAGGAAAGTCTTCTTTTCAAACTACAGGAAAATCACAAATGACCCAAAAGTAGACCAGCTGTATGATTTTCAATTTGGCTTTGACTTTGTCACTTGCCTGGAAGAAACAGTATGTCAAAATGGATAAGGGTGCACCATACACTCATGGCCTGATTTTATTTTACACTATAAGAATCCCATCTCCAAATAGTTATAATCTGAGAAATAGGGCTTAGCACTTCAATACGTAAATTTTATACAGACACAACTTAGCTCCAATGGATATGTTTATATCCATTCATAAGTAGAAGCCATGCAATTTTAAGAATAAAAACCTGGCTATATTTTTAACATAAGCTTTGGAGGAGGTCCCCCGAATCATAACCCCAACCATACACAGCACCATCTTGTCAACACAGTCGTGGTACCAAATGTAAATAACAGCCAAACACTGCTCACAATACAGGCCAGGACCCATGCACCTACCCCAGAAGAAACTGAGCAGAAAGGGGTCCTGCCCTGCTGAGAACTATGTACCAGAAGCCAGAGGCTCAAAGCTGATGTGCGGACTGGACCACCATTCAACTGCTTCACTTTTCTAGTTCATCTGGAGTGAAAGTAATCAAGGTAAGTAGTCAATGTGAAAGGTTCTTGCAAACTTTAAAACATTATCCTACAGGAATAAATTAATTGTCCCAGATTCACTGGAGTCCACTGCCATTTTTCATCACTGCCATTGTCAACTTTAGGTGTCAACTTGGCAGGATTTAGGAGTATCTAGGTGTCCTAGTTTGGTCTTCTGCTGCTGTAACAAACACTATGACCCAGAACAATTTGGATAAATTATTTCATCTTACAACACTCAGGTCACAATCCACCAATATGGGAAGCCAAGAAGATGAGCTCAAGGCAGGGACCTGGACCCAAGAACTGAAACAAAGACTCATGTTTTCGCTCCAAGACTTTCTTTTTTATACAATCCTGGACTACCTGGCCAAATGTACTACCACCCATAGCAGACAGAGTCCTATCTATACCAGTCATTAAGAAAATGCCTACAGACATGGCCACAGAGGCCGATCTCTGAGAGTTCAAGGCCAGCATGGTCTATATTGTGAGTTCTAGGACAGATAGAGCTACAAAACAGAGAAACCATCTCTCTCTCTCTTTCTCTCTCTCTCTCCTTCTCTCTCTCTCTCTCTCTCTCTCTCTCTCTCTCTCTCTCTCTCTTTCTCTAAGAAAAAGAAAAAAGTTCAATGTCTCCTTTTTAAAAAGTCTCTTAACTGTGGAATCTTCTAAAATCAAATCAAAACTAAATCACATACTTTTTATTTCAAAAGTGAAGAACTCGGGCTCATTTGTAGTTAGATCAAAGCAAAACCAAAATCCAGCAATGTAAATAGTACAGTGTCTGACATTTGGGACTCATTCATAATCTTCTGGACTTCAGTGGATATAGGCAGTTCTACTTTTTTGGCTCTGCCATTCAATACACATGCAGCTTATCTTGTATGTTCAAGGCAGCTTCACTCTATATCTGCCACTGTCCTTGGTCAACATCCCACAGCCCTGGCATCTCTCATATTCTGGAGTTTCTACTGCAGCTAGGGATGCGCCTTCACCTGTGGTCTCTCCTGGCCTCTCACTGTACTAAGTCTCAACTGCTCTCCATAGCTCCTTCAATCTTATTACTTCCATTCAACTGAAACCAAACCATGTTGGAAACTATTATACATTACCAAGTCCGACTACCATCTGGAGATGTAGCCTTGGTCACCTCTGGACCAGAACTTCTGTGTGTTGATCCTTCCTAGAAGATCCTTAATGATGGTGGTCTCTTGCTAAACATAGCTTAATTTTTAGCTCCAGCTAATTGGCACCAATTATCCCAGTAAATCAAAGATTTCACTTCAGTAGTACCAGTCTCTTATAAATTATAGCTCGTTTTTCAGTACTGCTGGACCAGAAACCACTTATTCTTAATTCAAAATCTTGCCAGAAGAACCTGATAGTCCTTGAAGAACTTTCAAACCTCCCTATGAAGCTTCACAAGTGAAGCCTCCTTTGTCTTCTCAGCTTTCTTGTCTTCCAAGCTCCCACAACTCATTAAGTGCTGACTATTCAATGACTTCTTCTATACCTTCCTTCTACCATAAGATCCCCCAGGCACTCAAGTGGCCACCTCTGCCCCTGAGGACCTCCAACCAACAGGGTCCACCCACAGAACATTCTAACGGCCCTAACACCCACCAGCCCCCATCCTACACAGTAAAAAGTTCTAGCTCTGAACTTGAAAACCCACCAATCCCCACCCTGGAAAGCTCTACCATGGAAAACTCCACCCCCCCCCCAAGAAATGCTATATTAACCCCATCTTCCATTCACTTCTCTGCTGCTTCTTGCTGGAGCTGAGGGAGTCACCCTCATGGGTTCTTCCCTCCCAGTAATCTCTTGTGTGAGGTTTGTTGTGCGGTGTGACTTTGTGGTATCGTTTCCTTTCAGAGCTATAATACTTGCATTGGAGAAACCTTCCCACCCTTCCCATTGGAGCTATAAGCATTGCAGCTCAGATGGAAAGGTATCCTGGCATCGGAAGCCAAGGAATAGCACAAAACCAACCGAAAGCCTGTAAGTGATGCAGCTCTTTTCCTACGGGAGTGTCACAGCTCTGCGCTGGGGAATGGTTTCCCCTGGTGCCAATGTAACAACTCTGCTCTGCTGGGGGAAGTTCCCCCCCACACACACACACACGTTACAGCTCTGCTTGGCAGGGAAAAGCCAAAGTTTTGCAGTTCCACTCTGCTCTGGCAGAAGTGTCGCACTACACAACAAACCCCACCCAATAGATTTATTGGGAAGGAAACAAGAGTATGACTGCCTCTGTTACAACAAAAGTAGCAGCAAACTGAACTGAATTCAGGGCTAATATAGGGCTTTTTTCTTGCCGGTGAGGGAGGGGAGAGCAGAGTTTTCCAGGGTGGTTTAGGATTAGTGGAGTTTTGTTTTCTAATTCTAGGGGAAGCTCAGGGATTGGTGGGATTTCATGCTCAGGGATTGGTGGGATTTCAAATCCTTGGCCTCCATCTTGGGCCAAGTCAGGCTCAGACGCTTTTCCTTGGCCCTGATCTTCGGGTTAAGTCAGGGTCAGGGTATTTTTTTCTGCCTTTTACACTACAAAAGCAGAAACACCAGCAACCCCCACCAACAACAACCCCCAGGAGCAAAGCTGTAATACTTACACAGGGAACACTCCCTGCCCAACACTTATATCCACAAACAGACGGAGGAATAACAGCCTCATTGTCAGGTGCATAACAACAACACCCACTCTCTGGTACCAATTTCTAGTTTAGCTTTCCTCTGCTATGATAGAACACTGGGTGAAGGGAACTTGGAGAGGAAAGGGATTATTTCATCTTAAAGCCTGCAGTCCTTCATGGAAGCAAACCAGAGATGGACCTCAAGGCAAGAACCTAGCTGCAAGAATTTAAGGAGAACTATGGAGAACACTGCTTCTTGCCTTGCTCTCTGATGGCTTGTTCATCTTGCTTTCTTATACAATCTAGGACTCTCTGCCCATGGCACCACCATTCACAATGGACTGGACTCTTCTACATCAATCATGAATTTTAAAAAATACCCCATATAAAAGATAATATGATGGGAGCCATTCTACAGTTGAGATTCCCTCTTTCCAAGTGATGCTAGGTTGTATCAAGTTGAAGGAGACTAATCAGCATACTGGGGAATTAATATGGCATTCTTTCCTGGTGGATCTGAGTATGTCCAGAAAGAAACAACATGGAGGTTTGTAGACTGAGAAAGAAGATTCACTTTCCATGTGTGGGACACCACTGAATTGGCTGAAAGCCTGGATAAAATATAAAAGGCGGAACAGCAACTACTTCTTCCTTCTCCTCTTTCTCCTTTCTCTCTCTCTCTCTCTCTCTCTCTCTCTCTCTCTCTCTCTCTCTCTCTTCTCTCTCTCTCTCTCAGAGCTAAAATGCACACCCTTTGACATCAAAAATCCAAGTTCTGCAACATTTGAACTCCAGGACTTGAACCACCATTCATTCCCTTTGGGTTCTCAAGCCTTTATCCTTGGACCGATAGCTGCAGCACTGGCTCAGGGTTCTCAGACTTTTGAACCTGTGCTAATCAGTGCTACCAGCATCTTGGGTCTCCAGCTTTTAGAAGATCCAAAATAGAACTTATTGGCTTTCCTAATTGCTTGAGCCAATTCCTCTAATAAATCCTCGCTTGCATAGCTACTTACATCTGTATTTATATCACACTAGTTCTACCTCTCCGTACAATACAAATACAAGAGCTTAAGATTTCAAAGACAGGAATTCCTTTGATAGCCATATACTAGCTACATTTCTCTCACAACCCTAGCTGAGCACAACACAGTGGGTGTTCAATAAATATTAGTTGAATTAGCATTTCAAGAGTTCAACGTTTAGCAACTTGTTTTTAATTAAACACATAACGTTGAACAATGAAACTGGAAACAACCATTAATATGCCCATTGTGCTGAGCTTATGAGAAGCTTCAACATTTTGCCAGTATTTCTGTGCAATTAGAGCATACATTTCTAATTGTATAGTTATAAAGGTAACTGATGAAGATGTTCAGAATGCATCAGGAAGAGCATGTGTCAGTATTCCTTCCAGCAGCTGTCAGATATGCTGCGTGATTCTTATCTGGTGAGAGGGGAACTTAGTCAGCTTCCTGGTAAGTACATGTGACCTTTTAACTGATACAATCCATATTTTTATCCAGTAACAACTCTTTCCTTGGGTCAACACATCATAGATTCATGCGTACTTTAAAATTTTATTTTTATGTGGGCTGTTTTTTGCATCATTTCTACTTATAATTAGCATTAATTACTGTAATCTTTATTATTCCTTAAGTCTTGAATGATGGAAAGTGTCAAAAACAATAAGGAAAACTACCTGGAGGTGGCAAATACCACATAAGTGGGAATTATAACATTTTTTTCTTTTTCACTCTAAAGAAATACTTGAGCGCGTGATCGTTCCCTGGTCTCAACCTCAAATCCTCAGTTTCAATATTATATTGCTGGAACTCTGTAAGAGGTGGTCTGTTGATTGTTTTGCTTTGTAGGTTTTTTTGTTATGTTTGCTTGTTTTGAGTTATACCTGGCAGGCTCTCTCTGTTTGATCAGATGTCAGACAGGAAGTATGACTGTAGTTAACTACAACTGTGAGATCTGTTTCTCACTTCAGGTAGAAGTGGGTCTGGAGGTAGCTATTGCCCGGATGTAGGATCTGAGGTCATACTGCCCTGCTTCACCACTGGCTCTGTAACTGTGAACACATTTCCAGTATCTCTGTGCTGTGGATGTCTCTTTTGGGAAAACATGATCATAGCTACATCTTCATAGTCTGATCCTGTGGATCAAAAGAGGTTGGTGGTTAGGGATGTAGCTCAGTTGGTAGACTATTCACCTAGCTCGTCCTGGACCAGGGTTCAATCTCCTGCACTGCTTGAACCAGCTATAAATTTCAGCACTCGGAGTTGAAGGCAGAATCAGGAATTTAAGGTAATCCTTAGCTGCATAACAAGTTTGAGGACAGCAAGGTCTACATGAAACCCCATCTTAATGAATAAAAAATTGTTGTAAGGAAGGTTGCTTGTTTGATTGGTTGGTTCCTGGCTACTCAGCCCCAAAATAATCACACAGAAACCGTATTATTTAAACCACTGCTTGGCCTATTAGCTCTAACTTCCTATTGGCTCATCTCACATCTTAATTTAACCCATTTCTATCAGTCTGTGTATCACCACATGGCTGTGGCTTACTGGCTAAAGTTCCACCCACCGTCTGTCTCCAGCAGGGCTACATGGCTTCTCCTCTGACTCTGCCTTCTTTCTCCCAGCATTCAGTACAGTCCCCCCCCCCCCCCCCCACCAACCACTAAACAACCCTGCTCTGCTATAGGCTCAAAGCAGTTCTTTATTAACCAATGGTATTCACAGCATACAGAGGGGAATCCCACATCAAAAAAAAAATGAATAATAAAACTGAATGTTTAATGCATGGGAAATTATGCCTGAGTTAATATTAGCTGCTACTGCTATTACCATTGCTGTTTAAAAATAATAATAAGAGTCAGCCTTCTCTGAGTCAGAATTTTGTCTCTAGTCAACAGCTTTCTCTTGTCTCAGCATTTGACTCAAAAGTAGGAACTAATATAGCCTGGTCTTCTAAAAGACAGAAGGGATTGTCTGCCCTTCCCAGTTCTCACACTCTAGGCTCCTTGGAGGGTAACAGACCCAACAAGATACACATATTCTAGAAATGTAAGGCACCTAAAGGTCATTATTGTCCATTTCACATATTTTGTACCCAGCCTGTAATGTCAACACCCATCCACCTCCTCTATGTATCCCTTAACCTAGGAGTTTAAAAATTAACCCCCATGAACACATCTAACTAGCAAAGAAACCCAAAAGAATTAAACGCAAGGTTCCTGAGCAATGGAATCATTTCTTAACATTTTTCCCCTTTCTCCTAGGACACCTACAAATTTGCCTGGCACATAGTAGGTTGTAGAGAACACATTTTAAAATGTTAAGGAGCTCAGTTTTCAGTGAGAGGTCCGCCATTCTTCCTCCCAAGCCCTGACCATGATTTCACATGTAGCAGGAGGAGAATATCAGGAAAGCAGCGTGCATAAAAGAAAACTCTCCAGCCTTCTGTGTCTGAACTCTGATCACATCCCTCCTGTCAGAAAAAGCAGAAACCGATTCCCACAGGGCCACATCCCCAGACTGGGACGTTCCTCAAATGTCTTTCCTTCAACATCATTACCACCTGCCCATTTTGAAACACACACCTACTAGCCCAGTCCTATCAATTTCAGCTTCCATAGCAGCATTCCATAGAGAGTGGATGGGGAACAGACATGACGTCAGGTGCTCAGTTCTGGACACAGAAAGTCCAAGAAATGGCATCTCTCCAGTTCCTGGATGGAAGCATATAACTCTGTATTCACATGAAGAAAAGGGAAATTTCTGGTTTCTTGTTCCCCTTAGAAAGTCCCTATTCCCATTCATAAAAGCCTCTCCTAATGGCCTAATCAATTTCTGAAGGCCTTATCTTCTAATGTCGTTATATAGGAGATTAGATTTCAACACATAAATTGAGGGGCACAAATATTCACTCTGTAGCAACACATAAAATTACCTTGTCAAATAAAAAGGTACTTTTGGCTTCAAACTAAAAGCAAACCTTGGATGGCTGCCAAACCCTATTTATCAATGTAACAAACAATATTTACCGATTGCTTCATTTGCCTAAACTGCTTTCAATCCTCGGGACATGCTGCTTGCATCCTAATTTTCCACTAATTTCTCCCTTCTAGAAATTTCTCCCTTGTGTTTTACCTGATTCTTGCTTCTGACAAAAACAAATGCTGCCTTGGACAGCTCTGGCACCTGGCTAGCACAATGGATCCGAATGCTCTGCCCTGGGCGAAGCTTTCCGTTCCATTATTTAAGGATTGCACCGCCGTCGATGGGAATTTTGAGTCTTTATATTTTTGTGGTCGCTCATGGGATTTCATCAGACAAGTGAGGCTGAAATGCTTCTCTGGCAACATGTTGGAAGATGTGCCAGCCAAGGATGCTTCTAAGATGAGGGATGAGGAGGAGAGAGGGTAAATGAGGAACCAAGGTAGACAGTAGGAATAAATCTGGAACATAGTTAATCTTCTCCAGATAATGGAAGGAACCTGGAGGCAGCTTCTTCAGAGGCCACGGAGGAACGCTGCTTGCTGCCTGGCTCCTCATGGTTTTCTCAGCCTGCTTTCTTATAGAACCCAGGACCACCAGCCCAGGGATGACCCTACCCACAATGGGCTGGGTCCTCCCCACCTATCATTAATTGAGAAAATGCCCTAGAGGCTTGTTAACTGTTTGACCTGCTGTTTTGGTTGGTTGGTTGGTTGGTTGGTTGGTTGGTTGGTTGGTTGGTTTTTCAGGACAGGGTTTCTCTGTAGCTTTTCAGACTGCTAGAACTGGCTTTGCAGACAAGGCTGGCCTCAAACTCATAGGGATCAACCTGCCCTGCCTCCCGAGTGCTGGGATTAAAGGCATGTGTCACCACCACCCAGTTATACTGTTTGATCTTATAGAGGCATTTTCTCAGTTGGGTCTCCCTCCTCCCCAGTGACTCTAGCTTGTGTCCCAGCACAGAAGGGCACCTGCTTCACTTTGATTCATGTGTGAATCTCTTCGGATTAGACCTGCAGAAGCAACCTGAGAAGTGATGTTTCCTCAGATCTCTGAGTGATGGATGGCCTAGTTAAACCCACCATCCTTGACGTGATCCAGGAACGTGTATTTTATAGCCAACCTGTGCACTAAGTGCTGTAGTGTTAGCAGAGGCAGGAAGGAGAAAGTGAGGGTGGCACAGCTTTGTGGGGATGTGAGAAAGGGGAATTACACAGAAAGTTGAGTAATTGAGAGGCCACTAATATGATAGAAACAGAGCAAACTCCACTAAAAGGTGACAAGATGCATGGCAAAACAAGCAGTTTGCAAACCTCCTTCCCTGTCTGAGCTCTGGTCCTGAGCTCCTTTGGTGATGGAGAGTGATGTGAACCACATAAGCCAAATAAACCCTTTCCTCCCCAACTCACTTTTAGTGTCCCTAACTAAGGCACCTCCCTAGCTGTGAGCAGACATCATCTGGTCTACTTAGCATCTGAGTAGAAGAAACATGTGGAGAATGGTTGAATTCACTCTCTGTCCCACTAGGTAAACTGAGATTCTCTCCAACCCTCAGGGCTTCTAGTTCTCAGACCTTCGGGATTGGATTCCACCGTCCACTCTGCAGAACTTGGGTCATGAGCTGCGTCTCCAGCTTACCTGTGTTTCTAACCTGTCGACGGCAGACCACAGAACCTCACAGTCTCCACCATCATGTCAGTCCACTCCTACTTCACACACATGTAGACAGACAGACAGACAGACAGGGTGCATACATTCCATACATCCCAGCAATTCCTCCTTTGGAGAATCCTAACTAATGGAAAAGGAAGCTCTTTATTATAATCCTGTCTTCATTTAAGTCTGCCATCTAATTGATGCTATTGAAATTGTTTCTCAGTTTGTTTCTTAGACATCACATTGTAGCTTTTGCCAGATTTGCCCAACAAGATCAGTTCTATAAGTCAGAATTTCTTTCATGTTCCTCAGTCTCTCTCATTACAACTGGCAAGGTTCTGAACATCTAATGAGAAATCAACAGATCTTTGCTAGTGTTTTGCTTCAGTTCTGTCTCATTATATTGCCAGCTGAGGTTTATCCTGTTCCTAAGATGTAACCTCTTTAATAAAGGGGGAAAACAGAAACAAAAACAAAAACTATCATTGTTGCCGGCAGCTTGCTGATCAAAGGCTGTGAGGCACTAGGCTGGGGTCAAATTCACACACTACCAGGCTTATGGTATGTTTTGTTGTTCCTGAGAATATTTAAATTCAAAACATTTCACATAAAACCTAAACTTCAAGCTTCTCCTGGGAAAAATGAAAGCTGTGTATTCTGTACTCACAGTCTTGCAGGTCAAGGTCAGCTTAGGATAAGGAAAAGCCATTGCCTCCTTTGGATAGGGTTTGTGTGGTCTGAAGTGTCCCAGACCACAGAGAGCAAGGGTCAACAGTCATTGGGCATCATGCTTGACCCCTGCTGTATATCAAGTAGAGACCTTGCTACTGGGGCTGTCACTACAAAAGAGAGATCAGAGGACACACTAAAATGTGAAAACTCAGAATACATGTCTTTGTAAGCAATATGTGCTTATTCTTTTTATTTTAATTTATTTTCTTTAAAAAAAAAACTACATTTCACATGCCAAATCCATTTCCCACTCCTTCACCTCCTCCTGCTCCCTCTACCTTCCCCCCTCCCAACTGTATCCTACCCCCAAACACTTCTTAGAAAGGATAAGGCTTCCCATGGGGTCTCAACAAAGTCCAGCACATTGCTTAGAGGCAGAACCAAGGCCCTCCTCACTACATCTAGGCTGAGCAAGATCTCCTTCCAGAGAGAATGGGTTCTAAAAGGCAAGAACAAGCAGTAGGGACAAATCCTGGTCTCACTGCCAGTGGTTCCATAGTCTGCCCCAGCCATACAACTGTCACACACATTCAGAGGACCTGGTTTGATCCTGTGCTGGTTCCCTCACTGTCAGGCCGAAGCTGGAAGGCTTCCATTAGCTCAAGTAAGTCGTTTCAATGAATATCCCCATCATGGTCTTGACATCTTTGCTCGTATTCTCACTCCTCCCTCTCTTTGACTAGACTTTGGAAGCCCAGTGATCCACTGTGGTTCTCTTCATTTGTTCCCATCAGTTGCTGGATGAAGGTTCTATGATGACATTTAAGAGAGTCATCAATCTGACTACAGGGCAAGGCCAGTTCAGGCACCCTCTCCACTACTGCTTAGTGTCTCAGCTGGGGTCATCCTTGTGGATTCTTGGAAATTTCTCTAGTGCTAGGTTTATTGCTAGCCCCATAATGGCTCCCTCAATCAAGATATCTCTTTCCTTGTTCCCTATTTCTGTCCTTCCCCCATCTCCACCATCCCATTGCCTCTAGTTCTCCTCCCTTCTCCCCTTCTCCCCTTTCACCTTCCCTTCTCCTCCACCTCCAGACTCCCAATTTTCTCAGGAGATCTTGTCTAATTGCTAGCCCCATAATGGCTCCCTCAATCAAGATATCTCTTTCCTTGTTCCCTATTTCTGTCCTTCCCCCATCTCCACCATCCCGTTGCCTCTAGTTCTCCTCCCTCCTCCCCTTCTCCCCTTGCACCTTCCCTTCTCCTCCATCTCCAGACACCCAATTTTCTCAGGAGATCTTGTCTATTTTCTTTTCCCAGGAGGATATATGCATGTTTCTGTTAGAGTTCTCATTGTTACTTGGCTTCTCTGGGGTCGTGGCCTATAGGTTCCTTATTGTTTGGTTTACAGCTAGTATCCACCTATGAGTGGGGACATAACCATGCTCATCTTTCTGGGTCTGGGTTACCTCATTCTGGATGGTTTTTTCCTAGCTCCATCCATTCGCATGCAAATTTCAAGATGTCATTTTTTTTTCCACTGAGTAGCACTCCATTGTGTAAGTGTGCCACATTTTCTTTATCCATTCTTTGGTTGAGGGGCATCTAGGTTGTTTCCAGGTTCTGGCTATTATGAATAATGCTGCTATGAACATAGTTGAACAAATGTTCTTGTAGTATGGTTGAGCATCCTTTGGGTATATGCCCAAGAGTGGTATTCCCAATTCTCTAAGAAACTGCCATACTGATGTCCAGAATGGTTATACAAGTTTGCATTCCCATCAGCAATGGAAGTGTCCCCCTTACTCCACATCCTCTCCAGCATAAGATATTTTTGGTGTTTATGATCTTTGCCATTCTGACAGGTGTAAGATGGTATCTCAGAGTCATTTCGATTTGCACCTCCCTGATGACGAAGGATGTTGAACATTTCCTTAAGTGTCTTTTAGCCATTTGAAATTCTTTTGTTGAGAATTCTATGTTTAGATCTGTACCCCCATTTTTAATTGGATTATTTGATATTTGATGTCTAATTTCTTGGGTTATTTATATATTTTGGAGATCAATCCTCAGACTGATGTGGGGTTGGTAAAGATCTTTTCCCATTCAATAGGCTGCCTTTTTGTCTTATTGACTGTGTCCTTTGCTTTACTGCTAACTGGCTAGTGAAGCTGAGGCAGGTGGGGGAGGGGCCCTGGGTTTTGTCCAGGTACCAAGGGCCTAGAGAGTGGGGTGCCCACTGGCTGACCACTTACCTCTTGGTCTGCTGTGTGCAGTTGCAGTCCAGACTTCAGAGTTCCTTTGTATTTTTCTTAATATGCAGACACAGCATGTCTTTTCTCATGCCTGCCTGTCTCCTTTCATTCGGTATGGTTTCATGGGCACTGGCATTTGTATTTGTAACCCTTGACATAGACCCTAATGATTTAATGATTGGTTCAGTGAGTTTCTGCTCCAGGAATGGCTTAACAAGTAGACTAATATGCTTTTCAGCAAGAAAAAAATGCCAATAATATCAAATCCCAATTCATCACCCTATGGGTCCACTGAGGTCCACAGGGGTCCTGATTAGCATAGAGAGCAATCATTATCTTCAATTCTGTCAATGACAACAACAAACAGAACAAAGGCTCTGGGGCGTTGCCAGTTTTAAACCGCGCGGCAAGGCTTTTGCCTGCAATCCTAATACTCAAGATCTTGAGGCAGAAGGATTTTCACAAGTATGAGGTCATCTTCTGCCATGAAGTGAGATCCTATCCAGACTGAGAGGTGGGCTGGAGGGGAAGAGGAGTGGAAGGAAGAAGAGGAGGTGGCTGCTGCATGAGGTGGAAGCGAGACAAAGTCGGGAGGGATTTTTATTGTGACTGAGGTGGCAGTTTGGTCAGTATATGTTCCAATCTGAAAATGGGCATATGACTTGATTCACAACTCACTGGATAAAATCACATAACCCAAATCCAACCATAAGGAAATATAAGATCACCCTGTGTCAGAACAAAGAACTGGAATTAAATAGCAAGCCACACTGATGCATGTCCCATGAAGCCTACAGCACCCAGTCCCTGAGAATTCTCATCTTGCCCTCAGAGCATGGAGAAGAAGCCACTTGCCACCATGTTTTCTCGTGTGTTTCTTTGATCTTCAACTGAATGGCCAGGAGCCAAGAGAATCCATTCAAACCCTCAGTGTACAGACACACATACCTTTTTGCTTATATTTGAGGAGGGTTCCTAGAAAACAGAAAGAAGGAATTCTGCAAAACCATGAATCACCAGCTCCTGCATATTCCAACCATCAGGCCCACGTTGAGAAGAACTGACATCTCTCTATTTTATGTCATCATGCTGTGTGTGGACAACAGAGGCACAACTGATAAGGAAAGCTAGGCTTCTAAGACACGGGGTGAGAGTCTTACAAGAGGGGTATAATTTGCTCGGGAAGGAAGCAAAAGGAGAGGGATTGTACGTGCTCGCTGTGCAAAAGCCATGTATAATTCAACATTTTGTGCAGCACCTTGCACAGTATTACTTTAAACTTCTAACAACTTTAATAATATCCTTGAACCTTGTTCTTCTCTGACAGGCACATCACAAAAGGCACCTTCCAAAATGATGCTTAGCAAACGACACTTACTGCTTAGTGTTACTTCTGACAGGTATCTGTATACTGCTCATGTTGTATAAAAAGTCCTCATTTAATACGCCTTTGCAGTACCACAATGAGGTAAATCATAATCAATGAATATGAGTTCTTCTTTGAAGCCTGTTGCAAGGCTGGACCACTCCCAGCGTCCATGTGAGCAACCCTGCAGCTATATTCAGATATCAGAAAACTCTCCAATGCACTCAGCAAGAACACCTGGCTCTTCTTTTTGTTTTTGAGCATCGTAAGTATTCATACTTCTTTCTGCCTGCACCAACCCTTCTCCCAGGGTCTCCTGGTACAGTTCGAAGAGCATTTTACTCGCAACTCAATTTATTACAGGGAATAATGAATATTTTTTTAAAGTACAGAAAAAGATAGCCTGACAAGCCAGGATCTTCATCAAATGAGGCCCGCTAGAAGCATACACTGAGACTACAGTCATGAGATCACAGTGATATAACAGCAGTTTTAGTTAATAAAACTGGTGATCAATTAAACATATATATATATAAAGAATCATGCAACAAAATCCTATTGTGTTTACTTTCTCCCAGCCACTGATTAAAACCAGTGTTGTTTTAATATATTCCCAGTCAGTCAGACTGAAGGATTCATAGTGAACAGCAAGACATTTGGCTGTATTCACCATTTGGTCAGAGCAGGACTCACACTGGTCAGACACGCAAACCTTCTGAAGTTTGCCTCAGAGTTCTGACATTGCTGTCATAGAAGCAGAGGGGAAAATTGCTTGCATGAATGTGTTTTTAAGTTGGGATGGAAGATATGAACTCTAACACAATCCATGAAACAAGAGAGGCAGAAAACAAAGGGCTATTTTAGGTTTGTGAAAATCCTCTGCTTATAGCATCTCAAAAATCCCATGCAGTACCCCATCACTACAGCAGTGAAAATCCCAGGACACACTGAGATCCCAAGGAGGGATGCTCCGCTCAGATGGCCTCATTCTGCCATGATAGCCACAGCAGGCTTCAGAAAGCTTCAGTCTGTGAAATCCCAAACCAGCATCACAGTCCCAGAAGACGCTACGGAGTGAGACAAACAGCCGTTTGTTAGCCCAGTGGTTTGGAAACATCTTGGCATGTAGGGCCCCGTGAGGAGGTCTATCAGGGAGAGGGGAGGGGAGACAGGGAGACTGTGAAGCATTGGAGTGTCCCCTGGCACAAAAAGTTGATGCCCAATTAGATTCAGAAAAAGTGACAAAGAATTGATGCCCAATTAGGTTTAGAAAAAGCTCCTCTCTGTAAACCTCAATTACCTGTGATGCCTTATGACATTCAGCATTTACAAAGTATAATTACACAATAGTGTCTGACATTTAACGTCTATGGATAATTTAAAAGACTTCTACTTCAAAAAGGCTGCTCATGAGCAACAGTAATCACTTCAATTAGCTTGGCACCATTACAATGTAACAAGACCATTTGACTGCCTATTAGAACCAGCCAAGCTCTTCAAGTGTGTTAATTTAGCAGTCATTGCTAATTTCTGGGCTTTGCTACATTTGCATAGGAAAACACAGCCCTTTAAGCAAGAGAGGAAGTTTCATTCCTAAACTGGCTTCCTATTCTTGGAAGGGCTTTTTATATTTTCACACACAAAAAAAGATCAGAAACATATTTCAAACAGGAGCATCTCTGAATAATATTAGGTAAAAGAACATCAAATTTCAGTAAGACGTGGGTCCCACTTTCCCACCCTGTGCTTGTTCACATGGAGATATATAAATATGGTACATACATATACAGAGCACCTGTATTAGTCAAAGTGTAGCATGTGTGATTATGTTCATAGCATCCCATGTTATAAAACATACAATACTCAGTATATACACTGACATGAATATACAGTGAGCTAGGCAAAGCTGAGCTTGGCAAAACACAAAGGTTCTGATCTCAAAAAAAAAAAAAAAAAAAAAAAAAAAAAAAAAAAAAAAACAACCTTGATGGCAAGTTCATCCGCTGGAGCTTTTGGCTAACAGTAGTCTCCTTTACTGTTTTATTATGACTTTTGTTACTGCATGCAGGTTGTCAAAGGCATCTTGCATAAATTATTTAGGCTTTTTTACAAACTCATATTCTGACATGGATATAATTTGCCCCGAGCATAAAGAATCTCTGTTGTACAGAGGAGAAGCTACAGTTTACAAAGTGGTGTATACATACATACTCCCAGAGGTAATACGGGCGGGCCATTTGGCACAAACCTCTGTGACAAAGTTTGGGGCCATATCTGCAGTTCAGCACTGACAAGTACTAGATGCTTCTGAGTAAAAATGGTTTCTAAACAACCACCGAAATATTAAGGACTTCTGATCCAGTGCTCTTCGTGCAGAACGCAATGATCTCCTAGCTACCTCCTTTCTCTAGCGTCATTGATACAAATGTACTGGTCATCACTTAGCTATTATTTAGAAACAAAGAATACATTTCTAACATGCATTTTTTTTCTTGTTGTGAAAAACCCCAAAGATGCCAATACTTTTTTCATATGCCATGTTTTTAAAATCCCCGGCTGGGAGTGGCCCCATTAAAGACCCCATCCTCAGCACACCAAGCAGCAGCCTCAAAGATGCCATGTTTTTTTCATATGCCTTGTGTTTGGAATGACCAGCTTCCTGGAGCTGCCCCATTGCAGACCCTGCCCCTAAGAAAACCCACCATCGGTGGCTCCTCCCCCAGGGATGCTGGGACCATACCTACATGCTATTTTAAAAGAGCCTGCCACCCCCAGCCTGCCCTGAGTTTCTCTTCTTCCCCTAGGGTCACCAAGGAATGCTTTGCTCAGATTAAACCTGGATTTATTGATTCTTAATTGGGTCATTTGATTGGTGGAGAGGGATTAATACCGGAGAATAGAAACTTTTCACCATGAAATTTACAATTATAAATTATACAATTCCAAGGTTTCTCTCCATATTAACCACGTTGTGCAGTGATTACCACTGTCTAAGAGTCCAGAGTGTGTGCCTTACCCAGGAAAGCAGTGCCGTACCAATTAGCAGGCAGTCTCGTTGCCTCCTCCCTGGCCTTAGCAACCACCCATCTTTCTATCTCCATGGATTTTCATGTTTTGTGCTTTCATATAGATGGAATTGCAGTCCGTGTGATCTTTTCTACCCTGTCTCCATCTCGTAGCATGTTTTCAAGATTTTCCTATGGAGTGTCATGTTCATGGAAGTCATAAGTCATTCATTTATGGCTGGAAACTATTTCACAGTGTGGTTCTAGCACATTTCCTATAGCTATTAAACGATTGATAGACATCAGCTGTAGTCATTTTCCAGCGTAAGTAGTTCAGTAATTAAACTACATGTACAGCTTTTATGTGGGTATGCTTTAATTCTTCCTCAATATCACCTTGAAGAGGATTTGCTGAGTAACATGGTAACTTTACTTTTAAGAATTGACAAAAACATTTTCCCCAAACTCTTTGCACCTCATCCACACTTGCACTGCCCATCATATGCATATTTTACTTGAATTTTCATACTGCTGGTTGGTATGGACAATTTCTCAATATGCTTATTGGTCATTCGTGTGTCTTTTTTAAAGAAATATTCATTTTAATTATCTCATGCACCTTTAACTGGGTCATTTGTTTGATGTATTAAAAGAATAGTCATTCTTGATGTCAAATCATGTAAAATACATGATGTGTATTTCTCCCACTTTGTAGTTTTCTTTTTCACTAAATTTATAATGCAGAAATTTAATTTTTATTAAGTCAAATATGTTTTTAATGGGTTGCTTCTGCTTTATGTGGTATACCTAAGAAATTATAGAGGCAAGAGAGATGACTCAGCAGTTAAAATTATTTGATGTTCAGGGCAAAGGATCCAGAGTCAGTCCTAACACTAACGTGGTAGCTTACAACTGTTCTAAAGTCCAGGTCCAGGGACTCTGAGATCTCTGACCTCTCTTGGTACGAAGCACATACATGCTTTTCACACACACACACACACACACACACACACACACACACACACACAGGCAAGATACTCATTCACACAAAAAAATTTCAAAAAACTTTCTAAAAAAGAAGTTATTGACTAACCCAAGGTCAATGTGAGTTTCTGCAGTTTTAACTCTTACATTTAAGACAATGATTTGTGCTGAATTAATTTTTACATATGATGGGAAACATAAGTCCAGGAGCATTCTTCAATAGGTGGACAATTACAGTGCCAGCATCAAATGTCAACAAGATTATATATTTGTCCATAGATTTGTACATATATCCTTGAAGAAAAATTGTCTAAAAACATGGGAGCCGGAGCAAGGGCTCAGCCATTATGAGCACCCACTGCTTTTTCAGAGGACCTAAGGTCAGTGTCCAGCACATATGTCATGCTGCTAATTCCAGCTCTAAGGGATCCAAGGGATCCAGTGTCCTCTCACGTCCTCCATAGGGACCCACATGACTGTGTGAATGTGTACATACTCACACACAGGCACATACATAAGCATTTTTTACCAATAAAATAAAAACTTAAAACATAAGGATTACTAGAAGCTCAATTTTATTAATCAGCACATCTGTCTTTATTCCAGAAGCCTTCTTGATTGATGTAACGTTGTATTCCTTTTTTATTAGCATGCAAGGAACCGGATTTCATTAAGGCTTTCTTCAGAGGATATTATATCAATTTTGAACTTGGGTAGTATGAATCCTACAGTCATCTTTAAGATTGTCTTGGCTATTTAGGCACCTTGGATTTCCAAGTGAATATCAAAGTCAGATTGTCAATCACTGGAAGGAAAAAAAGCATTAGCAGTTTTGAAGGGGATTCTGTTCATTCTGCAGACCTGCTTGGGAGTAGTTACATCAGCAGCGTTCAGTAGCTAATCTGTGAGCATTGTCTTTCCATCATTTAGATTTTGCCAAGTGTCTTCAACCCTGCTCTGCAGCATTCAGGAGCCCAGTGTTGCACTTCCATTGTCCACTGTATTCCTAATTGTTTCTCTCCTTTAATGTTATAGGAAATGACATTGGTTTTTTTGAATGTTTGGTTGTTTATTGCTAATATGAAATGATGCTACTGGTTTAATATAGTGATTTTGCCTCCTGCAAACTTGCTGACCTTTTCAATTTTATGGGCTTTTGGGGGATTTTTTTTAGAATTTGTTATAAACAAGATCATGTGATCTGTAAATATAAGCCAAATTCTTCTTTTCCAGTATTCATGCTTTTTATTTGTTTCTTACTCAATTATCTGGCTATTATCTCCAGTAAAGTGTGAGCAGAAATAGGATAATAAAATAAAAATCACATCTTCTCTTCTTAGTCTTTCCCAGAAGAGAACAATTATCATCTTCATTTACAGTAATCTAATTTGGATTAATACCAAGTTACTTTTAACACTATTTAAAAAAAAAAAAAAAAACCTTCAAGACTGTCCAGCTCTGTTTACTCATCTCTACATCTTTTCACATAAATTGTACCTTTATCTACTGTGTGCCCATTAGCACGCACACACACACACACACACATCATTGTTATCCTATGAAGTTTTACTCTATTGCTCAATTATTGCTCTATGAAGTTTCCTTTAAGCCACACAGGAGAAAGTTTAAAAACTATATTCATATAATTTTTCTAAGTTGCCTGTGCTATTGCTTTAACTAATGCTGCCTATTTTCTTACATGGATTCAAGTTCTTGTTTAATTTCTTTAATGTGAGCCTGAAGGACTCTGACACTTATTTTAATTTTTTAAAATGTATTACTACTGTCTATGTTCTTGATGGGGGTGCTATGGCACACGGCTGTCACAGGACAACTTGTAGAGTCTGTTCTCTCCTCCTACCTTTAGATGGGCTCAAGACATCGAATTAACAGTGTGTGGGACAAGCACCTTACCTGCTGAGTTCTCAACTAACCAGGGACAAGCACCTTACCTGCTGAGTTCCCATCTCACCAGGCCAACTCTTTAAGTGTTTTACAAGAGGCTCACCAGAGACAAATGCTTTCTGTTTTATGTAAGATGATATATTCATTTACCTTTAACTTTAAAGTGATAGTTTTAGTGGACATGGAATTCTTGTTTGAAAATCTTAATTTGAGCCCCTTGAAATGTCTTCCCACCACCCCAGCCCCATCCCCACCACCCCTGGGGCCTCTAATCCCAAATTACTGAGCAGCAGAATAAGAATCACAGTTGTACATGAAGAGCTGCTTCCTTCACGGATCTCAAGACTGTCTCCTTGACTGGCTCTCAGCTAGCAGGCTGGTTATACCATTTCTAGATGAAATTGATTTCAGTTCATCCACATGAATGTCACAAAGCTTATTGAGTTTTCAGATTAATGTTTTTCATCAAACTTGGGAAACCTTAAGTCATTATTTCTTTAAATACTTTTCTGATCTATCACTTTTCTCATTCTGTGTCTATTATTATGGGTATTTTGATAAAGTTAATGGTATCCAAAAGTTTTTTCAGGCTCTACTTCTTTCTTTACTTTCTTTTCTGATTTTTACTAAGTAGTCTCAGTTAATATATCTTCAAGTTTCTGATTATTTCTTCTGGCTTTGGAAGTCTACTTTAAAAATCCCAGTAGTTATTTTAAACCCTAGAATGCCCCCACCCCCGTGTGTGTGTGTGTGTGTGTGTGTGTGTGAGAGAGAGAGAGAGAGAGAGAGAGAGAGAGAGAGAGAGAGAGAGGTATTTCAAGGAACCCATGAAAACAGCAGTCTTTATTCCTGTCCTACTGAAGCCTGAGGAGTAAGGTGTCTCAGGTGGATGTTCCCATTACCATAGAGCTACCATGCCTTCCTAGCAATGATGGGATATGCCCTCAGAGTGTGATAAAAAATAAACCCTTCCTCTCTTAAGTTTGCATATGAGGTCAACAATCAGAAAAACAATGAATGTAGAAATTGGTACCAAGAGTGGCATGTACATATCCACGTATCAACACCTTAGAAGGTAAGAGTGCTCTATAATAAACATATTCGAGTTGCTCTTCCCAAGATGTTGCAAGAGCAATTCTCTCGAGTTCCTTTTTGTCATATTTTTGAAATATCAAGTAGTTCAGATGAAATAAGGACATCAGTGATCCTCATCTTTCAAGTCTGTACTTTGCTAACATGAGTGATGATTCAGATGAATCTTGTTCTTACCCTGAATTATCAAATAACTCTTGAGTATGTTTTCCTCTATAAAAGCAGAAGGACTCTTCATTTCGCTTAACTTCTTCAAGCCTGTCTTAGACTGTCCCTGTTCTGCCGTTCTCCCTGACTCTAAGGTCAAATCTACCAGCTTCCCTCCTGCTGCCTCAGGGTCAGAGCACTGATACTCTTTGCCCAAAGTTTCCCCTGCCACAAAACTTGCTTGTGCCCTACTAAGTCTCTATCCGGTGTTTCTCTCCCTGTAAGACAACCTTGGCTGCCTATTTAAAATAGCCACCACACCACTATCAGCTTTCTCTAGCTCACTTCCCTGACTGACTTGTTTCTTTAGTAGTTGTCATTCACTGAGACGTTTTGCATCTTAAGTAGGATACATTTGCTTTTGTGTTCCCCGTAACTATGGAATGAGCTACACAGAATTAGGTACTCGGTATCTTTTGTCCACTGTTTTATCTCAGACATTATACAGATTCTTCCAGGGGTGCTCAAAAGATGCAGAGATGAATGAACAAACCACATCTTACACAAATGCCTGTGAACATAATATAGGCAGCTTGATACTTGGTATTCTCAGGATGATGGTCAGAGGCTGGTCAGGTGAACAATAAGTAAGAATAAAGCTGGAGGGGTTGGAGAGGCTAGTGATGGTATGCCAGGAAACTTCCAGAAAACTGCCCAGAAGAACTCAGAGCTACTGACTTTTATGCATCATCTCTTACATATAAACCACAAAGCTACACACAAAGTCAGAACAGGAAGACAGGGCGATAGTATATGATGTGAGACCTCATGCTAACAGCCACCCCCAAGAACAGGATCTACTGGATTTGGGTACATTTTAACCAGAGCTAGGAACAGCCACCTTCAAAATGGTATGAGTCATAAAAGACTGTTGCTCCATCTGCCAGATTAGAATTTAAAATAAATAAATAAACAAACAAATAAATACTCCTCCAACTGGCCTAACCCTGAGGGTAGTAGCTGGATAGTCAAAAGAGCAAATTCACCCTTGGTAAACACCAGAGTAAAACAAGCCTTCTCTGATCCAAAAATATAAGACAGTTTTCTGCTGGTGTATGCATCCTGTGAGAAATATAAAAAGTGTATGCGAGCAAGAAGAAAATGGCAACTGGGGGTGGAGAGCCTTGAGATGCACCAGCCAATAGCGACACCAGCAAAGATATCATAAACAGTGCTACCTACAGAAAAAAAATAGCATTAGCTGATCTAGAGTTTCTTTTTCAATAAAGTGAAAATAAAGTAGCTATAAATAATATCAAAGAATGAAGGCAAAATGTTGGAATTAAAGCATTCTAAAGCCCTAGGGGGTTTGAGGGAAGAATAACAATCCTGTTTCATTTTAAGGCATTGTTAAGTCAAATATATATGAGAATCCTTTCATCAAAATAATATAAATCTCACTGTAAATGAAACCTGAACCTAAGCTTGATTAATAGACAGGAGAAAGGATTAGAAGAAATAGGAAAAAAAAAGGCATTGCCAATACAAGACACAAAATAAAAGGGTAAGATAAATACAAATTTCTCAGTGCCTCCAATAAAAAGTGAACAGAATGGACGAACCAGCTCAGAGAAAAAGATGAGGAAATCAGTTGCTTGTTGCTAATCCTGCTGTATGAAATTAAAGTGGCTACACCTTGGGGCACCGGGGGCTTGTAAACAGGGAAGGGTACACGGGAACCTTCTGGAGTGATTAAAAACACTTTCTGTGCTCATCTGAATGGAGAGAGAGAGAAAGAGAGAGAGAGAGAGAGAGAGAGAGAGAGAGAGAGAGAGAGAGAGAGAGAGAGAGAGAGAAACCAATTCAGAGACCTTCACGGCTCCAATTTGCATGTTTCTAACACATAAAAATTTTAAATAAGACTATGTACCTCTGTGCTTATTGTAAAAACATGTGCACACATAAATGCACCTGATTTTTTGCATGTGCAAATATATACACATTTTATATTCTTATCCAGTCTGGAAGGGATTAAAGCAATATAAATAGGACTTGTGCGGTCTGTTTTCTGAAAACCTGAAATTAGCATACCTAAAACTACCTTAAACTGCTAAATAAAACATTAAACACACTCTTTAGATTAATTAAATACATATTAATTTCAGCATAGCTGACTTTCTGCATATTTTAGAACTAATACATTGTTCTTGATCTGTTCTGTAGAAATGTTTCAGGCCTACATCCTTAGTAACAGCCAGAGTGTGAAAAGACGCATACCAAACCTCCTCTTGGCCGAGATGCAAAGGGGTAAGTGGGATCAAAGGGGACACTCCCTTTTAGAAGGAAGGACAGATCCCTTAATTAAGATATATGCTTCCCTGCTCCCATATCTATCCTTCCTTTATCCCAACCATCCCAATTCCCCAAGTTCCCCCCCCCATCCTCCTCTTCTCACATTTCTCTCCCCATCTCCACTTACCTCCCTCCCCCCCTCCCCCAAGATCCCAATTTTTGCTCGGTAATCTTGTCTACTTCCCATAACCAGGAGGATAACTATATGTTTTTCTTTGGGTTCCCCTTCTTATTTAGCTTCTTTAGGATCACAAATTATAGACTCAATGTCATTTATTTATAGCTAGAAACCAATTATGAGTGAGTACATCCCATGTTCATCTTTTTGGGTCTGGGAAACCTCACTCAGGATAGTGTTTTCTATTTCCATCCATTTGCATGCAAAATTCGAGAAGTTTTTTTACCGCTGAGTAGTACTCTAATGTGTATATATTCCACACTTTCTTCATCCATTCTTCCATTGAAGGACATCTAGGTTGTTTCCAGGTTCTGGCTATTACAAATAATGCTGCTATGAACATAGTTGAACAAATGCTTTTGTCATATGATAGGGCATCTCTTGGGTATATTCCCAAGAGTGGTATTGCTGGGTCCTGGGGCAGGTTGATCCCGAATTTCCTGAGAAGCCACGGGTGGGCAAGAGACCTGAACCTAGAGGGGCTCGCAGGTGCCCAGGGGGATGTGCCCAGTTAGTGCTTTGGGAAGCTGAGGATAAGGAACCTGAAATGGCCTTATCCTATAACCACACTGATGAATATCTTGCATATCACCATAGAACCTTCATCGGGCGATGGATGGAGCTAGAGACAGAGACCCACATTGGAGCGCTGGAATAAGCTCCCAAGGTCCCAATGAGGAGCAGATGGAGGGAGAACATGAGCAAGGAAGTCAGGACCACAAGGGGTGCACCTACCCACTGAGACAGAGGGACTGATCTATAGGGAGCTCACCAAGGCCAGCTGGACTGGAACTGAAAAAGCATGGGATAAAACCAGACTCTCTGAACAATGAGAACTGATGAGAAGCCAAAGACAATGGCACTGGGGTTTGATCCTACTTCATGTTCTGGCTTTGTGGGAGCCTAGCCAGTTTGGATGCTCACCTTCCTAGACCTAGATGGAGGGGGGAGGACCTTGGACTTTCCACCTGACTGCTCTTCAGTCTGGAGAGGGAGGGGGAAAGGAGTGGGGGGAGGGGAGGGGAGTGGGAAGAAGGGGAGGGAAATGGGAGGATGGGAGGAGGTGGAATTTTTTTTCTTTTTCCAAGAAAAAAATAAAAAAAAAATTTTTTGAAACAACAGGGGAAAGAAAAAAAAAGAAGGAAGGACAGAAACAGGCTAGTGAAAAAGCTTTAGAATGAAGCTGTGATGGTGGCCTGGGATATAGACAGTCCTTGGGGGCAGGCAGAGTAAAGGAATGCCCAGAAGGGGGCTTCATGTGAGCAGAAGCATAGGAGAAAATGACAGAGAAAATTGGGACCTGGAACCCACACTCGTCGTCTAAAATTAGGCTACAATAACAAAAGCAAAGGACACACCTGTTAGAGCAGCCAAGAAGATGGAGCAGAATGGGAAGCTGTCATGTCAATTCTCTGCTGTGGACCTCAAACCAAGAGCCGAGAGCAGTGGTGGCAGCAAGCAGAGCCATCACATCTGAAAATTAATAGCATAGTTCGGGTGCTCAGGTTTAAATATACACTCATATGAACATGGTTGAGCACATGTAATAATAAGAAAAAAAAACCTTGAGGCCAGTGACAAACCAAGACCATACATTTATCCAGCAAGAAGTACAAACCAGATCTCCACCCCAAGGATAACACTGGCCTGGGTGTCAGACCCCAATTTCTGGGCTAAGAATTTTACTCTGCCTACAAAGGCATAAAGTCAGGAGACCGTCTGTGAGACCTCACACTGTTAGCAAGGTCACAAGAATCAAAAACTGAGAAGCTAAAGTATACTCATACTGGTTAGTTTCATAGTACCTGGACAAAATAAGAGGAAAAGGGATTTACTTTGGCTCATAGTTTCAATGCACGCTTATGTGACTCCATAGCTGTGGACTTGTGGTGAGGATAAACATCTGGGCAGGAAAGGCATGGTGGCTTAGGGATGCTTACTTCATGGCAGCCAACACAGAAAGGGGCTGGTACCCAGCTATGTATTGAAAAGACATATTCCCAACAGGTGGGGAGTGAGTAGGCCCCACCCCTGGAGTTCTTCCACCTCCCACTAGGTCACTCAGATTTGTAATTCATCAGAAGATTGTCTAGTCTGATTGGGTCCTTATGCTCGAATCCTCTCTGTAAATGCTCACAAATGCAAAAAGGTGTGATTTACTGATTTTCTCGGCATCTCTTAATCCAATCAAGTTGACAAAATTTAACTCAAGATGAAAAAGTCCCTCTAGGTCTGTGACCAAAGCAGCCACCAATCAATCCCCAAATAATTCCCTCTATGTTCTTATAAACATGAGTTCACAATGAAGTCCACAAAAAATGTAAAGCTATAAATGTACTGTGAACAAGAATCTGTGGCATAGCAATCAGCAGAAGCAGCTCCCAAAAGACTTCTAATACTGAAATTATCAAAGATGGTATATGGCAAATATTTGATATGTTTGAAGAAATAACACAAAGAATTGAAAACATGATGTGGGGGCGGGACAGAGGAAAGGACGGCAGAAGAGGAACTAATAATGAGGATGTTTGAAAGGCTATATGGAAACTACTATGTTATAAGCTTCAGATTGATCTGTTAATGTCAAACAGTTTCATTGATGTTCCTCTACACGGAGAATGATGATGCTACTCCCGGAAGCCACGGGTTGCTAGATAAAAAGCCCAGTAGGGGTCATGGCATACCTCCCCTCAAACTGTTGGTCAGTGGTGTCAGAGACCACAAACAAGACAAACTACTTCCAATGCTCTTCGTTGCCCACCAGAATCTGATGGTGAGACCCTATTGCTAAAGACACCACACATTTTGGTCACATGACATGTAGAAATCAAGTTGATACTGAAGAGGAAGTTTCTCCAAGTTCCAGAAGGTAGTTATGCAAACTGTTGGAGGACGAAGTCAGCAACAGTCTCCCCTAGCTACGAACCATGTGAACTACAATAACCCTGGAGTGGCAAGCTGTGCCAGTGCGTGTAATAATGACAAGAATGTTATGGGGGGGGGGGAACCTGATGTTTGATTGGATTTAAGACCCACTCCAGTCTTAGGAAGAAGGCAGTCTCCCAAGGGAGGGAAATAGAATACAACATTATGGAGAGATAAAAGGGGAACTATAAGAGTAGGATTAAATAGGGAAGGGGGTGGGACAGAAGAGTAAAGCGGGAAATATGGGAAGGACAACTAACAGTAAAGGCCATGTGTCCCTGTCCTCCACAAGCATAGATGTACCTGGCACAGACCACAATAGGATACATGATAGGCAGCATGCTGACAGCAGAAGACTTTAAAACAGAATAAAGGGTTTGCTGAGGTCAGTAGAAACCACCAGATGGCTTACAGTCTCCTTTCCCACATTCCAGGACCACAGAACAGCCTTATGGGAGAATGACAGTAGACCCTGGAGCCATCAGAGCCAGAACCCCATACATCTCTGAGGGCAGAAAGCAAAGGATTAAGGTGTGACACTGAGGTTGTGGCAGGACCCCTCCTGAGGTGGTCACTGATATCAGTAGGAGCCCACACTGCACTCCTGCACAGTGATGTTAAATAGCCCCATGGAAGAGCTGCAGCAGGTCCTAGGCGGTCAAAAGCCCATGAATAGCTAAGTGGACTTGAAGGAATGTGGCTAATGTGTGACTTTGTTAGATTATGGCTGACTCCTCCGAAGGCTGTCATTGAGGTTAGAGACAACACATGTCAAAGGCTCTCATGATGCCTTACTACACTGTGGGTGCATGCACACACGCGCGCACACACACACACACACACACACAAACACAAACACACACACATTGCCTAATCCATGAGAGATCTAAGAACATACTGCTCAACTCAGAAGCTCAATCATTGGCCCGTACCCCATTGGAATGATGCAAAACCCCATCCTGCTCAACAAGTTTGAACTAGAATCGCAAACTACACCTCCTCCAAGAGAACAGTTTATTGTATGAAATATCACCGGGAAGAAAAAAAACTCAGAATCCTTCCCAGGGAAGACATACTGACTGGCATGATTTAAAAAGAAAAAAAAAAAAACTAATGAACTGTTATTACACTTTGACTTTTTGTTGTTATTGTTGGTTTTTATTATTTTTAAATTTTTAATGTTTTTTTTTCTTTTTTTAATCTCCTCTTTGGTAAAACCAATTGCAACAATATTGCTTTAGCTCCTATATTGCTATATTGTGATTGCTTCGTAAACACCCCTGACCATCTTCATCTCCTCCAGTGTACCTTTACCGCTCTCCCTACACAGTTTTTCCCTCCTTCCAACCTCTATTCTTTTTCTCTTCCCCAAACCCTCCTCGTTTTACTTTTCAACTATAAACTTTCAAAACTTTAATAATCTCTAAGCTCCATGGTTCCTAACAGCTTCCCAAACCCTGCCAGATAATTTTCGGACCACCGTTGTTTTTCTCAGTTAATCTAATGCTAATCTGTAACCTTACCCAGGCTGCCTTCATCCCTGCACTGCTAAACTTAGTGACTGATAATCTAGTCTTCACGAAACTTTGCTGACATGTTCGTCCTCTACTTGCCACTGAAGTGAAAAAGCCCACTGTTTGTAACTGGCTAGTATTACATTGGCATAGAGAGCCATGCAGTAATTGGTTGTTTCTACAGCTAACATTCTATTCCTTGAGCATAGGGACTGAGGTATTAACTTCTGAACTACTCACCCCAACTCTCCCACAACTTAGCGCCACCTAAATTCTGAAATATTTCAAATGATAACATAACTGATAAAAAAAATCCAACCAACAAAACAACCACAGTTATGGGAATGTCAATTCAGTAATATAAGAAACATGGAACGGAACATGAAGCAAGTATACACAACGCAACAAAAATACCAGCTCCCAGTATGGTAATGGCTCCCAGTTAAAGTGAGTTAGATAAAATCCCACCAAGACATACAATGGAAAAGAATGATTATAAAAATATTTAATAGAATCAAAATGCAAATAAACTCCTAAATGAATCCAAAGAATATTTAAGCAAAGAGCTGAATGAAATAAGAAATTCAATACATATAAAGAGCCGGGCGGTGGTGGCACACACCTTTAATCCCAGCACTCGGGAGGCAGAGGCTGGCGGATCTCTGTGAGTTCAAGACCAGCCTGGTCTACAGAGCTAGTTCCAGGACAGGCTCCAAAGCGACAGAGAAACTCTGTCTCGAAAAACCAAAAAAAAAGAAAAAAAAAAAGAAAATTCAATAAAGATAAATAGTGAGGAAAAAGCAAAATTTGGAAACTTTAGACATGAAAAATACATAAATCAAATAAAAATAGCTCAATAGAAAGTTTCACCAATAAAGTGCATCAAGTAAAAGAGAAAACATCTAGAACGAAAGACAAGATGAAAGAATTAGAATACTAGGACATCAATAAACACAGTCAGAAAATATGAAGAGAATGTATGAACACTTTGGAACATTGTTCTAACAAAAAACTTTGGGGTCTTAGGCTGATAAGGAGAAGAACTTCAGTATGAAAGCATAAAGAATATATTCAATAGGGGCCTGGCAAGTGTCTTAAGAGGTAAAGGCATTTGTCATTCAAGCCTGGGGACCAGAGCTCTGTCCACAGAACCCACATAAAGGCAGGAGAGTATAGATTCTACAAGGTTGTCCATTGACTACCACATATACCAAAGCATGTGAATGTTTCCACTATCATGCATCACACACACACACACACACACACACACACACACGAGAGAGAGAGAGAGAGAGAGAGAGAGAGAGAGAGAGAGAGAGAGAGAGAATAATAAATAAATGTAAATTTTTTACAAAGATGTTTACATTATTAAAAAATAAGCTCTTGGAATACATGACTAGTAAATGTTTGTTGCAGAAGAGAACTGAATGAGTCATCAGACTGAAGAGAAAACTAATCATATTTAGGAGACTTCTGGAATTAATAAACCATACCAGAAGACTAAGGAACAGAAAGGTAACAAACACTGCTGAATGACAAGAATTAATGCACACTTTTCATTTGTAACTTTGAATGTTAGTGGACTAAATTCCCCAATCCAAAGAAAAAGACTAGCAGACAGAGTTGCAAAACAAGATCCACCTATTTTTTTTTACCTCCAAGAAATGTATTTTACCATCAAAGTCAAAAACAGTCTTGAAAGTGAAATAATTAGAAAAAAAATATTCCAGGCAAAAGGAACAAGAAGGAGAGCATGAATTGCCAATCCAGTATCAGCTAAATTTATATTTCAAGCTAAAACTAATCAGAATAATAAAGAGGGTCTCCTCATACTCATTAAGGTAACAATTTACTGGGCAATAGTAGCGCCCGCCTTTAATCCCAGCACTCAGGAAGCAGAGGCAGGCACATTTCTGTGAGTTTGAGGCCAGCCTGGTCTGCAAGAGCTAGTTCTAGGACAGGCACCAAAGCCACAGAGAAACCCTGTCTCGAAAATAAAAAATAAAAAAAAATTTAAAAAAAGGGAACAATTCATCCAAAGGAAATAATTACAGTTCCAAACACTAGTACACCTAATTTCATAAAACAAACACTACTGAGTATAAAGACAGAGCAACCCCAAGACAATAATAATAGGTAGTTTCAACACTCTACCAATACATAGGTCATCGTTTCAAAAACTAATAAGAGAAACATCAGAGTTAAAGGACATCACCAGCAAATGAACCTAATAGTTATCTACATAACACTCTATGCAAACACAACAGAATCCATACTCTTCTCAGCAGCCCATGCGATGTTCTCTAAAACAGAGGATGCAATAAGATAAAAAAAAAAAATCAAGTCTTCAATGCAGAAAAATTGAAATATTTTTTTCACTTTTTTCCCTTTATAGTTTCAAACATGCATATTGTTTGTTCCCACCCTTGTTACTCTCTTTCATAACCATCTGACCCCTGCTGAAACTGTTGTATCCCCTTGCAACCTTCGTGTTGTCTTTTTGTATGTGGCCCACTGGCGTTAATTAGAGTTGCTTCTGTGAGCATGGGTGGGAGGTTATTTATTGGATGACAACCTATCAGTGATGACACCATTGAAAAACTGATACCTTCCTCCCCCCAGAAATAACTTCAGGTATTCTATGTGGCCAGGATGAAGTCATGCTAGGAATCAATAGCTAAAGAAACTACAGAAAATAACACAAACTCATAACTTTAAATAAACAAACAAGCAAGGAAAACTAGATGTCAACACTCAAAACACCAAGAACTTTTTGCCACATGCAATGACACCGCTAAAGTTTCCAAAAATTTAAATTTTACACATATAGCAATAACAGTAGAAAAATGTCAATGATTTCCAAACCATCCCATAAGATAGAAAGAGGGATAAACACTATCCAATTCCTTCTACGAAGTGAGTGTTACACTGATGCTGAAGCCAGATAAACAAACAACAGTCAGAATAAAACTGGCCATCTCCCTGGAGAACAGAGATGCAAACATTGCCGATATAAATAAATAAATAAATAAATAAGAACCCTTTTGCAAACTGCATCCAAGAACATATCAAGTATCACTCACTGTGATTAAGTATGCTTCATCCCCATGATGCAGGGATGGTTCCACACACACAAGCCAATAAAAACAGCACATTATAGAAGCAGATTCAAGGACAAAAATCACAGTTATTAGCTTATCAGGGCAGAAAATGCTTTTGACAAAAATCCAACATTCCTCCATGCTAAAATCCCTGAAGAAATAAAATAAAATGAATATACTTCAACATAATAAAGACTAAATGCCACAAACACCCAACCAACATTATACTAAATGAGAGGAAACTGAAGTCATTTCCATTAGAGTCTCCACTCTCATTTAACAGAGTTCTCAGAGTCTTGCTAGAGCAATAGGAAACGAGAGAAATAAAAGAGATACAAATAGGAAAGGAAGAAATTATTATCCTTAGTAGCGGATGATATACTTTCATACATTAGAGACCCTTTGGACTATATGAGAAAACTCTTAGGTCTGATAAAAATTTTCACAAAGTAGTATTCTTCAATAAAAATGCACTAAAAATTAGTAGTCTTCCTATATATCAATAACAAAAATGATAAATGATGCATTCATAATCCCTTCAAAAAGAAAATAAAATATCTGACAAGCTTCATTAAGGATGGAAGTATTTCTCTAATTAAAACCTTAAAGCACAGAGAAAATAAACTGGAAAAGATCGGAAAAGACAGGAAGAACTCCCATGCCCTAGACCGGGAGAGTTAATACTGTAGAAACAGCTCTGCTACCAAAGCCGCTTACAGATTCAACGCAATCTCCATCAAAATTTTAATTCTGTTTCTCACAGAAATAGAAAAAACAATTCTAAAATATGTATGCAAGCACAGAAGATCCCAGAATACTAAAGCAATCCTGAGCAAAAGCATCAAAGTGGAAGGTTTTACCATCTGAGATCCCAGGTTTCACCACAGACAAGTACAGCATAGTAATTGGTGTGAAAGCAGACAGAAGAGCTAGGGGGACAGAACAGAGGACCCAAAAGAAAACCCACTACAGAAATCTGGTAGGGGAAACTGTCCCAGATACTGTGAGAGGCAAGCACTCTTTGAACAGAACTCCAATTGCTTAGGAAATAATACCAATAACTAACAAGGACTCCTGAAAGTAAAAGCTCGTACACAGTGAAAGAAACATTTAATGGGATTAGGAGGCAGCCCACAAAATGGAAGAAGATAATTTCTAGCTGCATGTGGTGTTCTGAATGAAAATGGCCCCCATAGGGGATGGCATTATTGGAGGTGTGGCCTTGTTGAAGGAAGTGTGGGAGTTCAGGAGGGGGCAGGCTTTGATGTTTCAGAAGCTCAAGTCAGGCCCAGTGTCATTCTCTCTTCCTATAGCTTGTGCATCAAGATATAGAACTCTTAGCTACCTCTCCAGCACCATTGTCTGCCTGCATGCAGCCCTGCTTCCCACCATAACAACAATAGACTAAACCTCTGAACTATAAGCCAGTCCCAATTAAATGATTTCCTATGTAAGAGCTGCCTTAGAAGATCATGGTGTCTTATAACAGCAATAGAAACATAACTAAGACACTGCATATATCTGGCAGAGGATCAATACCTACAAAGGACAAAGATAGATAGATAGATAGATAGATAGATAGATAGATAGATAGATAGATAGATATAGAGAGACAGACAAATAGATAAAGTTGACAGATCTCAAAATAGGAAACATAAGGCCAAAGAAAAACCCATAAATACAGATTTACTACCCTGAGATTCCATATCATCCCAGTGAGAATAGCAGTCATTAAGATAGTAGTCATTAACAATGCTGAAATGGGTATGAACAAAAGGGAACCCCATTACTGGTGAGAATATAAATTAGTCTACTCACTATGGCAATCAGTATGGAGAATTCTCAAAAGGCAAATATATACGAAGCTATGTCAATTATTCAAAAATATATACAACTAGAGACAATTCTATTAAGAAAATTCAGTCTCAGAGACACAAATATTACATGTTTGTTTTCTCTGATTTGTGGGTCCTAAACTTTATAGATACATAAAACCATATATGCACAGACAGCATGAAAGGAGGAACAAAACTGTGGAGAACAAAAAGGACTAATGGCTCCGGCAACCTCGGTGGAACTCTGAAACACAGCTTGCTCCAATACTGAGGGGACTTAAGAGGTGAGTGAACAGCTAAACAGTGGTACACCCCACTTTATAGAACCTCCCCAGTGGGACAAAACCCTGGACCCCTCCCCCAACTCCCCCAGCTTTTCTAGCCAGCCAGCAGGGAATTTCCTGTGGCTAGGCTCCCCCAAAACCCAAATCCATCCATTGGATCCCCCAAGCTGCTAGCCATATACCTCCTAAGCTGAGAGCATGCTATAATACTGAGGGGACCAAGAGCATGCTACAACACTGAGGGGATTAAGAGAGAGCAACAGGAGAGCAAACCAGGAGAGAAGACCAAGAAAGCAGGCATATAGAGACCTCAGAGGCTTTCTGAGACAGACATTGGCAGTACAAAGAAGACCAAGAAAAACACACTCAGACAGCCACTGTAAGGATTGGACCAAGATGCAAAGGAAGAGATGGGTAGGCGCCAATGCAAGAATTCCTCCAAGAACCTAAAAATCAACATGGTAACACCAGAACCCAGTGGTCACACAACATCCTAACCCAGAAGAAGTAGAAGAAAAGGACTTTAAACGTAACTTTAAGAAAATGATGGAGACCTTTAAAGAGGAAATGAAAAACTCCCTTAAAGAAATGGAGCAGAAGACAAACAAAAAATTGGAAGAAATTAATAAATCCCTCAAAGAAACACAAGAAACCCAAGGGAAAAAAAAAACAATCAAAAAGATGAAGGAAACATTTTAAGATTTGAAGACTGAAATAAAGGTAATAAAGAAAACACAAACCAAGGAAACCCTGGATATGGAAAATCTGGATAAATGAACAAGAACTGCAGAGACAAGTATAACCAACAGAATATAAGAGAGAGAAGAAAGAATCTCAGGTGCTGAAGATACTATAAAGGAAATCGACACATTGGTCAAAGAAAACATTAAATCCAACAAATCCTTAACACAAAACATCTAAGAAATCTGGAACGCCATGAAAAGACCAAACCTAAGAATAATAGTGGTAGAAGTGAGAAAACAACTCCAGATCAAAGGCACAAAAAATATATTCAACAAAATCATAAAAGAAAACTTTCCCAACCTAAAGAAGGATATCTACAAGAAGCTTACAGAATACCAAATAGACTGGATCAAAAAAAAAATTCCTTGCCATATAATAACCAAAACACAAAACATACAGAATAAAGAAAGAATATTAAGAGCTGCAAAAGAAAAAGGTCAAGTAACATATAAAGGTACACTTATCAGAATTACACCTGACTTTTCAATGGAAACTATGAAAGCCATAAGGTCCTGGANATATACACCTTCTTCTCAGCACCTCATGGAACCTTCTCTAAAATTGATCAAATACTCGGTAACAAAGCAAACCTCCACAGATACAAAAAAAATGGAGTAACCCCCCTGTGTCTTATCGGATCATCATTAAAGTTTGAATTAAACAATAATACTACTCCCATGAACATGGATACAAAAATACTCAGTAAAATACTGGCAAAGTGAATTCAAGAACGCATAAAAAAATCATCCCCCATGATCAAGTTGGCTTCATCCCAGAGATGCAGGATCCAGCAATACCACTCTTGGGCATATACCCAAAAGGTGCTCAATCATACTACAAAAGCATTTGAATTTTGCATGCAAATGGATGGAATTAGAAAACACTATCCTGAGTGAGGTAACCCAGACCCAAAAAAAAATGAATATGGTATGTGCTCACTCATAAGTGGATACTAGGTATAAACAAAGAACATTGAGCCTATAGTTCATGATCCCCGAGAAGCTAAATAATAAGGTGAACCTGAAGAAAAACATATAGACCCAGCTGGAAATTGGAAACAGACAAGATAGCCTTACAAAATTGGGAGCATGGGGTGTGGGGAGAAGGGAGGATAGAAGGGGAAGAAGAAGGGAGAAGGAGACGGTTGAGGAGAACTTGAGGGAACGGGATATAGAGGAATGACAAAGATGAGAGTAAGGAAAGAGATGAGAGCAAGGAAAGAGATATCTTGATTGAGGAAGCCATTATAAGGTTAGCAGAAACCAGGCTCTAGAGAAATTCCCATGAATCCACAAGGATGACCCCGCCTAAGACCCTAAGCAACAGAGGAGAGGGGGCCTGATCTTGACTTGCCCTGTAATCAGACTGATGATTATCTTAAATATCACCATAGAACCTTCATCCAGCAACTGATGGAAACAGAAGCAGAGATCCACATCCGAGCACTGGGATGAGCTCCCAAAGTCCAGTTGAAGAGTGGAAGGAATGAGAATATGAGCAAAGAAGTCAAGACCATGATGGGTTCACCCACTGAAACAGTTTACCTGTGCTAATGGGAGCTCACCAACTCCAGCCGGAATAGGAAGGAATGAGCATAGGACCAAACTAGTCCCTCTGAATGTGGTTGACAGTTGCATGATGGGGACAGACTGCAGGGCCACTGGCAGTAGCACTAAGATTTATCCCTACTGCTTGTACTGGCTTTTCGGGATCCTATTCTCCTTGGATGGATACCTTGCTCAGCCTAGATATAGTAGGGAGGGTCTTGGACCTTCCACAAAGTAATGTGCCTTACCCTCTCTGAGGATTAAATGGCTGTGGGGTTGGAGGGTGTGTGGAGGGAATGGGAGGAAGGTAGGGAGTGGGAACTTAGATTGGTATTCTTTTTAAAACGCTAATAAATTTAAAAAAAAAAAAGACTAATGGAAGGAAGGAGAGTGAAGATGGATGATGTGACACTAGGGAAAACTAAAATCAGAGGAGACCAGGTGTAAAATTCATTACATACTTGAAGGAAAAATGGTCCTATACAATCCTATATGATAAACATTTAATTAAATATGAAAAAATGCAGACAAGATAAAATGAAGAAGAACCCATCAAAAGTTTGCTATTCGGGGCTGGAGAGATGGCTCAGAGGTTAAGAGCATTGGCTGCTCTTCCAGAGGTACTGAGTTCAATTCCCAGCAACCACATGGTGGCTCATAACCATCTGTACTGAAATCTGGTGCCCTCCTCTGGAGTGCGGGCATACATGGAGGCAGAATGTTATATACATAATAAATAAATCTTTAAAAAAAAGTTTGCTATTAAAACAATGAAAAGAAGCAGATGAACAAGATAAGGAGATGAACAGCCAGGCCTGGTGGTGCAAGTCTTTAATTCCAGCACTTGGGAGGCAGAGGCAGGGAGATCTCTGCGAGTTTGAGGAGTCTTGTCTACAGAGCGAGTTCCTGGACAGTTAGGGTTGTTACACAGAGAAACCCTATCTCGAAAAACCTCTGTGCGTGTGTGTGTCTGTGTCTGTGTGTGTGTCTGTGTGTGTGCGCACGTGCGTGCATGCGTGTGTGTGTGTGTAAATGTTGAGAATGAAAAGTTTAATGAATTCAATAAAATCACAAAGGAAAGCGTCACCATCGATCTCAACCAAGCAGAAGGAAGAGTATCAAGGATGGAAGCCAAGGCCAAGGAAGTAATATACCCAAACATCCTTAAAGTAAAAACTAAAATGAGAATAGCATTCAGTTTCTGATAAGCACCCCTTAAATCCAAGAAAGCATGGAGTGAAATTATTCATTTCTGAAGTAAATAACCACCTACTAAGATTGCTATATCCAGCAGAATTATCTTTAAAATTCGTTGGAAGAATAAGGACATTTCAATACAAGGACAGCCATGGCACTCCATTACCACTAAACCATCACTCCAACAGGTACTTAGGGGAATACTATACAGAGGAGAGGAAGAGGGATGGTTTCATTTAGGAGAGCAGAAGAAAAAACCGAGCTTCATGTGAGGAAGAGTTGAACAACAGGCAGGAAGGAATCCATCCTGTCTGACACAGTAAACCAGCAAACCTGTTATACCTATATAGGAGAAAGAAAAGAATAAATAATAATCCAACCAACAATAAAAGCGACCAACAAAATTATAGCAGTGACTGCACCAGACTCAATAATAACCTTGAATATAAATAGCCTCAACTTAGAAGAGATAAAGAAGGCTACAACATATTTATAAGAGCAACAAATCAAGATATTACAATTGTAAATATCTATATGTGTGTGTGTGAGAGAGAGAGACAGAGAAAGAGAGGGGGGAGGGAGGGAGAGAGGGGAGGAGAAAGGGAGAGAGGGGAGGAGAGAGGGAGAGAGATTTTATACACACACACACACACACACACACACACACACTGTTGGGGCTAGCGGTTCCATAAAACAAATGCCAATAGGCAAAGAATGTCAGCTGTATCTTGTTATAACAACACCAGGTGACTTCAATATTGCACTTTCATCCTTAGCTTTATCACCTAAACCAAAAATCAATGAACAAACTACAGAGTTTAACTACATCCCAGATGAAATGTACACACACACACACGCATGCATACATGCGTGCACACATGCACACCATCCAACAAATTGCTTCTCAGCAATCTGCAGACTCTCATCTAATACATCACATTCTCAGCCTATTTCTTACTGCATATCATTGATAAAATTATTCACCACATCTGACCTTCCCCTTCCTAAACTAAATAACTACACTACCCACTTCATGAGCACGATGTGTGGGAAAAAAAAAAAAAAAAAAAAACAAGAAAATATAGTTTTGTCACTGTCGTGACCAACATGGAGAAATCATTCTGTAAAAGTTGGTTTGCCTTCTGCACCACAGAGGCCACAAAACCCATTGCCACCCCAGGCTGACAGCAAAGGAGTGGCAGCTCTGTATGTCTGATGGGTACCTCAAAGCCCCCTGCAGGAAACTGCAGACCTCCAGATGTCCACAGGGCTCCTGGGAGAGGCCAGACTACTTTTAGAACAATAGCTCTGTTCAGTCTCCCGCCAAAGATTGCTGGGGCTCCACACAGAACCTTTCGCCCCAGTCGCTGTAAGCCAAGCCTAAATTCAATTACGGTGAAATTAACTATGTATTAAACAAAAACCTCCCAACCTGGTAGTTGTCACTGCTAATTGACTGGTTACCACTCACTGCTGCTGGCTTTCAGAGGCCAGCACACCGACAAGGAGAGCTGTCAAGACTTCCCTGCAGGGTGGGCCAGAGCTGCGGGGACTTGATTTGAACTGACAAGGCACAGTAAGTGACTATCAGAGCCTGCAGTAGGTGAGCCGCATGACACTGGGGGTGGGGAGGGACTCTCAGGATGAGCAAGTGCAGAGAGGAGCATCGAGGAGACCCAGGACAGGGACATGTTAATGCAAGAGGAATGAGTGGGTGAAGAAGGAGAGGAACGGCCCTGAAAAGGTGACACTCTGCCGTGGATGCCTGGGGTGGGAGCAAGCTGCTATTCAGCACTGTGAGGGTAGCAGCACGATACAGTTATGGTTTTCCTGACAAGGGTTCGGGGAATGTTGGTTGGATAGATGAATGGATTTCATAAAGTGGGAGGGAACATCTTCCCATACATTTATCTCATTTTAAGGAGTTTCTGAAAGTCTGCCTTCTCTCTATTCTCTAAGAAGAAATTGTTTGCTGAAATCCTTACAATGAAGATATTTTCAACAAACAAGTCCCCTCCCCTGCCCCCTTGTCCCGTACAAGGACCATATTGTCTGCCTTATTTGAAAAGATGTATAAGGGTCTGTCTCTGCTTGTCAAAACAGCAGAGCGCTGGCCGCAACTGCCAACTTGTGATGTATTAGGCAACTGTATTTGTCATCTAGGCCTATCCAGCCCCAATAACGACAGTGGTGAAAATGGGTGGGAATTGGGTGGGTTTTAAAGACCCCTGCATAGGCTCATGTCTTGAATGCTCAGTCCCCATCTTAAAACACTAGTTTTGAGGACTGTGAAGCCTTTAGGAGGTAGGGCCTGATCTCACTGCCAGAAGTTAGTCATTGGTAGAAACTGACGCTTGCCCCCCCCCTTCTCTCTCTCTCTCTCTCTCTCTCTCTCTCTCTCTCTCTCTCTCTCTCTCTCTCCTTCCTGCCTGCCTGCCACCATGTGAACAGCCATCATGGATTCACCTACTGCCATTGTCATGCCTTCCCAACCGTGATGGACTGTCACCCTCTGAAACTCTGATCCTCCCCATCCCCCAAACGTCCCTTGTTTTCTACCAGCTATTTGTCACAGTGCAAGAGACATAACAAAGACTAGGATTCTGGAAAGGTCCCACGGCCATGACACAGAGGACAAATGTCTAACTTCTACTTCTAAATCTTGTCTCCAACCCCATGCCATATTGAAAAGAACAAGCAATGTTGTGGCCTGTGCTGTTTCACAGAGCCTCCCTAAGGCTGTTGGTCCTAACTAACTCCTTCATGCCCTCCTCTTTAGGAAAGAAACAGGTTGAATATGAACTCTGTGGCCAGGTGGTGATGCTACCAAGTCAGCATCGCAGACTGTGAATTGTTTCACCTTGTTATGCCCCTTTTACTGTTCTCCTCCCCTTCCCAGGCAAAGGTCAAACGTTTACTAATTGCTGATGATTAAAAGTATTGTGCTAACTGATGCTAACTGCGGTGACATTTCCTTAATTAGTTTGAGAGTCTAAAGTGATGTTCAGGATAGCCAAATAGGCTACAGAGCATAGCGGGGCTGTATCTGAAGGTTGAATTAAATCCTGTTTTCTAAAATTAGCCAAAGCAGCAGCCAAGAAATATCCATGGTAATAAGGGCTCCAAGTGTGCGGAGCTCTGTTGACTTTGGAAGAGGGTGCTGAGGCCTTCCACACTCAGAGCTGCCCTGCTGTCCAACTCTCAGTGCTTCCCGAGTCCATGCCAGTCTCTCAAAGAGGTTCTCAATGCCAGCATCCTCTAGCAGATGAGGGGCTATGAATGGCTCCTCAATTTCCCAAACCTGAGTTGATAACTCACAAACCTGACCCAAGCCATCTGAAAACTAGCAATAAAATCTTCTCAAAGTGTAGCCCTAGTGTGGTGATACATATCTATAATCCCCATACATGGGGGACAGAAGCAAGAGTATTTTGAGCTCAATAGAAACTCGGGCAAAATAGTGAGTTCAAGGTCAACCTATGCCACATAGTGAGACCAGATCCTGACTTAAGACAATTAAATGAAATAAAGGCTGAAAGAATATTAGATTCTTCCTGGGAGATGGACCTAGGTCTTTATAAACTGGTTTGGATTTTTTATTGTTTTTATTTGGATTTTTATTGTTTTTTAATGTGTTAGTTTTGTTGCTATTTGGGGACATAGTTTTATTTTCAGTTTTACCTCTTCATGCGACAAGGAAAACATTATGTATGCGTTAAGTTAGAAAACCAGTGCCCAATATCACAATATTTTAGGCCCTCTTTTTTCCTTTTGTGACTTTGAATTCCTTCCCCTTCCTTACTGCTGTTCATTTTTCTCTGGTGCTTTCAGCACTGGACACTGTCACTTTATGACTGGTTAACCCGAAGGAGGCTTTACCTAAAGCTGCCTCCCTATGCATCTGAAATCTAGACTAAAGGTTTCTCCCATCCATCATAGAGTGTAACCTAGCCTTACGGCATAATTGTCACCTAAGCAGGCTATGGTTTTCTTTTGTAAGAAGCAGACAATTTTCGGTCAGTCAGTGCAACCAAGCTTCATTCAGCTATGCACAGTTGACAGCCTAAGTCAGGATGGGATAAGGCAAACCCAAGCTAACCAACCCATGGAGCTGTTTCTATTCCTCCCCTCCATTTTAGGCACCTCCTTTTCTCTAGTTATTAGTATAAACTGCACCATGTAGTGAAACCAGGCATTCTGAACCATCTTTGGTACAATTTGAGTATCACAAAGCAAACTAACAATAATAAACACACACACACACACACAAATGGATCAGCAACATGGCTCAGCACATCAAAATGTTTGCTTTCAACCTGGGTTGGATGCCTGTAATCCACAAAGAGGAAGGAAGAAAACCGAATCAGTTTCCCTCTGACTTCTCCCTCGCTCCCCCCTCTGTCTCTGTCTCTGTCTCTGTCTCTCTCTTCTCTCTTTCTCTGTCTCTGTCTTTGTCTCTCTCTCTCTCTCACACACGCACACTAAATAAATGTAATTTACTTTTTTAATGAATAAAATTAAATCATAAGAAGATCCACCAAACCACATTTGCCGTAATTCCCTCTACTAACCTGTGCAGACAAGGAAATACATACGCAAATGTGTCAGGGCTCAAGTAGGCTAGGTAGACATGTGAAATCAGTAAGTCTAGGATAACAGCGAGAGGTCAGACCTACAATCACCTTGAACAGGCCAAAGCTAAAGTCATTTGCACATGATTTTAAAAGACAAATTAGCCTGCTGCTAAATTGAGCCAGCTGGTTTCCATCCAGAGCCTACGCCAGTTAATTGCCAAGCTCTGGATCTGTGGACTCTAATTAGTACAGTATATTTAACTCAACTCCACTATACAAACTTCTATGGTAAATCCATTCATCCGAACATTCTAGAAACAAATACAAGAGCACAAAGTGGCACAGACATTCTGACACACCAGTTACCTTTCCCCCAGCTGCTGGGGAAGGGACTCCCATTCTGGATCACCCCGGGGACTGACTGCATTTAACAAGTGGGTTTTCACTATTAGCAACTTAGAATTCTGAAAAACTATTCAAAGATCAGAGTTTCTCGTAGACATCTGCTATGATGACCCACAACCCTGAATCTCCCCTTCCTTCTCTCCAATTTTCCTCTACAGGTGCACCCCAGTTTTCTTTTCTCGGTTGGTAAGGAGCCATGCCCTGGTAAACCTCTCACTCTTGAGCTCCATCTCAAAGTCTACTTCCTAGAACTAGACAGAATAATCCCAAATCCATCCCGATGTTTTCTTCTCCTTCCCTGGGGGATTGTCCTGTAAGCCCTAGCGGTTATTCACATCCTACTTTGGAAATAATAGTCTAAATTTGTGATACCCAGAAGATCCTGGGATGATTAAAAAAAAAAAATCCAAAATGGCTGCTGAGCATTTGATTGTGCTTTAACTAAGAAAGTAAGCATCTGAAATTAATTAATTTTAATTCAGTTTCAATAACAACATACAACCGGGAACAACTAGTGCAAATCTAAGCTGTTTGTATCCCAGCTAGGCAGGGCACCAAGTAGAGAGAAGGCTGTTGTCAATCAGCGTCTTCACTGTGAGAAATGAAATACACAGCAGTGGATGAAATATGTATGCCAAGGAATCATTTAATTATCTTAAGTTGTAAAAAAAAATTTAAAACTTCCTCATGTCTTATGAAATATTCAAGAGCATGTCCAGACTGTTCCTTTGAGCTGGAGACATCAGCTGTCTCTGCGAGTTAGTCAGGGCAGGTGCTTAAGGGGCAGAGACCAGGCCTGCCATCTGCTTTGGTTTGATCAGTTCAATTCTGTCTTCAGAGAACAATCCCTGATCAAACAGCAAGTTTCTTCCCGCAAATACTAAGCCTTGATTTAAGAGATCTGACTAAGGATCCACGGCTCCCACCCTGGAGAAAAAAAAAAAAAAAAAAAAAGAGCTGTAGCTAAACCCAGCAATTTTCTCAGCAGCTGCCAGGTAATTCCGTGGGCTCCTGGGGGCAGAGAGAGACCCCTAGGGCCTCTAGAACCCACATGCAGTTGTCTGGTGATTGTGAAGGACTGGGTGCAGGAGAAAAATCAAAGAAAACCTTTCCCTAACTGTAAGAGGTTTGTCCTCCTTCTGCCTCTCAGCCCCGCCCTCTGCTTGAAACTACTTCCTGCTGTGTGGTTATCAGAAACAAATGGGAGATACGCCAGGGTCTAGGAAGCCACAGACACCACTGTGGCCTGGGGACAGTGGAGTGACTTGAGGTGTTAATGCACCGTCTAGTCCTCTAGAGAAAGCTTAAAGCTTCGGCTCGAATCACAAATGTGAAAATGAAAAGTGGCCCGGTTGTTGCCCTGTGTGGACATTCTCCAGTGTAGGCACCTGCTGGTGATCCCAGTTCATCAAAGCTACAACAAGAGAATAGGGGTGCTACAGGGTAACACACTTCCTGACTTCCCCCTAAAATGCCCTTTAAGTTACGTGTGAGTAGAAACTCCTTAAAGACAGGAAGTGGATGACAGGCTTTCCCGTTTCTATCTCAAAAATGGGCTGTCTCTGAGCGTGCCGTCCTTCCCTTCTGCCCTGGGAGAACTTTAATTTGGCTTCTGTCGTGCCTCCATTCAGCTAGCAGTACCTATGCGGCTACAGGGTGCCAAGCCCTGCTACCCTTCAAAAAAACACTCCCTGTACATGCCATAGAGAAGACGGGCATGCAAAAGAAAACTGTACTCTTTCAGAACGAATAAATTCTAAAGAAATCACTGAGGAGGCAGGAGTAGGATGCCATGAACAAGACAGGAAGGATTCCTGAGTGGTCCAGGGATTCTAGGAGACTTGAGGTGGGGGGGGGGCGGGGGGGGGGGGGATAAAGAGATTGCCAAAGCAGTGCTCTCTGAGTTATGGTTTGATAGTAAATGCCCAAACAGGAGGCTCCATTCATGCTAAGTATTTATCAGTCCCCTGTGCAAACCTGCATTTGCCACTACCCCATGTCTCCGCGTGCTGATGGCACTCCCTTCTCTGCACTGTACTTGTCTTTACTCCGTGGTTCCACGGCTTGTTCATGAACAACTCCATTTTTCCTCGCATGGTTCTGCTTTCTACCCTTCCTGGAGAGTTTTCTTATCAAAGACAGAATGCAACCTGCCATTTTTTTTTCTTGGTCATATGGTGGGGATCACATGAGGAAACAAAACTTCCAAAGGCATGATCCCTAATTACCTAAGAAGAGGACCGCTGCTCTCTTTTGATGTGAAATAAGTACTTGAAATCAATTTTTATAGTATTAAGTCACCGGGATTTGGGAGGACTGTTTCTTACTGACCTATGACCTTGCGTAGCTCACTGTTACACTGTGTTAGGATCCCCATGGATTGTGAGAGTTCTTAAAACGGGGTTGCTCATAGAGTTTGCGTTTCTGGGATTACCATATAATACATAGTGAACAAATAAATGTTAGTTGGGTTAATACATAAGTGTGACTAGCTATATTTTTTTCAAAGTAACTTGGCGGTAATTTAATTTTAATGTAACACTTTTAAGAGGTAAAAATTGCTGATAAAATTGAGCTCTGCTGATAGTTAAGATGGGAAATGATCATTGGAGAATCAATGGAAGCAGCATCCTTGAACGTAATGTCAATCATGTACGTAAGATATAATGCACAATAATGTTTGTGAAAATGGCCCAGTTATTTGCTTTGAACGCTTACTTGCATTGAATACAAATACCAGGAAAAAAAAAAAAAGAAAAAGTTTAATGCCATGCGGGATCACATCCGTTGTTTTTGTAATTGCATCTCTCACAGACACCAGGGGGGCATGAGCATCACGTTCACAAGCCAAGGAGAAAGACCAGTAATTAGGAAAAGAATCAATTCCTTAAAGGCTTTAAATTTGGAATCAACTCAATTACTTCCCCTTCAAAAACTATATCCATTATTTGAAAGCACTTCTCGAGCTTCTTAGTCATCCTATTTATACTTTATCTTCAATTACTTTTCTCATTGTATTTTGCATAGAATGCATTTCCAATTTCCTGCGTAATTCCCTATCTGCACCCCTGGGTGTCTGAGGCTAGTCATCTCAGAGTGGAACATATGTAAGCCATGACGCGCAGCACTCTCCTGCATATTTCAGGGACAGAGATTTGGTCCTCACTGCTCCTTGAGGTATCCGTTTGCTTGGAAGCAGATCTTTGCCGAGAGGAGGAAGGAGAGTCTGCCGTAAATTTAGACAAGCTGTCCTTTCCCGGCGTATCTCCGTGAAAAGACGGCTTTAATGATGTTAGCCTTTTAGTGTAGCTTCAATTTACATTTCATTGAGGAAGATGAATCACCGTGAATTCCAATTAAAAGGTTATTACTCAAGCCAGTGTTGGGAAAGGCTAATTGCTATAATAAATAGGCCTAAACCGTGAGGTTCAAAACAATAGGAAAGGATCTCTTATTACTGGGCAGTGTTCAGACACATTCAGAACGCAGCCACCTCTCCTCCAACAGCTCATGCCCACGTTCACTTCACCATCCATTGGCTTTTGGCCACTAAGTCACTGGCAAGAAAGTTTGAACATTACATAATATTGTCTATCTGTTTGTTTGTTTTACTCCTTATTCTTTGGGCGGCCTGTTTGTATTTAGCCATCGGTACTGGTCTGCTATGAGGGTCCTAACAGGATACGCCCTTAGCTACAGTCACTAAGGGCAGCCCCTGTGCACATTTGCTATGTTCCCTTTAAAAGGTGGGCTTTGTTCACTTCCTGTCTCCTCTCTCTCTCTCTCTCTGTCTCTCTCTCTCTCTCTCTCTCTCTCTCTCTCTCTTTCTCTCTCTCTCTCTCTTTTCTATCACCTATATCCCCAGGGATGGGCCTCTGCCCCTTTTCTCCCAGCTCCCAAATAAATACACACAGAGTCTTATTCTTTCTTTTGAATGCTTGGCTTGTTCCTGGCCAGCTTCTCTTAACTTAAATTATCCTCTCTATCTTTTGCCTATGGAGTATTATCTTTTCCTATTCTATATACCTTTCTTTACTTCTTACTCCCATGGCTGGTTGTGTGGCTGGGGGTCTGGCCTTCGAGTCCTCCTCTCCTCCTTTTCTCACTTCTTGGACACCTCCCAGATTTCCCCTCCTATGCCTTCTCCTGCCTTGCTATTGGCTGTTCAGCTCTTTATTAGACCAATCAGGTGTTTTAGGCAGACAAAGTAACATAGCCTGACAGAGTTAAACAAATGCAATATAAAAGAATACAACACACCTTCGCATCATAAAAGCAAATACTCCACAGCATTAACAAGCGTGACACATCTTTAATTTCTACAAAAAAAAAAAAATACAGCCTTGCAGTGACACTTGACAGCATGGCAGTGACACTAATCAAAGGAGGCTGTCTAGGAAAACAGACAGACTTGGGGTGTATCACAACGTTGGGTTAATGCGCCGGTGTAATTTGAAAAACCAATGGGAGATGGAGATATGAATGAACTAAATTTGACAACTCAGGTGATTGGTGTATTCTAGTGACAACATCACTCACGCACAATGAAGTCAAATTTAAGTCGATTTTATCATTCACTCTTTTCTCTCCCAAGATCATCATCATAATGTAATTCTTACCATTGGTTTTAAAAATATCCTATCAGGCAGACTGAAAGAATCAAAAAACAAAGCTCAGGAGTTATTGCAGAAGAGGTGACAGAAAAAAATTTAAGAGCTGGGGAACAGGGAGTTTGCTATGAGACTGTGTCTCCCTGGAGTGTCACAAGCCACACTCATAAAGTCTCACCAACAGGACTGCCTAAACACAGCTGAACAAGAATGGCACCGAGAGACAGGGAACGTGGACAGGTGGACGCTCACAATGCCTAAAACTCTACACAAAGAATTAAAAAGTGCTGAGAGGTAGAGAAAGAGTCTTCCCAGGGAAGAGCTCGTCAATTAGTTATTCAATACCAGATGATCAGGCCTGAAAACATATATATAAGAAACATATGACTGAGCAGGTTGTATTTATGTATTTAAGAATACACACACACACACACAACAATTAATGAAAAAAGATGGCATGGATTTGAAAAAGAGCAAGGAGGGGTTTGTGGGATAATTGGAAGAGAAGGAATGATTTAATCATATTATGATATTTAAAAATAATTTTTAAAGGATTTTATAAAAATTCTAAGACGTTGATCGTCTTATGCATTGTCATTTGCACTCTTGATGTGACGTCAATGAAACCTGCTGGAATTTTGGCACATATCAGTTCATGAGCTCACGGGCTGTTGTTTTAAGTGATTGGGCAGGATACAAGAAAAAGTGGATTTGTCTCAAAATCCTTGATGAACCGGTAAAAAATTAGTTTTTAAATATAATCTCTTGAAGACACATCTTCCTAATGTTTTAGGTGTCAAATTGAAAGCCGTGCATGAGGTACTTTTGCTGCATGTCCAAAAGAGACACTTGTCTCTCGGAAGTCAGATAAGCAGCTCTTTGAGCTGTAATCTGAACCAGTCACTTTTGTCATGAAACATTTAACTTGAAAGAATGGCTGGCAATCACACTACAGTTACTCAGACCTGGGGACTGAGATACTTTATCAAAAAGTGAGTCTGTCACTCCCCCAGAAAATAAATGGCAGTGCTTAGTACCAGTAAGAACTTTTTAGATTTCAACTGGAAATTCAGTTTTTGAGAAATTTAGACTCTACCACTAGCTTTAAAACTTCCAAATACTTAAAGATGTCTGAAAAAAAATCAATGATACTAGCCAGACTTGATGGCACAAATCTATAATCCTAGCACTTGAGAGGGTGAGGCAGGACAATCTCAACTTTAGGGTCAGCCTAGGCTAAATAAAAAGACCTGTCTCCCCAAAAATCTCAGTGATCTTAATGACTATTTAGGAGATGGTTAAATGCCAGTATTTTAAAAATCTGCATAATTTAGTAAAACAATATTTCTCAAAGGTTCTAAGATCATTTATGAAAGCCTGACAGTAGAAACATTTAAACATACTCTCTCATCAATTTTCAAGTATATGATTTTTGGTGAATGGAAATAATCTTTGATATGTACAAAAAAAATCTTACGGCGTTTGTTCCTTTCACTAATGTAGCCTTAACCAAAAAACAAGCACATTTTTTGCATATAACTGTGTATACCCCAATTTTGATCCATATAAATGTCCTGTGGGATAAAAAAAAATGAAAGCCTGACAATGTAACTGTGTATTTAGTTGTTGTGGTGGTTTGGTTTGGTTTTGTTTTTTGATTTGATACAAGTTACAATCATCTAAGAAGACGGAACCTCATTTGAGAAAATGTCACTATCAGATTGGCATATAGGCAAGCTTGTAGGGCATTTTTTTGATTGGTGACTGATGTGGGAGGGTCCAGCCCAGTATGGTTGGTGCCCTCCCTTGGCAGATGAACCTGAGTTGTACAAAAAGCAAATTAGAAATGGAGAGATGGCTCTGAGGTTAAAGGCACTGTGCTCCTCTCCCAGAGACCCTGAGCTCCATTCCCAGCAACCGTGTGGTAGCTCACAACCATCTATAATGCGGCCCTCTTCTGGTGTGCAGGAATGCAGGCAGGCAGAACACTGTTTACATGATAGATAGATGGGTAGATAGATAGATAGATAGATAGATAGATAGATAGATAGATAGATAAAGAGAAAGAAGGCAAATCAAGCAATCCAAGAGGAACGAGTCAGTAAGCAGTGTTCCTCCATGGTCTCTGTATCAGCTTCTGTCTCCAGGTTCCTGTTTGAATTTCTGCTCTAACTTCCCTTAATAATGGACTACCACATGGATGTGTAAGTCAAATAAACTCTTTCCTCTGCAAGTTGTTTTTGGACGGTGTGCTATAACAGCAACAGAAAGTAACTAAAACTAAAATACACATCTATAATCACAGCATTAGGGGCCTGAGGAAAGATTAAAAGTATAAGAATGCCCTTGGATATGCGATGATGTCCTATCTTTAAAAGGAAACAGGGCGAGTAAAGAACAATAATTCAACCCGTCAAAAATAAATATAAACATATAAAAGTACAGGAGTTAGTAAATGTTTCTAAGAATAACCATACATAAGTAGCCTCAATTCACCAATAAAGAGACATAAACTACTTGAATGGATTAAGAAAGAGATAGCAACTTTATTTTGTCTCCAAGAAACACACAACTGGTGAAGATGCCCTCAGATCGCCAAAGAATAAAAACAATCTTATCTAGTAAAGGAAAGTGGCAAACTGTGTCTGTTGCTACCTGATAAAGTAGACTGCGAACAAAAACTAGTCGAGAGAAATAAAGCCACTGTGTGTTACCAAAGAGAACAGTTCATCAACAAGATGTATAACAATTGCTAATGTTCATGTGCTGAATATTGAGGCTCTCAATTTTACAAAAGAAACACTAATGGACACAAAATCTCAGGTAGATCCTGATACAATGATAGTGGCTGGTTTCAATACCACATTCGCATTTCTACATTGGTGATACAAACTAAAAGCCAACAAAGAAACCCCAGTCAAGCTTTACCACAGATCAAATATACAATATTTACAGAATATGCCAAGGACAAGAAACATATATCCTCAATAGCCAATGGAACCTCCTCTAAAATGGACCACATTCTAGGTCATAAATCAAGTCTTAATAACTACAATTATTCATAATAATGTATCTACTCCTATCAATAATGTTAAAACTAGACATCAATAACAAGAAAAACTAGAAAAACTACAAAATATACATAGTGAACAATGCAATGTAGAATTGACTGACTAGTGTGTCACTAAAAAAACCAATAAGGAAATTAAAATTTTTCCACTATCAAATGAAAATGAAAGCAGAAACATTTGGGGTACAGCCAAAGAAGTTCTAAGAGGAAAGTTTACACCAAAAAATCAGAAAGACCATAAATAGCTAACCAATAATACACCTCAATGTCCCAACAGAAGAAGAATATGAAGACCAAAGCAGTCAGATGGCAAGAAATGGCAAAGCTCAGGACAAAAATTATGAAATGAAGACTGATAAAACAATACCTGGAATCAATGAAACAAGGAGTGAAAAAATAAAATTGAAAAATCTATATACAAACTTGTCCAATGAGAATAGACCTAAAGTAATAAAATTAGAGATGAAAAGGGGAAGATTTTTACAGATTCCCATGAAATACAGAGAATTTTTAGATAGGACTTTGAAAATGTATTTTCCAAACTGCAAAATCTAGAAGAAAAAATTCCTAGGTAAATATAATCTTACAAAATTGAATTGAGAAGACAAAAACAACTTTTCAAAGATCAGTAACTGTAGGGATAAGCCCTCCCCTTGGGGGCGGGCTGCCCTCAGGCGTATGTTTACTGATATATATTGTGCTGCGCACCCCTTCCGCGCTCCCCTGTTTCCGCTGGCTACTCCGCTGGAACCTTGGTTTCGTGAGTCTGGTTTTGTTATTAAATTTGTTTAAATATCAATTACTGGTGATTTATTAATCCGACCGCTGCAAGTAACAATCAACAAAAATAACACAGTAGCAAAAAGCCTCCCAGGACCAGAACAAAAGGGATTCACTGCCAAATTCTACCAAACCTTTAAAGCAAACACCAGTGTTCCTCAAACTGTCCCACATACACAAAGAAAGACAGCACCACCCAAATCGCTGTATGAAACTGGCCTGTCCTGATACTAAAGCCAGGTGAGTGCACAAGAAATAATGCATGCTATGGACAAAGTTCCCTTATTCACACAAATTCAAACAGATCAAATTCAAGAGTATGTTAAGAAGATCATGTGTATAAGCCTGACATGGTAGTTCATGTCTTTAATCCTAGTACTCGGGAAGCAAAAGCAGGTTAACCTCTGTGAGTTCCAGGCTAGGTTCATCTACATAATAAGTTGCAGACCAGTCAGGACTTGTTTCAAGAGGATGAACGGCAGGAGGAAATAAATAATAATAATAATAATAATAATAATAATAATAGGATAAGGAAATAACAACAATTATAAAAACATTGGCAAATTTTGCTTCATTCCAGGAGTACAAGACTGATTGGACATATACAAGTCTCTAAGTATAATTTTGTACATAAATAAATTTAAGACAGAAACCAAATAGTGACATATGTATGAAGGTGTCATGATGAAATCCATTAATTTTATTCTAACCTAAAAAGATTTTAAAGGGAAAAATACATAAAATGCCTCCCTTTTGTGCGTGATAGTTTGCTAGAGAATAGAGTGTAAGATAAACATAGATGTCTGGTGTTTGTGGCAGATGATACAGAGGCACGGACTGCTAGGATATCTGGGGGATAACTGAAATAGCTGGGCAGCAGCTATCACAAGAGGCAAGTGACAGAAAATCTCTACTTTTAATAGCAAAATGAAGTGGAACACTATGGGAAACAGAACAATAGAAAAAGACCCAAATCTATCCCCGAGGAACTATCTGTGGGGAGTGAGAGGGATGGCAAGTGCAAGCCACAGAGTCGTGGAAGATCTGCATTATGCTCTCAGTAGAAAAGGAACATTTTTAAGAGCAGCAAGTATCCAAATTCATTTAAAGAAAAAGCCTATGCAGGTAGGGCTCTCTGATTCTCAAAAGCAACTGCATTAAAAAAAAAAAAAAAAAAAAAAGTATTTCCTTGGGATCAGCACATAGAAGTAACAAGGCTGTGCTCCAGGGGAGGCAGGCTCCCTTCCAAACAGGCTACAGAGTTTGGCAATATCATGCAGGTGGTCCTGATTTTGAAAATATAAAAAATGCAAGATTGAAGGGGGTCACTAATAGAAGGTGAGGCTAGTCAAAGAGAAGTAGGGTCAGATTCCCTGTACAGAACCCCTAAGGTACTGTTGTACGGCACTGTGAAGGTAAAACCTATGGTGTGTGAGCGACCTCAGGATACTGGGATTAACAAGATCATGGCACATCCGCCAAGTAGAGTTACAGGTGTGGAGTAAAGCCTGTCCAAGAGACAATCCATGTGTGCTAGGGACAGGAAACCCAGAGACTAGAAAGAGGGAACAGCAGGGCTGTGGCTACAATCAGAGAATCGTCATTTATTTAAAAGGAATTTCCACACGAAACCCACCACTGTGTACAGTGAATGGTTCTAATAAAAAAGATACCTTTAAAAAAAAAGATAAACATGGTTCTCTTCTACTCTTTTCTGAGATTCTGAACAAACAAATAGATTAAAATATAATGATTTGTGGTAATGGACAGATGCGATGGGTCAGAAAGTCACATTAGAGGCCGTCATCCAGGCTGAGAGGCAAATGCAGTAACCACAGGAGACTTTCTAGAATAAACTTCAGACAAGGCCAGGAGAATGGGTGCCAACCAGGCCACAAGACAAGGCTCAAACCAGAAGGTTAGATGTCTCAGTAACTACCAGATTCTCATCATCTGTAGTGGGAAAGCCATTGTTTGACTGCCAGGACCACATCCTATAATCCATCCTAATAAAAAGTCATTTAAAATAAATTGTGTTTGTGTGTGTGTGTGTTGTTTGTATTCTTTAGAGAGCTCTGACCAATACAGTGTCATTTTTATATATTTCACTCATGTTTGCCCATACCCTCCTTTGTCCTCCAACCCTCCTTTAGATGTTGAATATAAGAGAAAGCAGTTGCATTGGTTGATAGTGGAGTAACAAGACTAGATTCTCATCACCTTGGCTCCTCTATAGAGCATGCAAGGGAAGAGGCCATTCTAGAAACAGAAGACCGTGGCCATTCAGCAGCATGGAAACAGTCAACAATGCAGCAGGTGGAATGGACGAATTTCAGTTGAAAATCAGAAGATATGGCATTCTCACCAGACTATCACTTTCCTTCTAGTTGGGCCCATGCTCAAGCACCAATTTCGAAACCTTACACTATGTGGATCTTGGTCCCAGAGACTTGAATCTACTAAAAGTGGCCAAGTTCTCTCCTCCGATTTTCTATTTTTTTTTTTCTCCATTGTGTGGGTCTCTGTAGATCATGATCCCAGGCACAGAACACAGAGCAGCTTGCAAGCTCCATCCATGTGTTGACCTCACACCATCTATCTTGGTCACTGTGGTAAACACATCCTGTAAATGCCCTTTTAATTTTTAAATTATCTATGACATTTTCAAGTGCCTGGCCTCCATCTTGCCAGTATTCCTAGTGGTTCATTATATCACATTTGTACGATTTATTGCAAATACTAGTCATTTTTCACTTTCCGGATTAGGTTCCACTCTTTACCTGCTCACATCTTTTTTCTCGTGCCACACCTTATCAGCAAAGAGCCTTCATGCAGACTTAGCATCTTGCTTGTGGTGGACATCTCTGAGGCACTGCAGATAAAATGACCAACAGGACATGGCTCTTAACCTCAGCCATAGCATAGTGGAAAAGACAAAATGTAAGGAGCCATATTTAAATATTCTCCAATAAATATACTAAAAGCATACAGAAATATATTTTCAAAACTCACAGTCTCCTCCTGAGGGAGACAGGGAATGCTTCATTTGAGAGGGGGACTTTCCTTCTAAATGCTAAAGGGTACTCAAGTCTTCACATGCAAAGAACATAGCAAAGGCATGACCATTACAGAACAGTACATATAATTCATTAAATCTTACTTCACGTAATTGCCAGACATTTTAGAAAATCAGCCCGGGGTTTGTGTTGCTTTTCTTAGCTGCTTCCTAGTCATACTGTGAACTTCTTTTAGGACATCTCTCTTTGTATCAGAAACCAAGGGTTTCTTAAGAACACAGTGCAAAAATACTCTTTAATGAGACCAACAGCTCGTCAGCCTCTGTCTCCAGGGAAACCCACAAATATGCATCTAACCCATAATCATTCTCATTAGCTATGGAGAGAAAAACAAGAACCAAGAGAAGGGAAGGGTCAAGGGCAGTTTTCTGTCTCGACCGTGAAGAGACAGGTTTTCTTTAAGCTAAAAATGGTCCCTGCCGAAAGAGCTGTTCCCAGATTACAGCTAACAGGGCCCGTAGCACCACCCATCTGACAGGAGACTGCCAAGATTGTTCCATAGTTCCTGAAGCCCTATGCTTCTGTCAACTCTGCCACAGAGTAGAGCAGCTGGGTGGCTTCAGACACTGCCTGAAAGCGCCCTCCCCAGAGGCCCTGTATTATTGCTGCTTGCCCTTCGGCTGGCATAGAATTAACTTGTTCTGACTGTGTGACAGTTCTGACGACTACACAGTTTTCAGCAAGGAGCCAGGTCACACGCTGCTACATGCTTGGGCTGTCACTAACTGTGCCACAAGAACCAGACGAAACCTTGTCAGGGGAGATCAACTCCTCTGGAGACAGAGGCGAGTGACTCAACTCATGGCCTGCTTGTGAGGATTTTGTTGAGTTCAAGGACAGAACCAGATGACAAGGGGACTTTATGCTTCAGGGAGACACAATAGATGCCAGCAAAGAAAGAAAGCAAAGAGACAGAAAAAACATCCACACACATTTGGGAATGCTGGAGGCGGCAGTCTAATGGGAGGAGGCAAAGAAGATAATGGCCTCATTTTTGAGAATCTGTGATATAAACTTTCAAAGCATATCTATTTCATATTCATAAAACCTCTATCAGGAGACTAAAGCAGTCAACAAAATCTGTTATATGTTTGACCCCATATCATAAAGGCCTTAAACATGCAAAGCCTGCTAGCAACCTTACGATTTAGTCTTAAATAAGACTCACACTCATAGAAACATGTAATGGACAAACAGCCATCTTTTGCAGGCCTGTAATGCCAGTGGGCTTGAGCATTGCATGGAACTCGAGAAAGGATAAGGACTCAAAAGGATGTGGCACCACCAGGAGAAATAATATGAGCTTATTCCATATCTCCATAAAGAAGTGACCTTGGATAATCCTAAGGGTGCAATAGTGGCCCTTCTATATGAGCAGTAACCAACCACTGTCCAACTGGACTTAAAGCTTCTTCAATAGGAGGGAATTCATATCCAATAGTATAAACCAAGCAGACTACCCATGGCTAGTGAGGCCAGGGAAACCTATTACTGCCACTTTCCCAAACCTGTATAATCTCTAACTGTAATCTAAACATGTGTCTTTATACCCACACATAAGTGCAGCTCTCGTCCCTTATCAAAGAAGCTTTCTTTTGCAGCAGATAGAGAGCGAAAGAGAAAGCCACAGCTGACCAACCAAAATGCCGGAAACAACTGACCATGGGTTTCCCAGTCCTAATTGATAAGTCTACAGCCAAACCCTTACACCTAAGGTTCAGGGAACATGGCAGAAGCAAGGGTGGAAAGACTGTAACAGCCAGAGAACCAGCACGTCTGTTGTAAGACTGTGTCTTCTATATATAACAGAGAAACTACACCTGTGAAATTACAGCATTATGGTTGCCTAAACAAGACCTGAACAATGGATTGGGGATAGCTCACACGGCCCCGTCACCAGATGAAGAGCTACAGACAATACCTACTGAGAGAGGGATAGCCAGTCTCTCCCAGAGATGAAGCCCACAACTGGCTATTCAATACCAAGTGGTCAGGTCTAAAAACAAAGTTTGATGCAGTAGGTTGGATTTACACACATGAGTGCATGCACATGCGCGCACACTCACATACACACACACACACACACGTATTTTTTTTTCTTTCATAACTGAGGACCAAGCCCAGGGCCTTGCACTAGCTAGACAAGTGCTCCACCACTGAGCTAAATCCCCCACCCCAGATTTATAGGCAATAACAATTTAAATGAAAATTCCGTGAATTTGAGAGGAAGCTGGAGAGATGAGGGAAGGGCAAGAAGAAGGGGAAATAATATAAATATGGCACACATATAGTAAAGTTAAAAAAATAAATTTAAAATAAGAAAAGAAACAGCCTTGAGGTTCAAGGACCATCTTGGCAAAGGAGGAGATTATAAAGGCCACAGATTAGGGAATAGTGGGACAAAACAGTATCTTCCTGACATGGCAGGAGCTTTGCTCATAAGCACCCAGTAGCTGTGGCTGCCTGCACACGATTAGGCCAGTCAGCATGCCAGCAAGTTTCCTTGCTCACTCAAGAGCCCCACCCCCTAACAGAGAAGCAATCAGCAGCAAGTGATGGCTTCTGGGGAAGGAAGATTTAGTTTTCTATAAGGCCATGGCCCCTGCTAAGTTGGCCTTGCTCCAGTGCACATCCTGATACCCATGAGTAAGTGGGCAGCACAGATTAAACTGAGTGGGTTAAGAACAAATAGGACCTGAAGTTAGTGGAGGTGAAACCAAGAGGAGTTAGGGGAGGCATTGGGGATGAATGTGATCCACAGACACTGTATATGAATATAAAATTGAAAAATATGAAAACAGTGTTTTTACAAGTGAAACTGACAAAGAAACAGCCTTGGCCATCGATCCCTGGGCTCCTGCAGGAAGTCAGGGCACAAACAGTGGTTCTCTCCTTCTTCAGCCATGCCTGATGATAGCCCTTCAGACAAAAGGCTAACTCCAGTCCTCTTCAGCACCAGCGGAAGGCTGCTTCAACTTACCTTGCTTCTAAAAGCACTCACAACCACAGATCCCAACAACTTACTTTAACTTCGTGCTTCCTTTTCTGTCCTTCCACTCCCCATCCAATCAAAAGCTTAGCAAGGAAAGAGATGGGAACAACGTGAGCATCCATCCCGAGGTCGCCCTTCGGCAGAGTTGGGCTTGAGCTATGTGCTGGCTATGTAAATTTGGTAAATTTACTTACTCATTCCGAGTTTCTTTTTTTAAAAAACAAAAACTTCAAGAACTAATATTAAAAGGAGAGAAATTGCGTGCAAGTATCTAACAATGTATGGCATTGGGTAGACGATTGACAAAAGCTCACCTCTGTCTGCTCTGATCCCCTAACACAGTGCTTCTCAACCTTCCTGATGCTGTGACCCTTAACACAATTTCCCATGTTGTGGTGATTCCCCCACCCATAAAATTATTTTGTTGTGGCTTCATAACTGTAATTCTGCTGCTGTTATGAATTGTAATGTAAATATTTTGGAGATAGAGGTTTGTCCAAGGGTCTTGAGCCGCAGGTTGAGAACCCTGCACTAAGAGAACACAACACATAATCAGGGTGTGCTTGAATGCACAGTCTCTAAGCCATTAATACAGCAGAGTCTATACATTCCGGTTTCCCATAGCTTCGTGTCACCCCCATCAATCTTTGTGGGAACACGCCCCTAGTTATTTTCAGATATGCAGAAGGACAAAATCTTTGAGTCTCAGTCCGCACATTTGTGTCTAAACAAGGCTCTCATACTTTAGCTTGCTTTCAGGGGCACTCTCTTTCAGATAGTTTTCAGGATTGGGGGCTTTGTTTTTGTTTTTTTTTTTTACTTCCATCATTTGTGCCACTGGTTTTGCCGTTTAAAATGGATGTTGACATGTTGCTATTGTTCCTAAGTAAATGCTTTCCAGCAGATCTTCTGTCTAAGCCAGAAAGTGCAAGCACAGAAGAGTGACAGACTGCAGAGTCCTCGATGCCCAAGAAGAAGAGCTAAAGCATTGTCTGTCTGTCCCTGTTGGAGTTGCCCTAAAAAGAAATTTTAATAGTCTAATCCCCTTTATTTTAAAAAGATTTATTGCAAATGACCTTTCATAGCTCTGTTGTGAAATAGTTTTTTTTTTAACATTTGAGATCATTCTTTCTAGGGTCTGCCATGATACAATACACCATGATATAATACAATTATATATCAAGCCATAACCAAAACACCTTTCCAAGATTTTGTATAGAAATATGCAAAGTAGTTGTAGAATCCTCTGTATTTCTTTTAAATTGTTATCTTACAGCTTTGGCAAATGATAGCCCAGATTTTAATATTTAGTTTCTCTCTGTTTTACTATTAATATAAGACAATTTTGTTCAGCTCTTTAAAAAAAAAAAAGAAGAAGAAGCTGGAAGTCAGGGGGAAAGAAAAGGGAGAAAAGAGGGGAAGGGTGAGGGAGAAAACAGTAAGAGAGAGGGGGGGAGGAAGGACGTATAATTACAAGGATAAATTGGGGCTCTTACTTCTGTTCTGACATTTGCTTCATGTAAATGATGGAAATACCATGCCAATTCATTTAAATACATGTCAAGTCTCCCCATGAATTATAATAAATGTCAGCATCATTCTAATATTTAAAAACAAAAGCTATCTATAAGTCAGACATGACCCCTTCCCTATTGCACGCTTCCTCGTGTAAAATAGCCATTGTCTGGCCTTTAAGGCCTTGCGTACGCCAGCACACACAGCCAAACCAATTTTTCTCCTGGAAAAAAACCTCATCACTAGCCAGCCTTAATACTAGGAAACAAACACAAAAAGGTTGCATGTCTGATGATGGAGTAGTTATAGCAGTAGAAACTTCCCACAGCTAAAAAATTAAACCAAATAAAAAACCTAAAGTTTTTAAGATAAAAGATACTTGAAGGCATGAGAGAAGAACTGAGTGGAAAGAGAACCAAAGGAGGGAAGCTCACACTGTGACTTTTGTCTTAGGATAAGTCCCCAGTCCAAGAGATGCTCTTCAGCTAGGATTCCTGGGGCACGGAGCTAGGCAAGCCCAGAGAATAGTTTGGTTAATGCAGGACTCTTCTTGGTATGGCCTATACACACCCCTGCAGCTTCCATGTTAGCTCCTTTACCCAAGTGCAAGACATGTGCACACCTATTTCTAAAACACAAATGCATGTAGCAATCTCAGACCTCCTGTCTGCATCAGGCACCACACTTGGACACCACACTTGGTCAGATTTTATTCAATCGAATTCTCATTAAGTTCAAGCACAAGCATACTTCCCACAGGTAAGAATTAAACCAAATTTAAAAAAAAATCTAAACTTTTTAAGATAAAAGCTATTTGGAGGCATGAGCGAGTAACTGAGTGAAAAAGAACTCAATCAGGGAAGCTCACGTTTGTAGCTGAACTAGGTTTGGTGCCTTCACAGTAAGGGAAACTATCCTGAGAGTAAATGTTTGAGGAAAACTCCCTTTATACTGCCTTGTGCCAATGCATGATTAAATTAGATTCACAATGGGAATCAACATATGCAGTAGAAAATCATATAACCCAATCGCTTAAAATAGAGATCCACCCAAACTGTGCCCCCTTACCCTTTCATAACCAGCCCCCTTCCTTTAAACCCCATCAAAGGAGCCCCAAGCACTGACCTGGAGCCATTGAATATCTTTACTTTCTTGTTCAATATTCTGGCCCGTTCCATCACTGTGTTTGTTTCCTGGCTACTATGCACTCTGCACAGACTTTTATTTCATTCTTGAATAAGAGTCCAAGAACCTAGACACACCCAGCCCAGATCCTGACAACTGGTGACAGAACCGGTACCTTTTTGTTTTTGGTTGTTTTGAGAATGTCTAATAGTTCAGGCTGACCTGGAACTCAGAATTCTCCTGCTTCTCTACTGCATGTGCCATGCTAGTCTGCGTTGGACCACACTCTTAAGAGTCCTCAAGGTGGGGGGCTGGAGAGATGGCTCAGAGGTTAAGAGCATTGCCTCCTCTTGCAAAGGTCCTGAGTTCAATTCCCAGCAACCACATGGTGGCTCACAACCATCTGTAATGAGGTCTGGTGCCCTCTTCTGGCCTGCAGGCATACACACAGACAGAATATTGTATACATAATAAATAAATAAATATTAAAAAAAAGAGTCCTCAAGGTGGCAGGACAGTAAGAAAGGAGATCTAGAGAGTGGGACTGTGGCTCAGTATACAGCATGTGCTTAGTTTGAGCAAGGCCCTGGGTTCCATCCTTACCACGGAGAGAAAGAAAAGACCGGAAACCGAAGGGAGAAGCCCCCATCTACATGAAAACTCCTCTCACGTCTTTAATTAGCTTATATGTTTGTTTTCAAAGGAAGACTTCAAAGAATCCAAAACAAAAACCAAACCAAATCAACAATCAACCACAAAACTGAGTAGAAACATCTAGGGTGCTCCTACTGCAGGAGACAATGTGATGCTTCACCATTTTCCTGTTTAAGGGCTTTGATAGACTAGGCTTTCGTTGACACTCCAAAAGTGAGCATTTCAGAATTAAAGTGTGTCTCCGATTTAAAGACTAGCAACACTGAAGGCAAACCCAACAGACATACCTTAAGAAAAAGCAAAAACAAAACCAGGCCACCCTGAGTTCAAGCAGATCGGCCAATAACTGAACTGCCTTGAAAAACAAACCAAATGCTTTTCATTGGAAGAGAAAGAGATTTAGTGATGTCTCATCCAAAATGTCTTGTGTAGAACAAAGAGATAGTAAATGTTCAAAGGAACAGAAAAACATCACATTAGATATAGAAAAAAAAATCTCCTGCGATGACCTCAAGACTGGAATTGGAAAACACTAGTCTGAAGGAATTGTTTTAAATGTTTTCAAGGACTTAAAGGGAACACTTGCCAGAATGACTACACAGATGAGGAGTACAGCAGAGAATAGAAAATGGGGAAAGAACAAAAGCGAATTTGGAGGAGTGAGGATGGGGAGGAGAGAAGAGGGCACACCGCATAGGTTTTACTCCAGGAAAGACCCATGGAGGGGAGAGCTCTACTACAAGAAACCAGAAATCTCATTGTCCACTTAGAGGCTGGGATAGTCCCAGGGAATGTGTAAGAAGGGGTGTTGGGAAGCTTCCCTTTGGGCCTGCAGTTGTAGGCGTGACCCGTGTTAAGCTCGGGAATGCCAGGTGGAGAGGAGCAGAGGGCAGGGTCTAGAGAAGCAAGTCACTTTAGTGCTGGGAGCCAAATTGCATTAATCTGGGGAACTGTCTTGTTCAACCAAAATGAAGAGTCTAACAGACAGCATTAATCAAATCAGGATGTGACATGAAGCACAGACAGAAATAAGACAAAAAATAATAATAAATGCCCCTCTACGGCTTGAAAGACAGCAGCAATTGCCTGTGCTTGTATTCGGAGTCCCAAAGGAAAAAAATGAAGACGTGATTATTTTTAAAATTCCCAAATATAGTAAAAAATAATAACGAAATTACTTTCTTTTTCAAGAGTTCATTGAATCCCGAGTAGAACAAATGAACAGAAAACTGTACCTAGAAATTTTATCAACTGTTTTAAAATCAAGGATTTAAAAAGAAATTCTAAAAGCAGGCATAGTGAATCATGTCTGAAATCCCAGTACCTGGAAGAGGAAGGAAGGATCATCTGATATTCAAGACCATCCTTACCTCCCATAGTCTTCTAGGCAAGCCTGGACCACTTGAGATCTGGGAAGGAGGAAAGAGAAAGGGGAGGGGGGAAAGGGGGAGACTCTTACCAATATTCAGAGGGAAAGAAGACACATGAAAGTGCAATGGCCCAAAAGGCCCGAACTATAAGACATTTAGTGCATGTGTCCCCCATACAGTGGGGGGAGCTACTCAACCTTTTCCTGCCCTGCCCTCCCTTTTGCTTTGAAGTGTTTCTTCATCTAAGTGTGTCCTTTCCTCGGTAGTCATTTATCCATGTCTCCGGCCAGTTCCATGTTCTGGGGCATAAGAACTCAGAACCCCTCTGTCCTCTCTGGAGATGCCCACCAACATCAGACATCACCACACCTATCCTCATGACAGGAAAAGAAATAAAACTAACTTCTCTCCTTAGACGAGAGAACTAAGATCACGGAACACGCTGCTGCCAGAATACCTAGGGAGAGGAATATGTAAGAAGAGCCACAGCAGAGGCTCACAGCACAAGCAGTTAACTCAGGGGCACTCCACTATGGTGGACAGATCACTGGAGGCCCAAGGCTGACACACTTGAGAATTAACGCACACAAGTTCTACCCCAAGAAGGCTCCCAGGGTCTCACTGTGAAACTCTGAAGGAAATCCCCTGGGCTTCTGCCAGGAGAGGGAAAAGGCATGATTCTGAAATGACACCTCGAGCTCCAGTTTTCTACAGCAAGCCTTGACCTGGGACAATCTATTTTCTCAGGATCTAACCTACCAAAGCATTATCATATCTTAACTGGTCTGTGGAAAGAGAAATAACCCTGTTAGTCTTCAATGTGTAAGACAAAGAATATCTAAGCCCGGCCCACTAAAAAATTAAAACTGAAAGGCTCATAAGCTACTTCCCATCCCTCACTGGTGGTCCAGGTCTGGCTGAGTGCTTCCAGGTGCATGGCCTTGTATTCAAGGAAGTGGAATAAGTCCCACACAGAATTACAAAAGCACCAAGGAAGCATTCATTACTTAAGGCAAAGCTATGGAAGAGATTAGAACATGCTGGAAAAGTTAGACAGAAAAGCTTTTAATCCCTGCACTAAGGAGGCAGAGTCAGGAAGATCTCTGTAAGTTCAAGGCCAGCCTGATCTACAGAGCTAGTTCCAGGAAAGCAAGGGCTGTAACACAGATCAGAAGCAGAAGCAGAAGCAGAAGCAGCAGAAGAAGCAGAAGAAGCAGAAGAAGCAGAAGAAGCAGAAGCAGAAGCAGCAGAAGCAGAAGAAGAAGCAGAAGCAGAAGCAGCAGAAGCAGCAGAAGAAGCAGAAGAAGCAGAAGCAGCAGAAGCAGAAGCAGAAGCAGAAGCAGAAGCAGAAGCAGAAGCAGAAGCAGAAGCAGAAGCAGAAGCAGAAGCAGAAGCAGAAGCAGAAGCAGAAG